>NC_044325.1:5912459-6230377 GCF_007399415.2 Gopherus evgoodei | reverse complement strand
TGCCAGTTGGGGATGACTGATATACTACTATGGCTGCTGTAGGTCCTCTTTCAGCAGGTCCTCTACAGAGAAGACCCATCAAGGCGAGGTAGTGGCTTTCCATTCCTGAGGCACAAACAGACTGCAGCCAGCCAGAAAATCTGGCCTATAAAATTTCCTTATATTTCTAGATACTTTGTTCATGACCAAATATGAATGTTGAACATACCAGTGAAGCGTTCCAGTGCTCTGGCTATCTGGCTACCTCAGTCACCATAGCATCTAGGCACGGGATACAATGAAGCTAGGTGTACTCTGTGGGCTAGAGGGTAATTCCCCTGCTAACTGAACTAGCAGGAGTATAAACAGCAGCGCTGCCGTGGTGGCACCGAGAGTGACCATGGAGGCACGGATGATCTGTGCCGAGTACCTACCCAGCAGTGTCAGGCGGGTTCACAGTCAGTGTGACTCTGCTGTCACTGCCAGTGCTATGACAGCTATGCTGCTATTTATACTCACCCTAGCTCGATGTGAACTAATGCAAGTATGTGTACATGAACAGGGTATCACACCTCTCGCTTGTAGTGTAGACGTACCCCCAGCTTCACAGATTCCAAGGCCAGAAGGCACCATTGTGATCATCCAGCCTGACCTCCTGTAGAACACTGACCCCAGAACTTCCCCCAAATAATCCCCAGAGCAGAGCATTTAGAACAGCATTCCATCTGGATTTAAAAAAAACCCAGTGATGGAGAAGGCATAGAATAACGCACCAGTGTCACTCCCCTTGTCCCAGTGCAATGGGCTTCCTGCCTTCATAAGGAAAAGTAACAGTGGAAATCCAAAGTGCTCCAACAAGCAACTCATGAAGTAGGGAAGGAGTTTGAATGAGCAGCTAAAACGTGCACTGTGTTTCTCTTCACTGTGACTGATGTGTTTTGTGTTGAAGAATACGATGTTGTATTATTTTCACTTATTAAGAGAAGATTTTAAGTAGGGAATTTTGTTTTAAACATAAGTGAAAATTATGAACCTTTCTATGCAACATTATTCTCCTCACTGGCTTAATGACAGGAATCGAAGGCTGGAATGCGTTAAGAAGGAGAACCATCAGCACAACTGCAGCATGCCTATGGTATCATGATGCCACTAAGCAGCTGCTGTCGAAGGAAGATGTATTGGCAAGAAGGAAGCTTATGCTGTTGTTGCTGAAGTGAAACAAAGCAGTAAAGGGAGATCACAGAATTTTCTTACTTTCCCAGTTCCATCCTACCGCATGTAGTATTAAACATTGTATTTTGGATCCAGGCATAAAGTCATTCATTCACCGTAGATCTGAAGTCTGAGTTCAGGCTGAAAGAGGCAGTGGTAGAGAGACAGCTTAATCTAGGAAAGATTATCTTCTGTGTTAGTCTCAGATTAGGGTCTAGCCTCAATCCTTTCTAAAAAACCAGCTGATTTAAAAAAAACAAAGAACAAAAAAAACTGTGGCTGGCACAAAGATTGGTGGAGTGGTTAAACAATGAGGAGGACAGGGTAGTTGTATGGAGAGATCTGGATCACTTAGTGAGCTGGGTCCATTCAAATAAAACGCATTGTAGCACCGCCAAATGCGAAATGATACATCTAGAAACAAAGACCGCAGAACATACAAAATGGGGGACTGCATCCTGGAAAGCAGCAGTGCTGGAAAGGACTTAGGGGTCATAGCGGAGAAGCAACTCAGCATGAGGTACCAATGCAAAGCTGTGGAAAAAAGGTCTAATGCGATCCTTGGGTGCATAAACATGGGAGTACCAAGGAGATGATTTGACATATAAGGCATTGGGATGACCAATAATGGAGCAATGTAGCCAGTTCTGGTGTCCACATTTTAAAAGGGATTTTGAAAAATTGGAGAAGATGCAGACAAAAACCACACACGTGATTCAAGGGCTGGAGAAAGCAAGAGAATTAAAGAGCTAAATCTGTTTAATTTATCCAAATGAAGAGTGAGCGTTGATTTGATTAGTGTATATAAGCCCCTTCAAGAGCAGAAAATACCAGGTACTAAGGGTCCCTTTAATCTAACGGAGAAAGCAAAAACAAGAACCAATGGCTGGAAACTGAAGCCAGACAAATTCAAATTAGAATTCAGGCACAAATAATTAGCAGCGTGGGTGATTTATCCATTGGAACAAACCACCAAGGGAAGTGGTATTACCAAGGAACATCTTTTGATGTCTTCAAATCAAAACTGGATGCCTTTCTGGAAGATATGCATTAGCCATGCACATGTTATTGGGTTCAATACAGGCATAACTGGGTGTAAGGCAGGAGAGCAGACTAGATTGTCTGATACAGTGGTTCTCACACTGTGGGTCAGAACCCCAAAGTGGGTCACAACCCCCTTTGAATGGGGTTGCCTGGGCTGGTTTAAATTTGCTGGGGCCTGGGGCTGAAGCCCAAACCCAGAAGACTTCAGCCCTGGGCGGTGGGGCTCAGATTACAGGCCCCCTGTCTAGGGTTGAAGCCCCTGGGCTTTGGGCCCCCCGCCAGGACAGTGGGGCTCAGGCTGGCTGAGGCTTTGGTCCCTACTCCAGCGTCATGAAGTAATTTTTGTTGTCAGAAGGAGGTTGTGGTGCAATGAAGTTTGACAACCCCTGATCTAATAGGATGGTCCCGTCCAGCCTTAAACGCAATGAATCTATTTGCACAGCCTACCTGCAGTCTGGAGAATCCAGCCAAAGGTCCAGAATGAGGGAACTGGGGTTGGAGAAGGGAGTTTACTGCTCAGCTGTTGGGTCATTGGAACCTTTAGAATCAGAATCACTTCTCTCTCTCTCCCGACTCCGTTCCATTGCTTGCCTCTCAATCAGTGGTTGGGCCATTAACCTCCTGTGAGTTCATCTCGGCCTAATCCCTCTCATCTCTTTTGTCAAGGCTGAGAAAGACTGCCCGGCAGTCTGCTGTTAGGAGAGCAGCTACTGCAGCTCTAATGTGGATTGGGAGTAGACCGGGGATATTTCTAATGCTGTTGGGGGAGCGAAAGTGTTTGTGCTCCTGATATTGTCTGCGTGGGGTGAAGAGTTTCTCCAGACGAACAGCCAGGTCCCACAGCTAGTATCAGCTGGAATTGCTGGAATAATTCCACTGACTTCTGTAGTGTTCCTGAGGGAAGTAGCATGTCTGGGGTTTCAGTGAAAGGCTTTATTTAACTCTCATACAAACAACATGATGGATGGCACCAGAAAAGTCCATTTGCCTCCATATGTCTTTTTGGACATGAAAGTGGCCTAGAAGACCCATAAAATGGCACTATGCTACTACTTCACTGATTCTCCCCAGCTGAGGATCAGGCCCCGTTGGGTTGAGGAAGATTCAGGCCCTGCTAATGGTGCTGCACAAGTAGGCCTACAATTAGTAGAAGGCCACTATTACTCATGAAAATAGAGTGAATCATTCTTGGATTCTTCTGGCAGCTCTATTATTATTAGCTACACTGCAGTTAGCCCCCCTCTAGAGCTACCCAAAACAGTGATGATTAAGGCTGTGCAAGTAACTTAACACTCAGCTCAGTGGCAGGCCTGAATGAAACTGGAAAAGAAAGGATTTCAGGCCAGCCCAAGGTGAAAATCAGGAAATTTTCAGAGAAATGAAAATGTCAGAAGGGTTTTGATTTTATCAAACCCTTTTGGTTCGAGTATGAAGGTTTGCAAACATTTTAAGTGTTTGTTTGTTTTAAATAAAATTTAGAGAAATTACAAAATAAAATGTCTTTTCAAAACAGGACGTTGAAAGATTTCATTTTGGAGATGCTGAAATGGACTGTTTTCACATTCCCAGCCCCCTTCCTATCCCCCATTGAAACCATTTGCCAAAAAGACCCAGATTTGTACACTGTTTCAGTTGGCTCAAATCTGCATTTTTTGGTGAAAAAAAGTTCACACCATTTTTCCCCCTAGCTCTAGCTAAGACTAATTTTCATGAGGTTCGGAATTCTTCATGTTCTGAGGGTTGTTGCTGTAATCATTTTTGTGCATAAATTTGTACCATCATCCTTTAAGCTTGATCAAGCCCAGACAGATCAAGATACACTGTCCTTTTCATGTCTTCTTAGCGGGGTACTCTCACTTGAGGTGTGAGAGTGGATCAAAGAATTTCATCACCAGAAGTGGAAAGGTCGAAAGATTAAAAGACACCATGAATAACATAAGGGGAACCGATCACTTCATTGGTCAAGCAGGGAAGACGTCAGCGACAATCACATTCTGTGAGTGGCTCCTGCAAAGTGGCACAAATGAAATGTATACTTTCTCTGTTGTGAACTATGATTTCTCTAAGGAAAGTAGCACTGGGAGGAAGGAGAGAGAGTGAGAAGAAGAAGAAATTGGAAGCTACAAGTTAGTCAAGATTTATAGTGTGAAGTACCTGAGAATCTTCTGTTTCATTTTGATTTCTGGCATAGTCTCTGTGGCCGTTTCATATCTGGGTCCAAACTGAACACCAAACTATTTCCAGTCCTGTGAGTGTGTGTGTTTAGTGGTTTTTGAAGTCACATTTGTGGACCAATGAGACATTTCAGTAGCACATATACCACTCATGGGGCAAGCATCATGAATGACAAATACCCCGCTGAGGCAAAAATATTACAATATAGCCCATTGTGCAAGGCATTGTATTTGCCCTGTTATGAACTGTGCCTCAGATTTGACGTAACACAGTCGCAAATTCCTGAATGATTTGATTTTTCTTGGTTACTATGGACAGTCTGCATGTGCTGTGGCATGAACAACCCTATGTTCATTTCTTTTATTGAAAAAAATGAAGTTAAAGTCTGAGAGAGCAAAGAGTAAAATTAAATAAGACTATCTGACATGCGATGGGTTTGGCAACATGACAGTCAGGGCTGTTAATGAAAGGCTTGCTACTGTCCAGTCTATCCCAAGGAGCATAGTTGAAGGTGAAAATAAGCTGCCGGATGTCATAGCTCGAGGGCTGTTAATTTGGGTCACCAGCTTTAGTTTTGTTAACACTTCAGTCAGCTGGAAAAAAAAAGAAAAAAATCTGGTTGCTTGTTCCAAAACTTTTGATCACCTGCAGGCAAAAAACCCAGACGTGCCTCATTCTTGTGCTTCTTGATGCAGATCAACAAGATTTGCAAGACTTTAAAAGTACCAGTTCTTATTAAAAATAAAGATACAGATGGCAGAACATCTAATGAATTTGCTCCATGAAGCTACAGATGTTCCAAAATGAGAAATGCTCGGAAGAAATTCACAACAGAGCTACAAGAAAGTCTAATTAGGGGGAAAAAGGAATGTTCTAATTTAGATCCAAACAGAAACGTCTTAATTATCAAAATCTCTCATTGATTAGCTTGTGAGGCTGTTCTGCTGGATGAAATTGAAGGATTTCATCTATGACGCTGCACAAGCTTATTCATCAGTTATTTCCTTGCTATTTCTTCATTAGCCCCCATGCCTGACACTCACAAAGCCCCATTGTCTTGCCTGTGTCAAACAAGCACTGAACTGGCTGGCACCAGCAAGGCATGCAGTGCTATGAAAATTCGCAGACATAGCTTGAAAGTACCTTGCTGCTTTTGTTCCAGGGAAGGTGTCACAAGATCTAAATTTAGCATTGCCAGTGTACAGGGAAGGATTGCAATCACATACATCTTTGTACTTACCTCAGTGTTAGCTGAATAGTAGAGAATAATGGGGAAATATTGTTTAATCAGCCTGGGAAATGGTTTTCTAGCACCGGCTTTTTGTAGCCTAGAAGAAGCCTAAGTCAGTGGGGTGTCGAGGTAGCTATACTTTCTCCATGCTAAAGCAAAGATTTAGTATACCAGATAGAAGTTGGTCTTCCCTAAGAGGGACGCCTCTTGAGACAAACCAACAGTTTGAATTCCATCATGATAGCTTTATGGACCTGGGATGAGATCTTCCAAACTAACTGTGGCCATATTCTCCAAGGTTCTGGGCACCTGGAGCACCCGTTGACTTCACTGGGAATTGTGGGTGCTCAACACTTCTCACAATTACCCCATAAGGTCTGATCTGCTCTGTGTGGACCTTATGACCCCAACACAGCTTCTGTGAGATGGCTAGCTGATATTTTTACACCATTAAAAATGTGCTGGGGAGTTTATTGAATACAAAAGAAGACATGTTCCCTGCCCTTAAGAGCTGGGTAGGACAGCAGGGCAAACCCCTAAGCCAACAATTTCCAATTGACTGTCGTGCCGTATGTTGTGCAGTCGTTGGCAGTAGCCCTCTGTAACAAAGGTGGTTTCATTCCAGTGGTGCTGGAATGAGCCATATCCTCGGCTGGTGCAAAATGGTCCAAAATGAGAGGTCACTTTAGCCCATCAAACTTGCCCAATCAAAACAATTCCAACTGCCAGCTTCCTCTTACCTGTAACAACATCTGAGTCTGGTATTAACCCAATTCTGTAACTTCGCCTGAAGCCTTGAAAAACTTCAGGTCAATGGTTTGTTCAGGCAAACTCAGCTTACCTCATTTTTGTGACTCTATTGAGTAGCTTCTTTCAATACCACAGTTACAGATTAAGTTTATAACCAGATCTGTGTGAAGGACGGAAGTTCTGGTCCACCAAGGATTTCAAGATTTTCACAAGAGCTCAGCACATCTGTTGTGGGGCTTTAGCACTTTACAAGCTTAGCCCTTACTGGGTGCCTGCCTGACCACTTAAACACCCACCCTCTCTCCTGCTATGGTTATTTGTGCTCTTTGGATGAATTACCTGCAGGGTTGGTTGTGCGCCGCTTGTGTGGGTGAGTGGACTACAGTACCAAACAACATTGCAATATTATTTTTACATGATTCTGGGGTAAGGGTGAAGAGGGTCTGAATTAGGTCCCCGATGCTTTGGCTAGTATCTGACATGCGTACTTGTGTAACTGACATAGTTATCAATGGGACGTGATCAGACAGACAGAGACAAGAGCCCAGAGTGTGTGCTCATTCACAAGATAACAAGTCCTCTATGAATGTGTGCATTCTGGAGCTCAACTGCATCTGTGTGAGATTCTAAAAGTACCAGTAGGAGTACAGTATGGGGGTGTACAAGGAATATTTTTAGATACGAGCCATCAGTCCCTGAGAAAAAGCTACACTCCACTCCACCACATTCCAATTCTGCTGCTCGCTTCTTTTGCAGCTTGCGCTCTTACACACAAAAGCAGTGCCTTCCGAGGGGAGCTCCTGCTGCACAGAGAAAATGACATTTTTTTGTTACAGGATAATACAGTGCATATGCCTCTGACTACAGAACAAAAGTGTAACTACTGCCCTTGAGGAATTTACCCAGCCTGCCACCCTCCTGCTAGCATAAACCAAGAAACAGATTACAGACACTAATGTAAACTAGCAAAGGCTGCATGATGGCTATGTACTTTTCTAGTGGGGAGACAACTAACTGACAACAGAGCATCAGCAAATGGAGGACACACAGCGCTGATGTGCAATATTGTGCTGGATAGGAGAGAAACTGTGATTTACAGTCTCCAGCGTCACATAGAGAGTTGTTCTTGCCCACAAGCTCAGAGAATCAGTAAGAATAAAAGGAGACAAATGGCAGAGCACGGCAGGGGCAGAAATATTGACTGTACCTTCCAGATGTGTAAAAAATAAACCATCCCCCCGCCCATCCCTTTCAAACTCCTCAGCGTTTGGAGGGAGGAGCTGGTCGTTCAGGATCCCATATGGAGGGGAAGAAGCACAAGCTATATTCTTGCATTTTGGAGCATGTAAAACATGCAGCTAGTCTTGCGCCTGCTCCTGGTCGCTCTGGGGATTGGCTCATCAGGTCGATGCCCCTTCCCGTGATTGTACACGGTCACGCCGTCTCTCTCCCTGGCCTGCAGCCCCTCTCTCAGTCCAGGAACCGCAGCAGCCTCCTCATGCCTCAGCCCCTTGGCCAGCTCGCTCAATGCATTTCCCCTGCCAGGGTACCAAAGTCTTCCTTCACCAGTCCTAGGCCACCTTCCCATTCACTGCCTCAGAGTGCCACTCTCAATGGCTGGCCAGGGAAGCCAGGCCCGCTCCCTGCTCTGGGCTGCAGCAGAGGGACCTCTAGACAGCAGTCGAGGTCTTTTCCCTTCTAGCCCATATTACCTTTCCTTGAGCCCTCACCATCTGCCTGGCCTCCCTCCTCTCTGGGTTTGGCAGCCCAAACCACAGCTCCCTTCTCCCAGGGAATGAATGCAGACTTTACTGTCGATTTCCAATTTCTTGTCTTTGTGCTCCTTCCTCCTCAGCTGGGCTCCCTCACTCAGTCCAGGGATTACTCGGCCACCTGATTCCCCTCAGCTGGTGGCCTGTTGGGTTAATTAGCCTCCGTCTTTGTCTTCATTAACCCTTTCAGGGCAAGTGCGGTGTGAACATCCCATCGCAGCCACCCCGAGGGTCTCTGGAGCAGAGTGGGAAGACAGGGCCAGGATGAGACCACCACACTAATGTCTAACCATGATTAGGGTAAAAGAAAGTGCATCAGTCTGTTGCGCTCCTAACTTCCTTGTAATCCATATTTTTTTGCTGCTCTAAACACAGAGACAGGCTCAGAGTTACCCAGATAAGTAGGGTTAGCATTAAGTTGGGAACCAGAGGAAATAAACTCATTGGGCCAGATTTGGCTGGTTCCGGCATGGCTGCACAATAAGGCACCACAGGCACTTTTCCAGGGACTGATCCCTGTTGTGCTTCCCCCCCCCCACACTCTAGGATGTGAGCCAGCCCAAGGGGAGCAGAGCTACATTCCTTCAGTCATCTGCATCAGCCTGTGGAACTGGCAGACATGTGCATGCTGCATCCTACCAAGAATGGTGGAGAGTGGGTGTTGCTCCTTGCGTGCTCGAGCAGGTGGATGGAAGTCTTTCTGAGGCACAATTCCACCCAGAGCTTCTATCTAATGTACCTGTACAGACCCCATCGCCTGTTGACTTTGTCCCATGACCTAAGCTCGGGTCTTCAGGTAAATACCCATTTATATCTCAAAAAGACTCAAGATACTTGCTAAGTGAGTGCAAGTGAAACCAAAGCTATAATGCAAGGGAGAACAAGCAGAGACACTTAAACATTATTTTAAAATGGGCTTTGCAGTCAGCCTGAAGCCTAGTGGTAGGTTATAGTTAGCATAAAGCCACATTAGGCCTAATGAAAGTTAGCATTAGTGAGTATCCTTGGGTCGGAAGATTTAACAGTATCTCTCTAGACTGTAAAGGCTTTATTTAGCCAGACTTTTCACTGCATTGTATGGAGACCTTTCTATCTGCAAAGGCTTATGACAATTGTCAGAACCCCCCAGATGGGTAGCAGGGGTGACCCAATATGGACAAAAGGTTGAGACATAATTACATACGGTCTTGGAAATAGGTGAGTGTAAGAAGTACGTGCACAAAAGGGAGTCAAACCCAACCCTCAGTGGGACCTTTGGATGGCAGGATGGTGACAACTTTAATGCTTCATCTCACCTTCAGGAGAAGCCCCAGTCCCGTGGATTAGTGAGAACACACAAAGCAGATTTGACTGTTACTCTTACCCTTGGTTTTCTAGTTCTGTGAGTTTGCTTACATCAATCAGGGTATTAATAAAACTCATCTAGGCTCTGTGGGTGTCTCACCCCTCATTTTACTCATTCATCTCTATATAGCCACCAAAGAACAAACCTGGTATTACTGACAAATGCATTTCACATCCCAAATTAACTATTAGGCTACAAACCTCAACTCCCACGTGAAGGAGTGAAATGCCATTATCCCCCTTTTACTAATGGAAAACTGAGGCACAGAGCAACTAAGAGACTTGCCCATGATGGTGAAGCTCACTCCTTCTCCTGCTCTTGTCTTTCAGTCACGCAGTGTCACATTTGCCAACTTTCCCTACAAAGTCTGTTTTTAAGGCCCCCCAATGAGCAGAATAGCCCATTGTTTTGCTCACTAATTAGACGTAATTTCCACCACACCAATTTTGATTAATTGATTTACGATCCCACACTTTTCTAGTTTACCAGGCGTGATTTTAACACAGTCCTTATATCAGGAGGCATTTTGGTGTGTATTAATTCAGTGAGTTTTTTATACCTTTTCCCATGAACAGATGTTCTTATAGTTTGTGACATGTGATGAACCTTCACTCATTTGCCAACACATCAGTTGAGCTCACAATTCGGGTAAATTTGTAGGCCCACTTATTACAATATTCACAGCTACAAACAATAGGAGTGATGATTTGAACATATAAAGTGCTTTATAATGCTAAGTACTCTGAAAAAAATATCAGTTCCTAGAGGTTTCTAATTGGGCACCCAAAATTAACAGCTGCTTTCAACCTTAATCTCTCTGTGTTCATCTGCCATTTGTAAGAGCCTCCCTCGTCGCACAGAGGTATTGTGAGAATAATTTCATTAATATTTATGAACTGCTCAGATACTACAGTGACGAGCACCTGGGAAAAATCCACAAGCAAATTAACAATTCTGTCTTCAGAGCAAGGTTTGAATAAATAGGCAGTAAATATGGCAGAAGCCACAAACTGAACACAGGGCTGGCTTAATCTTTTGTGGGTCCTAGTGTTCGAACCATGGATCTGCCCCACTTGCCCTCCCCCCAAGGCCCCACCTGCACTCTGTCCCTAGGCCCCAACCCCACTCAGCCTCTTCCCTGAGGCCCTACCCACCGCTCACACAGGGGGAAGGGGGTGGAGGGGAGTGAGCAGGGGGGAGCAGCCTGGCGCTAATGTAAACCTAGTACTGAGTGAAAAAACGATTGAATAGCTGCTTATTCAGTGAACACCATCCATTTTAGGCACTGAATGAAGCAGGGGTCCCGTGGGAAAGAGTGTAGGTCACCATCTAATTAAAGATTGTATCACAACGCACACACACTTGGGGGCTGGATTAAAGTTGCAAGGACCACCTTAATTCTGACATTTCCTAAGTCTGGAGTGCTTGACTCGGCAACCTTATTTGTGCATGTGTAATTGTATAGATAAATCTTGCTAAAACCGCAAAATTGCAAATCTCTCAACAATTAATACAATTTACTGTGTGGTGACCAAACCAACAGCATTTCTGGTTGCCACTTGCGAGGATGCACATTTGAGAGAGATTCTTAATGACGTTCCTCAGGTAAAATGACTGCAATTAGCAAGCAGAAGGGGAGGAGATATGGCCTTTTGCCAGCATTTTCTAAGACGTTTTACAAACGAACTAAAATTGTGTAAGTGATACAAAGAATCCCGTCTCTGGGAGATGTAATGAAGATAGTCAAGCAATCGAGCACTTGGTGACATACAGATTCTTCTCTTTTTAAGCTATTAATGCTCTCAGCATTGAAGAGCGATACCCATTTATAATTCCAGTTCAGGATAATCCGTTTGTGGAGGAGAATGGAGCAGTTCTGCAAAGGCCAAGCCGTCCCCACCCTGAGGCCGAGTGATCAGGTTGTGGTGTTAGTCATTACTGAAGATGGGCCTGGAAGTCCAATTAAAACGTGAGCCCCACTGTGATAAGTGCTGTGCAATCAATCCCAAAGAGCTTACACTCTAAAGCAGACACAGAGTCTCCTCTCTGTTTTACAGATGGAGAACTGAGACCCAGAGAGATGAAGTCCAAAGTCATGCACAGAGTGCCTGGCAGACTTGGGACATGAACACAGGGCTTCCAAGTCCCCATCTTCCACCTAAACAACAAAGACTGCGCTCCCCTTCAAGTCTGAGAGCTGCTCTACTGGATGTGAAAACTACCAGCTCGATCCTTTGGGCCCACATTGCATCCTGTGCCAAGCAGGGTTTGGCTAGGCTCAAGGTTCGTAGCCACTGGTTGAAGTGGGATTAGGATGTAGCTACACCAGGCTAGTGCAGTTGAGCCCCAACAGGCAGGACAGCAGAACACGTGTTTTTCCCTAACTAGAAAGAAATTTCGCACACTGCCGCAGTGCCTAGAACTAGACCTGGAAAGTCAGAAGCAGAATGAGATGCTCATTGATGGCTTCTAGTACCCAGAGTGCACTTCCAGCTCAAAGCCATTGCAAACAGTGTTAGTGTTTGAGCTCTGGGGAAAGACCTGGGCTGCCTTATCATGGGCACCTGGTTCTATCCTACAGTTCCTCCTTATCCCAGCATAATATTACTAATGATAATTTCAACAGTGCCACTTTACTTCTGTTGCCAAACACTATGATCAGTCTTGGAGGCATTCAGGAGAAAGTTCATATTAATTTAACCGGCCTCGGCATGGAAAGACAATCTCACCATAAATTTGTTATTGATTAAATTCATATCGATAGCACTGAAGCAAAGAACGTTAGCAGCAGCATGAATGTGCCATCAGATTAATGCTGATTTCAACGACATAAAAGGAAAACAATAAGCATATGAAAATGAAGCCCTCGGGGATTCCTCATCTAGCATGCAACAAAACAAGGGAAAGTCTGTGTTCTGCTTGTACATGGCAAAACTTACGGGCATGTACTGAAGCTTTTAAAGGCGCTGGAAGAGAAATATGGTGCCTGTAGTTTTGACAGCAAAATTGAGTGGGGTCAGTTGTACCAAATGTTTTTGTCACATAAAAAAAATAAAGTAAATGCAGCGAGTCCACCTTTCCACCCCTATTACCTGCAGACAATAAGTCATGATCAGCTACGAGAAGAGATGCTGCATGGCTCTGCTGAATCCCAAATGGCATGTCGTTAACATGGGCCATTTCCAGACCACCAGCAAAATGGCTGCTTAGGAGGATGGGTGCGCGTGTGTTCTGCAGCCTGCAAATGGTTAACGTCTCAGCATCATGGGCCAGACTGTGACAGGCTCCTGCACAAGAAGTGGGGAACGTAAGCAGCCTAGCACCCTTGTACACCTGATGCATGGGTGAGTCCTAACTACAGGACTGGGGGCATGAGAAAGGGCTGAGGGTAGGCAGGATGGTGCAGCAGGCATCCTCCGCCTGGCATGTCTGGGAGAGCCAGGATGAGGGCAGTCTGGTTCTCCAGTGCCCCCTATTGCCCCCAGGGGCAGTCTGGCTCTCCAGCGCCCCCTACTCAATGATGTGGATAAAAGCCACAGCTGCGCCCTGTTAATAGAATGGTCAAATGTTAACCAGTGCTAAGGAAGCCTTCCCACAGTGCTGGCACATCACAAAATCCAGGATTTTAGATTGGATCAGGGTAGGCTTCAGCCCAGGCAAAAGCCAGCCTGGTTCTCAACTGAAACACATTAAACTCCATAATTAAGCGCCAACAGGAAAACAGTCATGGGGCAGCAAACAGAACCAGTTTCGGTGCAATTTCACCCGTGCCCGCAAATTTACAAACACAAAGTCATGAGCGACACCATGTGACTGAGCCAGATTTACAACATACACGCATAGGAACCTGCATACAGCTGGCTGCAGCAGCTCATCCCTGCATCACTGTACTGCTGCTATTCCTGTTCCTCACTTAAACCTTTTAGAGCCCGCTCCCGAAGACACTGTTTTATTATTTGTATTACTTGGCGTCTAGGAATGGACCAGGACCCATTGCGCTAGGTGCTGTACAAACAGAACAAAAAGACAATCCTTGCCCCCAAAGAAAATCCAATCTAAATATAAGACAAGAGACAACAGATGGATTCAGACATGGGAGCACAGTGAGATAGTATTGGTCAGCTGTGCTTGGCATTGGTTTCCCACTTATGCACAATGCCAGAGATTCCACTGACTTTAGTGAGGCCAGAGACTGCTGGCTTGTTGGAGCAGGGCTTTTAGTTGCTAGTTAGCATGCTCTGCAACTGCAAAATGCTGGCTGTCCTTCCAATGCAATATGAATAATAACTATTTCCTTATGCACAGCGTGTGAGTGACAGACAAGGCAATATCCCAGACAAACCTCATGGGATTAAAATAAACCTTATTGAATTAAGTTGAATACTGGTGCAGTTCAGTGTATCGAACACGCAAATGGGTGTGTAATAGTGGGGGGGGTTGCATAGAATTCATTCAGGAGCAAGGCAGGCTGAATGCAATCTGTGGGAGGTATTAGGAATTGCAGACGACTTTGAGGGGCAGCGCATGTGAAGTGGATGACCTTGGCAATATTTGGGGGTGAGGAGAATGCAAGCAATCCCCCTCCAACCCATCGTTTTGAAGCTTCACTTTGAGCAGAGACCGACTGTGTGACATCGTGTTTTTAAATCAGCTTCCCTTGCGTCTATCTCCTTCTCTGCTGGGTCCTAACATAACAACTGTCTACCCGTTCACAGGCTCTTCAAAGAGCCAGGCTGGATAAGTGAGTGACTTTCTTACCCAGGAGGGATTTTGCTTGGAGCAAAGGGGGTGAAGAACTTGGAACGACTGGAAAAGTCTGGGGCGTGGTAGTGGACAGGGGAATTTGGAAGGACTGCCGCTGCCAGAGTTCAAATTGTAGTTGAGGTGACCACTGCTGAGCTGATTAGCCTGCATGTAGGTTCTTTCACTGTTGAATAGGTTTTTTTCTGTAATGCTTCTGCCTGACAATAAAACGTCCTTGCTGAGAAAGAGCTGGGTGGTAACTTTTGCCTGTGGCAATTACACGGTGTCCATCCCTGAGGAGAAGAGAAGCAGGCCCCATCAGGCAGGCTGTCTTTTGCTGGGAATTACACAGCGTAGGCAAGGAACTGCTCAGCCTGGGAATACCCCAGCCAGGAGGGAGAGAGTCACGGGTCTCCATTAGGGAGACCACTCATCCGGATTGAAGCTGGACTGTCCTGGTTTTCTAAATTATCATCCCGTCTGTCAGACCCAAGAGAGGCGATGTCTGGGAAGCCAGAAGCCAGAGAGTGTGTTCCCTTGCAGGAACGCTGCTGGGGAAATACAGATGCAGTGGCCCTGAGCTGTGATCTTCTGTTTCCTATTCACCACCTAGCAAGTAACAGCTGAAATAAGTCTAAGCACAGCAGCGGCTGCCTCAGGCAGAAAATTCTTGAGGCTCAGACATTTTAATGCATTGCACCAGGACCACAATAAGGCACTTGGTCAAAACACTGTTTTGAAAAACACCTTTCCACCGACTCTGCTTTGCACCAGTGTCAGTGACGGGTGTGGGCTGCACAGCGGTAGAGAGTTAGGTCCAATGGTTGTTTAAAAAAAAAAAAAAGTAGTTCATTTGTGTATGTTCTCAAATCTGTTTCTTTTTCAGTTCCCTCCTCCTTTTGCCTTCATTGCACACACAAGTTTATTGCCAGAGGGCTGCTGGGAAAGTGGAAGTGTTTGTTTGGAGAAGAAAATTCATAAAGAATTCAATTAAATTTTTAACCAGACTGGGGAAAGGAGAAAAGAAGTCAGATTTTGGGCCTGGTTTATACAACTGTGCTAAGGATACACACAAAATTTAAAAAGGAGTGGGGGGCTTGTGGTCCTGGAACTGGACTGGGTCTCAGGATATTTTGGTTTGCAAATATTGGATTTTTTGGTTTACTGGCAATTCTAAAAAACTGAAAACAAATTCGTCTGGGGTCAAACAGCATGTGTTGCCCAAAACGAAATGTTTCCATTTGGTTTTGAGCTTTTCCCTTTTCACCTATTCTTTAAAAATAAAATTCAAGGTAATTTCAAAATAGTGTTGAAACTTTTATTTCAAAAATGTCCAAATGAAACATTCTTGTTAAAACAACAACCAAACAAACAAACAAAACCCAACACTCTCCTCCCCAAACCAATTGGTCAAAAATAGACACGAATTCGTAAAACATTTTGGTCGACCCAGTGCTGCACTTTTTGCCAAAAAATAGTGTTAGTCAAAAAGTTTCACTCAGCTCTAGTCAGAAAACCTGGGTCCATTTCCCAGTTCAGCCATGGACGCCTTGTGGACAAATCACTTGATTTCCGTGCCTTCAGTTTCCAATCGTCTGCCATTCTTTGGTGGTTTTGTTTATTTAGACCAGGGGTAGGCAACCTATGGCTCACGTACTGAAGGCAGCACTCGAGCTGATTTTCAGCGGCACTCACACTGGCCAGGTCCTGGCCACCGGTCCGGAGGGCTCTGCATTTTAATTTAATTTTAAATTAAGCTACTTAAACATTTTAAAAACCTTATTTACTTTAATATATAACTAAACTATTATTGTGTAACCCTTCTGCCCCTCTGAGTTGGCAGCAACAAGGGCCGGGTTCAGTATCCAGGGGTTCCGTTTCAGTAACACAATGCATAACCGGCTTGAGCCCCCACCCAGTGACCTGGGACACTCACATACCACACTCCCCTGGGTGCCTCTAGGAGGCAATACTTCCCCTCTCACAAGCACGGAGTCTGAGTGTAGCAAAATCTTTTTAATAAAGGAAGGAATCAATGCGGCATCCCTTTGGAGAAACACCACAAACAGGGTTATAACACAAACCATAAAAAAAACCCACCTCCAAGTACTTTTGGCACTGTCCTTTTTCCCCTTAGAGTTTTAAGTCCAATCACCCCAAAGTCCAACAACCCAGAAGTCTCTGGTCAATGCCACCCCAGAGTTCGACAGTTTATCTGTAGAGGTCCCTCCCCCCAGCCTGGGTAGAAAGGGGCACCTTACGTGGTCCTGGCCCAACTGCCCTGCCTCTCCGTGGGTTCTGCTTCCGCCTTCTCCACGAACTGCTCCGCTTTACCAGCCGCTGCACGCTGCTCCTCCAACCGTCCTCAGAAACTGCTCCGCTCCACCAGCTGCTCTGCTCCAGGAGCTGCTCCGGTTCTCTCTGCAAACTGCTCGGCTCCGCTCGCTCTGTGGGCCACTCCACCCGTCCCACAGCTACTCCGCTCTGCCAGCCACTCTGCTGCCACCAGCTGTCCCGTGATCCGCTCCAGCCGTCCCCACAACTGCTCCACTCCGCCAGCTGCTCTGTTCCACAGTATAGCTTCAGGCTCCCCCACTAGTTAGCACCGTACTCAGTGCTCTCAGCTCAGTGATTTTAGCTTTTTAGTGATTTTCAGCTCTTAGTGATTCCAGCTCATAGTAGGGGAGCCCCAGTGCTAGTGCACCATTAGCCCAAAGTGATTTCAGCTCAGTAACCTGTATTTAGATTCTTGAGGGAATAAAAAAAATCAACTCTGACATTCCACAGTGGAGAGAGGAGGGGGTGGAACTGGTGCTTCTGGCTCCACAAGGAGACTGCACCACCAGGCACAAATACCTGTCCCCAGCCTCTCTCAATTCTCTGGGTTTTGGAACCCATGTCCCATGTCTAGCCAGTACCGCCCAACTGAGGGTGAGTCATTTGTCACCAAGCAGTCCCACAGCTTGGGAGTCTGGGATAGGGTAGGCGTGCCTATGCAAATACACTCTCTGAAATTCTTTCCACCAGATGTCAGGGTAGAGCTTATCCTGACTCTGCTTACAATTGTATGTATAGACTTATAGAAAGAGACCTGCGAAAAATGTTAAAATGTATTCCTGGCACGCAAAACCTTAAATTAGAGTGAATAAATGAAGACTCGGCACACCACTGCTGAAAGGCTGCAGACCCCTGATTTAGACTGTAAGCTCTTCCGAGCAGGAGTGCAGCACTGACCACAACAGGCTCTCAATTGGTGCCTCCAGACACTACTTTAACACAAAAAAATCCCAGAGATGCCTATTTAAATGTGAACGTTAGTGAGTCAGGGCATGGGTGGTCTTGCCTAGTGGTCACAACAGGCTTCTGGAGCAGGGAAGTGGAAGGAGGGACAGAATCAGAGTCAGAGGCCCAATACCAGAACCAAGGGACAAGCCTGAATCCGAGACAGGAATCAGAGCGGAAGGTCAGAACCAGCTTACCTGGAGGGCAGGACCAGGGTTGCGTCCAGTCCAGGAGCAGAAGCTAACAGAACTACAGGCAAAAGCCTTGAGCACCCTGCTGCTGTGCTGGTTAAGATAAGGGCTGTTGACCCCGTTAGCCAATCAGGAGCTCAGCTGTGCTCATTAGCCTGCCAGGGGTTGAACTAGCAGATAAGCAGGAGAGCCGGTGGCCCTTATCCCCACAGTGAATTCCCTTGAACGATCAGTTTGTAGCCGAGTTTTAAGATAACTTTTAGCTGTGCTTTAATGCACTTGACAAATCCACACCTGCCTCCAAGAGAACACTGAAAGATTGGAGAGCCTTAATGTAAGTATAATTGCCGTTAGCCCAAGCACTGAAACCTATTCACAGTGGCTCAGTTAATCATAGGGAATGTAACTAATAAAGATGAATCAGTGTTAGCCCTCCATTCTTGATAAATATGCATGGTAAGGCAGATGTGCCGGGTCTGGTTATTACATGGCTGAATGGTAGCTGCAGTTTGATTACAAAGCTGTAGGCAAAAGTGTATCATCTAAATAACTTATTAATAAATCCTGCACCTCATCAGTTTTATGTGATTGAAATCACCGGAGAAGTAAAGTGTCCAACATTCCCTCTTTGCATGTGTCCTGTCAACATTTGAAAGATACAGGGCTATGTTTTCTGCACGAGCTCCTGCCTCGGCTGAAGTCAACGGCAGGACTTCCAAAGACATCAGTGGGATCAGGATTTCTCCCTTGATTTCTGCAATGGTTTCAGGAATCGCTCACTGCAGACCTATGGACTCTCTGTATAACTACCCCTCAGTCTGTACTGAATTAGCCATTTGCGACGAGGATATGTCCCAGGGGCCACATCTATACATGGGTTGGCGTGCCTGGGTGGCCACTGACCACTGCCTGTGCTACCCTGGCCACAGTATAATTTTGAGCACACTAGCTCAATGGGAGTGTCCAGCATTGGGAACGCAGCCAGATCTGTAACATCTTTCACCACAGTAGTCCTTGCACTCTTGGACATTTAAGCATGTGCCTAGCTTCAAATAAGTGAGTGACTGACCCTCTCAGGGACCCACCAGCTTCTCAGTCTCCTGCTTTTCCCCACAGCTTGGTCTCCAATTTTTCCATAAGGTGGGTTATAAGGACTTCAGCTCTCTGGTGCTCCATGGGTCACTACTGCCCAGTCTGGGACTCTTCTCCCTCCTGCCTTCTTGCTTGTATTGGACTGTATCAGTTACGTGGTCCCTTCTCTCCCTGTCAGACTCCAGGGAACTGAAGGGATCTTACACCCTCTTGCTACCCTGTGTGAAGGGATCAAGGACCGTGACAATCCGGCCCATAGAGAGTTGGAGGTTCATCTCCCACAACTGTGTGGCTGCTCTCCAATAGGCTCAGATAGATACAGATACTCTGCAATCTCGCAGAAGCAAAGTTTCTCTTTTTAACATTGGCAGGTGACCACAAGAGTCTCAGCTCAGGGAACATCGGGGGGGAAACTCTGGAGCAAGAAGTTAAAGTCTCATTTAAAAGTGACCGAGGAGGCGATCTCAGTCAGCATTCATCTGAATTTCATCTCCTGGCTTCTGCTTCAGAAAGAGCTCGTTTTATCGGAGACTCCCATGCTCCAGCACGAGCCTTGCATCAGAGAATAAATGCACCTCTTGTCCTGAATTTGAGCTGTCAGTGCCCAAGCTCATTACCAAAGTGACCTGCTGAAGTGAGATGACAGACGAACATTTCACTGACCTGTTCATTCTTCTGCGTGGCCAGATATTGACCCTTATCACGGTGAGTAGAATAGGGTGGGGTTTATGAGAAACCAAACGGAGGAGAAAACCACCATAAAAAGTTTTAATAGGTGACATCGAAGCCTTGCACAATATAAACTGTTGGCAATTAGTATGCCTGTTTGCCTGAGCATCTGAGCTCCGTCTCTGCCAGTTGAGATTAAAAACAAAAATCACAGGGACCTGCATGAATTATAAGATGTCTTTTAGATAGGCAACATTTGCAAGTGTTTCTTCGATGAGCAAGGATCTTTGATGTTATTTCGTTTGACATACATTTTCCCAATTAGCTGGGTTATTTTAATTAAGTCATGACACGAAGCATCCTATTACTGGACTCATGTCACTCCCTATTAGTGTTAGCCTGAGAAATATGAAAATGTGCTTTTCTAAAAAAGAAAAACACTTTTCTTCTTTTTAAATGGTATGTGCAGCATTCAAGAAACTTATTCCTCATGTCATTGCCTTGTTACTGATTAGTGGATTGTGAAAAAATTCCTGTATAACCAGTCACAGAGGCTCCTATACAGAGCTAGCTGGCAGCTCTACCAAGCCATTCAGCACATTTCTGTAAGAAACTGATTTTTCCCCCACCTTCTCTGTCTAACATTTTTTGCCAGGCTCTCTGATTGTTGCCCAGGGATCAGTCAGTATCGCTTTCCTGTGTCCAACCCTGCTCCCTGAAGCATTTCTCCAAATAGAACACTAGGTTCCTGGCGTCTGTGTTTCTCTCTCTCTGCTCAGAGATTTAGTCTTTCAAGGACACTGTAGGTGGCAAATAGCTGACTTTTAAGTTTAATATTAAACTTGTATCTAAGGCTGGATGAGCCAGTTTGCATTAAAACTAACAAGCAAAGAAACACTTTACCCAGAACTTGAAGTGAATTCACACCAAGCTTTTAAAAAAAATTTTATAGTAAAAAATTGAGTTAACTTTTAAATATAGATATTCTTCATCTTTGTGCTCTTCCAGGTTCTAGCAAGAAAGGGAAACACAAGTGTCAAAATACAATGCCATATTTAAAGGATTGTAAATTACCTAGGGCTGGGACAGCAGCATTGCAAGTCTCAGCTTTCAGAGAAAGAGATGGGGTTGTAGAGAGAAACTTCAAAATGGAAAGCCAGTGCACTCTAAAGGAATGCAAATCAGAAGGCAAATAAAGAGAATCCAGCATTTATTAGTTAAAAAACCCTCATAATTTTAAGCCAGTCTTATGATACGGTCTCCCACAGTATTCTTGCCAGCAAGTTAAAGAAGTATGGGCTGGATGAATGGACTATAAGGTGGATAGAAAGCTGGCTGGATCGTCGGCTCAATGGGTAGTGATCAATGGCTTGGTGTCTAGTTGGCAGCCGGTATCAAGCGAAGTGCCCCAAGGGTCGGTCCTGGGGCTGGTTTTGTTCAATATCTTAATTAATGATGTGGAGGATGGCGTGGACTGCACCCTCAGCAAGTTTGAGATGACACTGAACTGGAAGGAGTGGTTGATACACTGGAGGGTAGGTGTGACGTTGCAATCTATATGATTTTATAAAAATTTGATAATGAGGGAATATAATGTAACTGGAATATGCTTCATGCAAAAGGTCTCTTGTAAGGTATTATTACAATGCTTATTGTCTACTGAGTGTGGTCATCCTATTTGTATAAAGGTATCACTCTTGTATCTGAAACCAGAAATATGAAATATAACTCCGAGGACCTACTGTAATTATGCAAAGTGTGGGCCATTAATAGTGGTTTGGAATCTTAATGGCTGTCATCAACCAGGACAATTGACTGAATGGCACTGTTTGCAGGCAGGCCTTCCTGTATGTCAGACTGGGAGAAATGAAGGCTTGGGGTTTTACAGTGACATGTGATCATGTCACATGAACTGGAATCCATCTTTAACCTAGTGCTTTTCCAGTGAGGAGGGGTGGAAACCCAGAGGGATGAAGGATTCCCTCCTTACGCAAAAGATATATAAATGGGTGGAACAGAACAGAGGAGGGGCCATCATGAAGAACCCCCTAGCTACCACCTGATCTGGAACATGAGCTGTACCAAGGGGGAAGAATTGTGCCCAAGCCTGGAAGGTGTCTAGTCTGAGGAAAAAACTTACTGAAGCATCTCTGAGGGTGAGATTATCTGTATTCAGTTTGATTAGACATAGATTTGCACATTTTATTTTATTTTGGTTGGTAACTTACTTTGTTCTGTCTGCTACTACTTGGAACCACTTAAATCCTACTTACTGTATTTAATAAAATCACTTTTTACTTATTAATTAACTCAGAGTGTATATTAATACCTCGGGGAGCAAACAACTGTGCATCTCTCTCTATCAGTGTTATAAAGGGTGAACAATTTGTGGATTCATTTGGGTTAGACCCCATTGGGAGTTGGGCATCTAAGTGTTAAAGACAGGAACACTTCTGTTAGCCGCTTTCAGGTAAACCTGCAGCTTTAGGGCAAGTAATTCAGATCCCGGATCTGTGTTGGAGCAGACGGGAGTGTCTGGCTCAGCAAGACAGGGTGCTGGGGCCCGGAGCTGGCAGGGAAAGCAGAGGTAGAGGTAGTCTGGGCACATCGGGTGACAGTTCTCAAGAGGGTTTCTGAGATCCAACCCGTCACAGTAGGGATAGGATACAGAGGGACCTAGACAAATTATAGGATTGGGCCAAAAGAAATCTGATGAAGTTCAACAAGGACAAGTGCAGAGTCTTGCACTTAGGATGAAAGAATCCCATGCACTGCTACAGACTAGGCAGCAGTGCTGCAGAAAAGGACCTAGGGGTTACAGTGGATGAGAAGCTAGATATGAGTCAACAGTGTGCCCTTGTTGCCAAGAAGGCTAACAGCATTTTGGGCTGTATAAGTAAGGTCATTGCCAGCAGATCAAGGGACATGATCATTCCTTTCTATTCGACATTGGTGAGGCCTCATCTGGACTATTGTGTCCAGTTTTGAGCCCCACACTACAAGAAGGATGTGGACAAATTGGATAGAGTCCAGCGGAGGGCAACAAAAATGATTAGGGGGCTGGAGCACATGACTTATGAGGAGAGGCTGAAGGAACTGGGATTGTTTCATCTACAGAAGAGAAGAATGAGGGGGGAATTGATAGCTGCTTTCAACTACCTGAAAGGGGGTTCCAAAGAGGATGGATCTAGACTGTTCTCAGTGGTGGCAGATGACAGAACAAGGAGTAACGGTCTCTAATTGCAGCGGGGGAGGTTTAGGTTGGATATTAGGGAACACTATTTCACTAGGAGGGGGGTGAAGCACTGGAATAGGTTACCTAGGGAGGTGGTGGAATCTCCATCCTTAGAGGTTTTTAAGTCCCAGCTTGACAAAACCCTGGCTGGGATGATTTAGTTGGTGTTAGTCCTGCTTTGAGCAGGGGGTTGGACTAGATGAGCTCCCGAGGTCCCTTCAAACTCTGATATTCTATGATTTTGGGCGCCTGACTCAATGTTTTTGTCAATACTAGGACCCTTGCTATGTGTTTGTATAGCGCCCATCACAATGCGATCCTGACATTGGATGGAGCTACTAGGTCCCAGAATCATACAAATAATAATAAATAGAGGCAATTCTCATGATGTCTTATGTGACTCAAGCCAGGAAGTACTGGAAATCTCACGAGAAAGTCTCATGAGATTTCCGGCCCAACGTTGCAGATTTAAGGTCTAGATGTACATGTGACTTTTTGGATGCTTCTCCAAAACAAAATCAGTCTTCAGACATTTTGAATTTTGCTCATGAACAATTCCAACATTCTCAGAGCAAGACAAAATTAAACCCTCACAGTTTTGCTTACATACATTCATTACATAATGCAGCAAGCACCTTTTTTCCTATAGGCAAAGATTATGAATGTGAGTAGGAATTCCATGGTCTTACAGGACCATGATCCTCAGCTTGGGTCAACTGGCAAAGTGCCGCTGAAGTAAATGGAACTACAACAGTTTACACCAGTGTTATGCTCTGATGCGCCTACAAAAGCAATTCCAAAAACAAAGCAAGACACAGTGGGATTGGTCAATCACAACATGTAGTAACCATGAACCAGTTAAGTCAGCAAGAGAGTTTGAACAAAACATAACAGTCCAAATGGCAAGCATGTAGCAGCAGGCTACACACACCGAATACATCATACACAGACACAGACACAGCAATGGGAACACTGAGTTCAGGAACCAGGAAACAAATAGGACCAGGGAGGCAATACACACAACCCACAGTCATCATAACCATCTGAGGCTCTGGTTTAGAATGGAGAATATCTCTAAGACATTAATGGCATTAATGTAGGTGGTTGGCTTACCTGGTCCATCATCAGGTGCATCCCACCTCATTATCCCTCAGGCTGCCCAGGTTGGTAGGAGAGTTTCTGCCTCAGTTTCCCCTCCAGCTGGTTGGGTGAATGGATGTACTTTAACTCTCTAGTGGAACTGTAAAGTCCTCCCCTTCCAGGGTAACAAGAAACAACACAATCCTTTACCCAGAGTCCCCCCTTGGTCTTCCCACCTGAATGTAGGGGAATCCTCCTCCCCACTCCAGAATCCTCTGCTTTTGACACCCTAAATAAAAGAGGTGCCCACTCCAGGTCATGCCTCTCCTCCTATCCCAGATGTCAATCACCCTTCAATGGAAGATCAGTCTATTACTTCATTGAATTGCTGACCCTCCATCTATCAGGTCTTTCACAGGCTTCCTCTTAAATCATCATTTCCTGGGCTCTCCCCTATCTTCATGTCTTCAGGCATTCCTTCCCAGCATGCTTTGCTGCAGCCTACAATTCCCAGGGTCCCTCACAGAACTACAACTCCAGAATTCCCTTGTTCCATACAGAACCAGGACAGGGTTCATGCTTGACCCTTGTCTCCCTTAAAGGACCAGCATGCCTTTGTGACAATTAGCTAATGGTAAAAAGATCTAAGGAAACATCTTAAAGGGGACCCATGGTGCCTTTCATTGCTCTGAAGCAGCCACTACTCCTGTGAGCACACGAAGGGCAACTATGGAAGAGTCTGCCCAGAATTAGAGCTGGGTGGGTAAATCATAATGAATAAATTATGGAGAATGTATGTGTTCGATACCATGGTGTTGAATACACTATAAATTCACTAGACTGTGGTTTTTTTGTGAAGATTGCAGTGACATCATTTTACCCTTTCTGAATACAAGAGTTTAGTTAAGTGTTCAAATGCAAATACTAGGAAATGTGGACTTATGGCAAACATGTGGGGGTGTGTTGCATTTACATTATTTTAGGGATGAGGTACTGTAACCCAAGAATTTGACCAAACTTCAGGTCAGTCATTTTGTATGTCCAGCCACTGTTAGCTGAAAACCAAATACCACAAAGCTAGGAATAATCTTTAGGGCTTTCAGAGGCAAACCGCTGCATGATTTGCAGTTTTGCTAATCAGAACGGGAGGATGGGACAGAGTTAATGTGCCATGAGAATGGAAGGAATGTTTGGACAGGAAACCCTGGTTTTAAGAGCTCCTCACATATAGGTTTTATTGTTGTTATGAGTAGAAATGCTTTGATGAGAGATAATGAGTACTTACCTCAAACTAGGAGAATTGGTGACCCACTAGGAGTCACTATGAGTTATGTGCTTTGTTTAAGTTAGCTACAAAAGATTAGGTAATAGTAAATACCTCAGAGCAGTTCCTGGAAGCAATCCTGGGAGTCTCTTCTCTGACCCCTACTCCCCAGTGGGAAGGCGACTGGCCATCAGTGACCTGCTGTTGCTCACTCAAAACTATCTCAGACTTTGGTAATTATGTCTTCGGGTGCTCTGAACCTATCACTATAACAAAGATGTGTGCTTGGGACCTCATTAAAAGAGTAGTTTTAGGTAAACGTACTATGGTTTGTATCAATCAGATGGAGGAGCTATGTCCCCATAGATTTATTCCTGATACTGCCTGGAAAACAGTTAAGTTACCACTGCTTTGAGTTCTGAAAACCCTAGTGTCACAGTGCCTCAGTGGAAGACAGCTGAGAATACCAGATTCAGGACAAACTGCTGAGAAATAGGGCAGACTCATCCTAAACTAGTGGTTATTCTATCATTAGAGATACCCAGCCAATAACAAAAGTAAACTCCTGTCTCACCACACTGGTTAACAAGAAGTCAAAAATGCTGTCTCCTTAGGCATTTCACCACCCAGACACCAGACTTCATGTTAAATGGTTCCTGAAAACCAATTTCATCAAACAAAGGGTTCTTCTGATCTCAAGAGGTCAGCCACGTAGCCAGGTCAATATAGAACTCAGCTCTTACCCAATAACCATGCTACTTCCAACCTTTCAGTAACTAAAAAAAAATAAAAATCTAAAATTTATTAATAAAGAAAAGAAGAGAGTTAAAATGGTTAATAGATCATATAATTACAATGATTGTAATGTTCTTATATCAGGTTTGTAGCACTGACATTTGTAAAGCTTGGATTGTAAAGTCTCTGATAACTTCAAAAAGACTGGAATATCCTGGGTTTATGGTCAATATGCTCCTTTTAGTTGTAAATCCATTGTCCAGAGAATCAGAACAGGGAAAAAGCAACATGGAGATATTTCCAGGGTCTTTTATACCCTCTGCCATGCCTTGGAATTTGACTGTCCCAAACAAAGCTCACAAACAGTTTGTGGAAAATCACTGCCACAAGATGGAGTCCAGAGTCACATGAACAAGTCACATGTCCTTCCAAGATCTTGCTGACTCACAGGGGCAGCCATTGGCCATATCCCTGCTAAGAAAACCAGCAAATGCAAAATTAAGGGGAAACTTTACCATTATTTGCTGAACAATTTCTGTGAATAGCTCTTGCTCTGTAGATGGTTTGCAAACAACGTGTTGAAAGTATTCAGTATTCACAGTTCAGCTGTGTTGTTGCATACAAACTGTAGATCAGATGGGGTGTTTCTGTCCTCTGATTAGATGAGTGTAAGTCTGAACATCAGGTGTCCAGTGGGAAACTCACATTTATGACTTCAGAATTTGATTTCCATGAATATTCTCCTAAAATTGGCTGTTTCCAGGAATACTCCTGCCAATGCAATCATTTACTAGGAAATTCAAAGAAAGCAAATACATGGAGTGCAAGCGCAGACAAAGTGGATTTATTGAAAACACTGAACAAGTGTTTACAGAGAATGGTCTGTAGTATTTGCCCAGTTGTGTTCACAAAAGAGCTGTTCGGAAAATGGAACTTCAACCCCTTGGGACATGCCAACATTTTGACATTTCCTTTCATCCCAAATCAGGACCCAAAATGGACATTTCAAAACATACTACAGATGATAATGTCAAAATATTTTATTTTGGAAACATTCACACAATGTCAAAACATAATACAATCTATATATCTATATTTATATTTAAATCTATGTAATATAATATAATATTAACATATTAATGTATGTGTGTGTCTATACACACACACAAACACATTAATATTAAAATTAATTAAAGATTTTAAAACATTAAAATTTAAAATGAAATGAGAAAGTCAAAATGAAATACCCTATTTTGATGCAAGTTGGTTTTAAAACATATGATGGAAACTTTGTTGAAATTGACATGTTCCTGCAAATCATTTCAATCTCAACAAAACAGCATTTTTCAGTTGAAAACCTCATAGACTCATAGACTCTAGGACTGGAAGGGACCTCGAGAGGTCATCGAGTCCAGTCCCCTGCCCTCATGGCAGGACCAAATACTGTCTAGACCATCCCTAATAGACATTTATCTAACCTACTCTTAAATATCTCCAGAGATGGAGATTCCACAACTTCCCTAGGCAATCTATTCCAGTGTTTAACTACCCTGACAGTTAGGAACTTTTTCCTAATATCCAACCTAAATCTCCCTTGCTGCAGTTTAAGCCCATTGCTTCTTGTTCTATCATTGGAGGCTAAGGTGAACAAGTTTTCTCCCTTCTCCTGATGACACCCTTTTAGATACGTGAAAACTGCTATCAGGTCCCCTCTCAGTCTTCTCTTTTCCAAACTAAACAAACCCAATTCCTTTAGCCTTCCTTCATAGGTCATGCTCTCAAGACCTTTAATCATTCTCGTTGCTCTTCTCTGGACTCTCTCCAGTTTCTCCACATCTTTCTTGAAATGTGGTGCCCAGAACTGGACACAATACTCCAGTTGAGGCCTAACCAGCGCAGAGTAAAGCAGAAGAATGACTTCTCGTGTCTTGTTTACAACACACCTGTTAATGCAACCCAGAATCACATTTGCTTTTTTTGCAACAGTATCACACTGTTGACTCATATTAAGCTTGTGGTCCACTATGACCCCTAGATCTCTTCTGCCATACTCCTTCCTAGACAGTCTCCTCCCATTCTGTATGTGTGAAACTGATTGTTCCTTCCTAAGTGGAGCACTTTGCATTTATCTTTATTGAACTTCATCCTGTTTACCTCAGACCATTTCTCCAATTTGTCCAGATCGTTTTTGAAGTTTTGCCCTGTCCTCCAAAGCAGTTGCAATCCCTCCTAGTTTGGTATCGTCCGCAAACTTAATAAGCGTACTTTCTATGCCAACATCTAAATCGTTGATGAAGATATTGAACAGAGCCGGTCCCAAAACAGACCCCTGCGGAACCCCACTTGTTATACCTTTCCAGCAGGATTGGGAGCCATTAATACCTCCATCAAATTTTTTTCCATCAGCCTCTATTTTACAATGGCCCAGGTTCTTTTATTTTTAATCACAATGAGTAGCACCTTACTCTGTGATTGATGCTATTGATTTCAGTGTGACTATTCAAGGAGTAAAGATGAGCAAAGATTATGACCCAATATGGTTTATACGAAATATGCTTTTGGGGGCTGAGCCTGCAAACACCTGTGCGAGTGAGTCACATTGACTTGATGAGACTACTGGCGTGAGCAAGATTTACACACGTGAATAAGGTTTTGTAGGATTGTTCCAAACCTTTCATCTCTCAGTCTCTCTTTGGGACATACAAACCGGCTGGGGATTAATAAAGTGTATCTATCTAAACTTTTCCATTTCTATTAATAATAGTATCATCACCAACATTAAATGTAATAAAACCTATTTTATGGCTCAAGGTAATTTTTAAGGGAAATATAGTGGCTTAAAGAATCAAGCTTCTGTAAGGCACGATAGCTCTACTGAAGTGAAGGGAGCAGTGAAGATTTACACAAGCTGGGGATTTGGCCCTTCGTATTTATCATCCAGAATCTGGGGATGGGGAGAGATTGAAAATGGCAAATGACTAATACAGCAGTCAGTGTGAATCTCCATCCATCTGCCCAATCTTCCGTATCTTATAATAACACATTAGTCATGGAGAAGAAATAACATTTAATTATATTATTTCTCCAGTTAATTTGCTCAGAGACTAATTCATTCATACAGAAATAGTGTGACACTGTCTATCCTGAAGAAATTAGATACAGCTCATGAATGTTGCAAAGAATGATTTACCACTTGCCCTGAAATGTAATTTACTTATATGTGGTACCTTTTTATATATTTTGCAGTAAGTTCTTATTATATATCACATGTATTTTATGCACATAAGTTACAATTATTGTGATCTTTGGCCAGCCAGAGGGTCATAAATATAAAGCTCACAGGTTTTCATAAAAGAGGAGACATTTGTTTGAGCACAGACTAATTTTCCTATGGTGCTTCCCAGAGTGAGAAGGTACATTAATAACCGAGTTCTCTGATGGAATGAATTATATTCCTGAAAGCAGTCCAAAAGCTGCTCATGATATTCATGGCATCTCATTCATTTATGAATGTCTCCATAGGAGTCACTTATAGGATACTGGCATTTTAGACAAGGAAAGTTGGCCAGGAGACATCTTCACTTTATAAGAGAATCCTTAATATTATACACAAGTGAAATACCAGAATGGACAGAGTTTGACATCTCATTTGGAGGGTGACACTTCTGGCAGAGAGCCATTTAATGTGAGGGGGGCATAGATTTTCCCCGCTCCACCTTCCACTCTCAGGCATGCCCCTCCCCATCCGGAGTCTGACCCCCCCACTCCTGGTAATGAACTCCTGTACCCGCTCCCTCCAAATATGAGTGAGTGGCATTGTGACCTCGTGCACAGGGGTCACAGCACTGGTCAAGTTTGGATACCGGACCTGGGTTGCTCCCCTGGCTCTGTGGCCTACGCTTCATAAAAATATGACTGCTGGCTTTCATACTGAATTATGGTGTCAGTGCTGAATTAAGCCCTTGAATAGGCAGGCAGTAGATTTCTACTCAGTAATCAGTTCAACAGCTGACACAACGATAGTCTGAAACAATATCTCCTTTGGATAAGTGACTTCTTAAAAGACTATCATGGCATATCGTGAGTGCTTTACCAGGGGGTTGTGGCAGGAGTTAAGGCCCAAATGCATACTACCTACAAGAACATTATAGTGACAATCAAACACAATGTTAGAAAATCAACAGATGCAAAATGAAGGGGACCTTTTACCGTTATTTGCTGAATAATTTCTGCCACTAGCTCTTGCTGTGCAGATTGTTTGCAAACACCATGCTGAAAGCAAATCTATTCTTCACGATATAGTTTCAGAAAACGGGACCTTCCAATGTGACACTCTTTGGCACTGAAGATCATAAGCCCTTGTACAGACGGTAACTGGGAATAATGTGTAGCTAACTCATTAGATGTAATTAGAAACTGGAAAGGTAGTTTGGCTCCAAATCCACCAAGGGAGTGAGACATTGCAATGGTGCCTAACTGCAAGGGTTAGGTGCAAGTGACACTTTACTCCTGAGGGCATTATGTGCCAAACAATTAAAAATTCAGCTCCAAACAATTAAAAATTCTGTGCACAATATTTGAAAAATGGGGAGCACAGGCCACTGGCTGCACAGAGGTGGGAGATCACTGTGCAGCTCCCCCCACTCCCAGGGCATGGACTCAGTGGGGAGGCTCCACCCAACCCTGACACAGTGCTAGGACCAGGCCTGCCCCCGAAATACGCCAGGACCCTGCCTCTCTGCGCCAGGTGCACCAAGTGTGGGCAGGCAGGCTCAGCAAGGTAGGATCCAAATGCGGATGGGCTTAGTGTGGGGGGATCCAGGTGTGGGTTAAGGCCTGGTCTACACTAAAAAGTTAGGTTGAAGGAAGGCGCCTTAAATCTACCTGTTAATGTATGTGTCTACACAGCAGGATCCTTTACATTGACCTAAGTTGCCTCTGATTTCAACTTCTGTAATCCACCTCAGCGAGAGGCGTTGCTCTTAGTTCGATTTTCATGGGCCAACCGTGAGGTAGTGCAGACACAGTGTTGGGTAATTCAAATTAATTGGCCTCCAAATGGTGTCCCACAATGCTCATCTCTGACAGCTCTGGAGATCATTCTCAGCTCTGCTGCACTGCAGCCAGGTACACAGGAAACAGCCCCTCCCCTGCTAAAACCCTGGGAACTTTTGATTTCCCATTTCCTGTTTGATCAGCATTGGGATCATGCCAGCTTGAGCACAGCTGATCATGGAGACTACACAGCCCACATGCGCTCCAGCCTGGTCTGTGCAGGAGATGGCGGATCTCATCTCTGTGTGGGGAGAAGAGTCTGTGCAGGCAGAGTTCCGATCCAGCAGAAGAGACGCTGACATCTATGCTAAGATTGCTCATGGAATGGGGGAGAAGGGCTACACAAGGCACACATAGCAGTGCCATGTGAAAATAAAAGAACTTCGCCAAGCGTACCAGAAGGCAAGGGAAGCAAACAGTCATTCTGGTGCTGAACCCCACATATGTCGGTTCTACAACAAACTGCATGCAATTCTTGGCGGTTATCCCACCAGCACCCCCACAAGAAATGTGGACTCCTCATAGAAGTGTAAGTCTAGGGAGAACAAGGAGGATGATATGGTGGATGAGGGAGAGGAGGAGAATGGGAGACAGATGAGCAATGGATACATTCTCCCCGAAAGCCAGGAAATATTTTTAACCCTGGAGCTCTGTGGGTTGTAGGACATCATGGTGGCCAACCATGATGCCGGGGAAGGTACCTCTGGTTAGAATCAAAGTGCGGTTAAACTTTAGTGGGAACACACATTCGGTGGTATTGCATGTTTACTGTGAAGAAAAAGCAAGGTGCTGTGGTTCTCTGCTTACAAGAGGCCTCTCCAGGTATGTAGAAGGTGGCTCCCGGAAAAGACTGTTTATGTGGGCTGGGATACCCCAGAAATCCTCCAAGGATACCGCTAGGAAACTTTCATGGAGGTACTCTGCAATCCTCTGCAGAAGGTTTCTGGGCAGGGCAGTCTTATTTCTTCCGCCATGGTTGGACACTTTCCTATGCAACTTCTGAATCAATTCTGCTGGCATCACTGCAGTACACAGCATAGCAGCATAAGGACCGGGTCTATACCCAGATGCTTGCAGCATCTCCTTCCTTTCCGCTTCTGTTACCCTCAGGAGACTGATATCACATAGGGTCGCCTAGGGGAAATGTGGGAAGGTTTCATTAAAAGCGCTCTTACATGGAAAAAAGGGGCATCTAGACCAGCCTCCCCACACACACATTCCAGATCGCAAAACCACGCCGCCACTAATGTGCCTTTACTGTGCTCAGCGTGGGTCAGCAAGTCATTTAAAGTGGCTGATAGAGGACTGAGGCCCCACATGAGGGATTCCACAATTTGGGAATGAAAACATTCCCTCTTGCCCCATTCGTAACAACTTCCTGTGGTGCTATGGGGAAGGGCCATTGTGCCACTAACTACCTCTGCTCCTGACATGAACCTGTCATAAACTTCATTAAAAGTGCAGTCACCCATGACTCGGGACGGGGTAGGGGGGATACTCACCATGGCTGGAGAAGCAAGACAGCACAGTGAACGGTTACAGATTTTGATTAAGATATGGCTTGCACCTAGTGTAATAAGGGTGTTTTGGTTTTTTTAATGAAAATGGCTTTGCTATGGAAATATTTTATTCATGTACAATGGCTCCTTTATTTTTTCCCCTGACTGACAGCTGGAAATGTGTCCTTCAGTGGGTCATCAACACCTGAAAGCAGACTTTCGCTGATTAGAAGGAAAAAGAGAACATGGGAAGACATTTTCTCCGAGATAATGAACGCCTCCAGCACATCTGACACAGAGCTGAGAGCGTCGAGGATTTCATGGTCCGAGAAGTTAGACATGGAGAGCGGGAAAGCTTCCAGTGAGTTAGAGTGTGCAACACAGGATGAGATGTTTCGGATTATGAGGGACCAAGCAGCCAAATTGCAGTGTCTGGTTGTACTGGAGGAACAGGTAGAGTCCCTCTGTAGACCCTGGTGGATAGCCAGCCAGCATCGCCTGGCGTAGAATCACACTCCCACAAGCGTTCCATGAGGCACGTGTGAAAATCCCATTATCCCTTTCACTTAACTCGGGGACGGGGGGTACAAGAGACAGAAGGCACCATTCACAGACATTTGATGGTCTGGAATGCGGTGTTATGTTACACAGCTGAAAACGTTTCTCCCATTCCAACTTTGCAACCCCTTTTCCCGTAGGTTACCTTTTTTTCCTGTTCCCCTCTTTACTTATGTTTGGTAATTAAAGTAAATGAGAAATAAATGTTCTTTACTGAGTAGAATCAGTGGGCTTGGGCGGGGGGTTGGCTTTGCAGGGACAGTGATACAAGCCAGGTGAAGCTTTGGGAAAGCACAATGCAGACAAGCAGTTCACGTTACTGTGACTCATTACAGAAATGGCTTTTCAAAGCCTCGCGGATACGCAGCAGCCCTTGCTGTGCTCTTCTTATTGCCCTGTTGTCTGGGTGCTCAAAAATTGCTGCCAGGCGATCTGCCTCAACTGCCCACCCCTGTGGAAAATTTCCCCCATTTTTTCACAGATAATATTGATCACACAGCTGGCAGTTATAACCATGGGATTGTTCTCCTCACTAAGGTCCAACCTTGTTAGTAGACTTCTCCAGCACCCTTTCAAATGACCAAAGGCACATTCAACCACCATTCTCCACTTGCTGAGCTAAGTTGAACTGTTCTTGCTGCTGTCTAGCAGCCAATGTATGGCTTCATGAGCCATGGGAGCCAAGGGTAAGCTGGATCCTCCGGGATAACTATAGGCTTCTCAACACTGTCAGTGTTAATTTTGTGGTCTGGAAAGAAAGTCCTGGATTGCAGCTTTTTGAACAGACCTGAATTCCTAAAGATGTGCCCATCATGAACCTTTCCCGACAATCCTACATTGATGTTGGTGAAATGCCCCCTGTGATCCACCAGTGCTTGCAACACCATTGAAAAGTTTCCCTTTCAGTTTATGTACTCTTTGGCAAAGTGATCTGCTGCCAAGATGGGGATATGCGTTCCATCCATCACCCCACTGTATTTAGGGAATGCAATCGCGGACAAACAATCCACTATGTCCTGCAGATTTCCCAGACTCACTACCCTTCGTAGCAGAAGTCAATTAATGGCTCCGCTCACTTGGAGCACAGTTGCTCCCATGGTTGAATTACCTACTCCAAATTGGATTCCCCAGTAACTGTGTGGCGTTGCTAGCTTCCAAATAGCGATCGCCACTCACTTCTCCTCTGTCAGAATAGCTCTCATTTTTGTGTTTCTGAACTGCAGGGCAGGGGAAAGCTCTGCACAAAGTTCCTGAAAGGTGGCCTTCCACATTCGAAAACTCTGCAGCCACTGCTCGTCATCCCATACCTGCAAAATGATGCGGTCCCACCAGTCAGTGCTTGTTTCACAGAACCAGAAATGGCACTCCCCTGAGCGCAGCTGCTCTGTGACTGACAGCAGCAACTGTGAATTGATTTTCTCTCAATGGCTTGCAGCAGGGCTGCTTGCAGGAAATTGGTATGTTCCGCATGCTGGGCCCTACTTCAGCTCTGGAAATACTGCACGAGAAGGCACGAGGTGTTTGAGATCCTCACAACAAGAGTGCACAGCTTAGCAGGCTCCACACTTCTGGGCTACGTGCAGCAGTTTTAAGGCACGAAAACAACTGTTTGCCCTTGATATGAGGGAGGGAGCAAGTGCATCATGGGATGCCAACGCAATGTTCCCATTCTCCCGTGCGACAATGTTTTGGTCCCATGAGGCATTGCACAAACTTCCCAAAACACACTGCAGCAAGTTGCACTTTGAAATAGCTACCCACGATGCACTGCTTTGTGCATCAGTGCAGGCGCTGCTAGTGAGGGCATGCTCCATTGAGACAATGAGCATGTTGTGGTCACGCACAATCGACTCATTAATTCGGAGGCTCGAGGTCAAATTAGATAAAGTCGACTTAATTTTGTAGTGTAGACAAACCCCGAGAGGCCTCTGTGTGGGGCAATCTGGGTGCATATGGCTTAGTGGGGGTCTGGATGCAGGGGATCTGGATGCACAGGGCTTGTTGGGGGGTTCTGGGTGTGAAATGGTAATGGGACTCCGCACCGGGGTCCAGGTGAAGGTGGTTGATGTCAGTGGGAGGGAGGGGGCTGGGTGTGGGGAGGATAGAGTTTGGCAGAGGGATCTGAGTGGTGGGAGGATCATCAGGGGGTCCAGATGCTGGGGGAGTGGGGCTCAGTGGGGTGGGGATCCAGGTGCAGCTGGTTGGGGCTCAGTAGGTTGTGGATCCAGGTGCAGGTGGCTCATTGAGGTGGTCCAAGTGCAGAGGGAGTGGGGCTAATTGGGATGGTCCAGTGCAGGGGGAGTGGGGCTTATCGGGGTATGGGGGGTTTCTGAGTGTGGGGGTGGTAAGGCTCAGCAGGAATGTCTGGGTATAAGGAGGTCTGGATGCCCAGGGGTTGGGCAGATGGGGAGCAGCTCCCTGTACAGTGATCCCTCTCCCTGCAGCTGAGGAACGGTGGGTGCAGGAAGCGCATGGGAGGTGTGTGTGTGGGGGGGAGAGTTTTCAGAGCTTCCTACAGTCAGGGGAGAAATCTGTGGGTGAGTCTCACATGGCCCCAGATGTCATTCAGGGGAAGAGGAGGTCCTGTCCTCCCCAGCCCAGCTGGGACTAGCAGCTGAGCCTGGTGCCGGGCAGGAGACAGAGGCTGGGTCCTCCTCAGTCCACAATCCTCCCCACAGTGATTTACCTCTCTGCTGGCTGCCCTGGGCACCTGAAACATACTACTGGGGAGGGTTACAGGACCACTCTTGTGGCTTCCCTTTGCTTCTCTGTCAAAAAGTCATATTTCTGTGAGGAAGCAAAGAAATCTGTGGGGACATAAATTCTGTGCATGCGCAGTGGTGCAGAATTCCCCCAGGAGTAAAGTGAAATCCTCAGAACCCTTTCTCAGCTGCCACCTCACCATGGACGTCCTTCTATGGATCTGGGCCTTAAGCAGGTAGACCAAGATTGGGGATCATGCGCTAGAACTTATTATGATTAGCTAGAATCCTAGCCATTGCACTCTGCTCTGATTTCAGGCTGCTGATTGAATGAGCTAGAATGTCAGTGAATGGAGTCTTTCAACCCTTAATTTAGATTGCCACAAAAGCATGGACAAGATCTCTCTCTCTCTCTCTCCCCCTGAAAAGGAAAGGAAAAGAGCACGTCCACATGTTTATTAAATAACAGACGAATAACTTCCGTGTTGAAGAAAGAAGGGCAACTAAAGCAAGACTAATCAACATAAACGTACAGGGTCACAGTCAATGGAGTTGTAACTCTTAAACCAGGGCTGAATTTGACTCTTGACTAAGTTAAGCATGTACATAAGTGCTGTGGTGGATAAGGATGGACTGCTGAATAGGGGCTTATAAGATATGACAGCTGTATCATGATCATCAGATTTTGAGAAAGAAGCAGCATATTTAACTTGATGCCTGGAACCAATAATTAATATTTAAGTTTTAGGAGTATTAAAGAGATACAAAAAGAATTGACATCTACGCCTCCATGTCCTCAAGAAAAACTGATAAAACAGAAGAAGAGAAGGAATAATTAGGAATGAACTTCACATAAATCTGCATGTCATCTGCATAAGAACTGAACTCTTATCCATATCTTCAGATCATTTTGCTCAAAGGAAGTGTGTAGAGGCTGAATTGTAATTAGCCCAACAGAGAACCCTTTGTGGCATCAGAAGAAACATACCATTCGAGATCAGAAAGTATCATCTAAGCCAGCTGAGTGCAATGGCTGTCAAAGCTAGCGGGATTCCAAATGATTTGGAGCAAATGCAAGACCCATTGCAGCGTAAGAAGCTAAAATATTCAGTTGTAAAGAGATGGTGGCCCACCTGTTATCATGAGTAGTGAGGAGTGGTGTTGTTCATATGCTGAAATGTGATCAAAGCACAAAATGAAAACACACAGAAAGAGAACCATTTGGCTACAGCTCATCCAGCCACTTTAGCAAGAACGGGTAAATCAGGCATCAATCAATGCTGGAGAGTCCATCAGAATCTAATGGGTTGTTTTAAGAACTGGGGTTACAGTGGACACATCTAATGAGGTGGCATTATGCCAGTGCTCAAAGTCAAATGCACAATCACAGTAATAAATGTGGCAGATCATTGAAGGGTGTCAGTGGGGCAGGTCTCAAAAGTGTGTTGTGCTTGCATGACTTCATCAAGTACCATCAAAACTGCAAAATCTTGGCCCCAAATCAATTTGTGTAAGTAGGCTGCCCCTTGCCAGACTGAGATTTGAGGGTCTAATTGGCCTTCAGGGCCCTCCTCCTTATCCACAAAGAAAAGGGCAAAGAAACATATATCAGAAGAAACATCTAATGTGTCCACTGCCATTAGGAAAGGGAAACTGAGTGGAGGTTATAGTTTCAGCTCTTCCCAATCATGAGCAATGGTAGTTGTGCAAATACCTCTGCTACTTCCACAATTAGGGACCATTAGATCATCCAGTCCAAACTCTGCATGTCTATCAGACATCTTTAAATTTCACCTGATTTACCCCTGTATTGAGCCCAATAACCTGTGTTGGACTAAAGAATATCTTCCAGAAAAGCATCCACTCTTTATCTGAAGACAGTAAGAGATGGAGAATCCCCCCCTCCCTCACTTAAGAATCTGCTGAAGTACTTTTCTTGAATCAGGACCTAAAGATTAAGTCCTGCTCCCATAGAAGTCAATGCATGTTTTGTGATAGGCACAACACGTCATCCCTTTGGGATTCTGGAGCTGTCTCTAAAGCACAGAATTAGCTGTTCTGATTCATAGAATCATAGAATATCAGGGTTGGAAGGGACCTCAGGAGGTCATCGAGTCTTGGATCTGTCTGGAGAGGGACAGCAGATCCAGAGCAAGTGGGCCTGACAGAGCTTGCTCAATATGAAACTTAGAGTGAGACATAAAAAGGAAACTAACAGAAGAACGGGGCTCAGTGTCAGAGAAAGCAGCAGTGTTGTGTCAGGTTTGCCTACCCACTTTCATATATCAGTAGCTGCCGCTGATTTTGGCAGGAAACTCCTGAGCTGGAGTGCCTGATGGGATGATCATCCTCTATTTGAACGAGCTCTCCAGCACAGCTTTCTGAGAGGTAGTCACTAGATAGCTGTTACTCAGGAATCCCAAGTAGACCTCAAATGTTCAAATAAAAAAGGCCTACACAAATTTGAGACATGGCCCACGCACATAATTACCAACATGTCACTTACACATGGTCCCTTTAGACATCACCTTCAGTCTGGCCCACTGAGTCGAACTGAATGATAGGGAGTCTCCAGGTGGGACAGCGACTGAGCTAGGGAGAGTCAAAGGCCAAACGGCCACAAGAAAAAGGAGGAATATAGCAAGAGGACTAAATAGCAAGAGCTTCTCCACAGTTTAGCATGCTCCTTCTCACACCTCCCTCTGGCTCTTGGGCATGTCCGTTAAATCCTCAGAGATGCTCAGGAGACTACATAGGTTTAAGTAGCGCTAAGGTAGTCTGCTCTTGCTTGGATAGAATCACAGACTCATAGAATATCAGGTTTGGAAGGGACCTCAGGAGCAGGGCCAGCTCTAGCCATTTCGCCTCCCCAAGCAAGGCGGCATCCCACGGGGGGCGCTCTGCCTTTCGCCGGTCCCACAGCTCCGGTGGACCTCCCGAAGGCGTCCCTGCAGAGGGTCCTCTGGTCCCGCAGCTCCGGTGGAGCATCTGCAGGCACGCCTGCGGGAGGGCCACCGGAGCCGCCTGCCGTCCTCCCGGCAACCGGCAGAGTGCCCCCCCGTGGCATGCCACCCCAAGCACGAGCTTGGCGCGCTGGGGCCTGGAGCCGGCCCTGCTCAGGAGGTCATCTAGTCCAACCCTCTGCTCAAAGCAGGACCAGTCCCCAACTAAATCATACCAGCCAGGGCTTTGTGAAGCCTGACCTTAAAAATCTGTAAGGAGATTATTCACTGCTATTTCCCAATAATCGTACACGGGAAGTGGGGGCAAACTGTATAGCCACATGCAACAGACCCACTCTCCCTCATCTTGGCCATGCCATACTGATGGCTTGAGCTGGAGAGTGATGCTGTAGCAAGACTCTCCAAACCAAAGTATCAAGGGGCCCAGGTAACAGACAAGAGGAAGTAGAATTGATCTAGTTGGTGTTACTGAAAGCTGATGGGATGATTTCCCCTGATTGGACTGTTAAAATCAATGGTTATAACCTATTTAGGAAGGATCAAGTCAGTGGGAGGGGTAGTTGGGGAGCATCAAAAATGGCATTATCTATTTCCAAGTCACTGATAACTTAGAGGAAAATGATCCTGAATGCTTATTGATCAATGTCCTAACAGATGAAGCACAAGCTGGGGCATTAGTTGGTGTCTGCTACAGACCCCAAGTCACACTAGCTACTTGTACACATATCTGTAATGTGTTGGAAATAAAGCTGGGTGATTCTGGAGGACTTCAATTTGAGTGACACATGCTGGAGGTCTAATGTTCCCAGTACCAAACATCTTTGGAATTTCTTATTGTATACCAATTTCCTAACTCAAAAAGTGTCGCAACCTACACAGGGAAATTCTATATTAGACATCATCTTGCCTGATAAAGAAGAATTGAACAGAGAACTAAAAATTAATGGTAGCTTATGTACAAATGATCATGATTTGATCACATTTATAATGTGCAAACAGAATAAAGTGCAGACCAATGATATATATACTTGGTGGTTTCAGGGGACCAATTCCACATAGCTGAAAACAACTATGAGCCAAGTCACTTGGGAGGAAGAATTTAATCAGAAAAACTGTGAAAGATAATTGGGATTGTTTAAGGACACATTACTAGATGGCCAAAAAGCCACAACTCCATGATTGAGGAAGAAAGCTATATTGGTTATTAAAATCTGACCTGGTTAAGAGGGGAAGTGAAGACATCTATAAAATATATATACATATATAACAAATGAAATACAGGGGAAGTTGATAGTAATGAATATAAATCATAAGATAGTAATTGCAGAAAATTAATAAGGGAAGCAAAGGGACACAGGGAGAAATCTATACGTATAAAATGATGAGGTCTATGTTAGCGGTTACCACTTAAGAATTATTTTGGAGTCACTATGGATAGTTCTGTGAAAAGATCCATTTTGTGTTCAGCAGTAGTAAAAAAAACAACTCTAAAAATGTTAGGAACCATTAGGAAAGGGTTGGATAATAAGACAGTAACTATCATAATGCCACTATTTAAATCCATGGTATGTCCATACCTTGAATACTGTGAGCAATTCTGGTTGCCCCATCTGAAAAAAAAAGGTTTATTAGAATTGGAAAAGGTATAGAGAAGGACAACAAATGTTAAGGAGTGTGGAACAGCTTCCATATGAAGAGAGATTAAAAAGACTGGGACTGTTCAGCTTGGAAAAGAGATGACTAAGGGAGGATGTGACACTGGTCAATACAATCATGAATGGGCAGGGGGAGAAAGTGAACAAGGAAGTGTTATTTACCCTTTCACATAACACAGGGACCAGGGGACACCCAATGAAGTTAATAGGCAACAGGTTTCAGACATAAGGAAGCACTTCTTCACACAACACAGTCAACTTGTGGAACTTATGGCCAGAGGATGTTGTGAAGGCCAAAAGTATAACTGGGTTCAAAAGAAGAATTAGACACGTTCATGAAGAATGGGTCCATCAATGGCTCTTAGCCACTATGGCTAAGCCTCTGACTGCCATATGCTGTGCCTGGATGATGGGGAATGGTTCACTCAATAATTGCCTTGCTCCGTTCATTCCCCCTGAAGAGTTGGCATTAGCCACTATCGGAAGACAGGATACTGGACTAGATGGACCTTTGGCCTGACCCAGGAAGGTCATTCTTATATCATCTGATAACACTCTTTCCATTTCACTGGTATCTCAGGAGGACGTTAAACAGCAGCTACTAATGTAAGATATTTTTAAATGAGCAGGTCTGGATAACTTACATCCAAGAATTTTAGAAGATCTGGCTAACGAGCTCATTGGACCATTAATGTTGATTCTCAATAAGTCTTGGGAAACCGGGGAAAATCAAAAAGACTGGAAGAAACTGAATGCTGTGCCAATATTTAAAAATGGGAGGCAGGATGACTCTGGTAATTATAGGCCTGTCAGTCTGATATCAATCCTGGGCAAGATAACCAAGCAGCTGAAATGGGACTAAAGAATTAAAGGGTAATATGATTATTGCCAATCAATATGGGGTTATGGAAAATAGATCCTGTCAAACTTGATATCTTTTTCTGATGAGATTACAAGTTTGGATGATAAAGGTAGCTGTTGGTGTAAGGCATTTGACCTGGTACTGCATGGTATTTTGATTAAAAATCCTGAAAGATATAAAATTAACATGGCACACATTAAGGGGATTAAAAGATGGCTAACAGATAGGTCTCAAAACATAACTGTAAATGAGGGAATCATTGAATGATTGTATTTCTAGTGGGATCCCACAGGGATCAGTTCTCAGTCCTACACTATTTAACATTTCTATGAAAGGCTTGGAAGAAAAAATAAAATCATCACTGATAAAGTATGCAGATGACCCAAAAATTGGGGGGAAGTGATAAATACTGGGGACATGTCATTGATTCAGAGTGATCTGTATTGCTGGTAAGCTGTCTGCAAAGCAAACAATATGGGTTTTAATATGGCTAAATGTAAACATATACATCAAGGAACAAAAAATGCTGGTCATACTTACATGATGGGGGACTCTATCATGAGAAGCAGAGACTCTGAAGAAGATGTAGGGGTTGTGATAGGGAATCACCTGAACATGAGCTCCCAGTGCAATACTGTGGCCAGAGAGGCTAATGGGATCCCTTGGATGCATAAACAGGGGAATCAAGTAGAAGTGGAGAGGTTATTTTACCTCTGGTTTTGGCACAGGTGCAACCACTGCTGGAATCCTGTGTCCAGGTCTGATGTCCACAATTCAAGAAGAATGTTGAGGGGTCAGAGAAGAGCCACTAGACTGATCAAAGGGACTAGAAAACATGCCTTAGAGTGATTGAGCTACTTGAGACTATCTATTTAGCTTAACGAAGAGAAGGTTAAGGGCTGACTTGATCACAGTCTACCTACAAGAGGAACAAATATTCAATAATGAGCTCTTCAATCTAGCAGAGAAAGGTGTAACATGATCCAATGTCTGGAAGTTGTAGTTGGACTGGACATAAGGTGTACTTTCACGGTTAAGAGTAATTAACCATAAGAACAACTTTGCCAAGGATCGTGGTGGATTCTCCATCACTGAAAGTTTTTAAAAATCAAGATTTGGTATTTTTCTAAAAAAATCTGCTCTAGGAATTTTGGAGAAGTCCTATGGTCTGTGTTACACAGGAGGTCAGACTAGATGATCACAATGGTCCTTTCTGGCCTCAGAATCTACAAGTCAATAAGCATTTCTTATTAAAGGTGCTTGTGGGAATAATATAAGAAAGTTTTGAGGCTTACCTTTCCCTTTCTATTGTGACTCTAAATCAATGGTGTATTTGTCTATTTTTATTGGCAGTGTCTGGTATGGTGGCCTTGAGGTGTCCCCACTCCACACCTGCTGAACGTCTGACCATGAATAGGAGGAGAAAGAGGCAATCTAGAGAGGATACGTTCTGTGATGTCCTCCAGGTCACAACTGGCTCAGACTGTGGGCAAAGAGCTTGGCGGACCCCTCATAACAACACCATGGAGTAAGACAGGGACTATAGAGAGTGGTTGTTGCAGGAGAGGCAAAATGACTAGGAGGCACAGTGGGAAGAGGACCAGTAGGTGCAGCGGGAAATATTCCAGGATTTAATAGGTTTGCAAACCTTAGCTGACCTATAGGTTCCAAAGATCCTAGACTTTTTGCAATCCATGAAGAACTTGATGGTTGCTGCTCCCTACACTCCTTTCCATAGTATTCCACATGGCACTGTGCTGTACATCCTTACCCCTATCACTCCATGATGGTGCACAACAAGGAGAACCATAGCTAGGCATATTCCCAGCTGTGAGGACCACAGGTTGCTGGGTGTTTATGTAACCACAACGGACTGCACGGAGCTACCATTTACATACATGGACATACATGTTTACTGTTTTCTTCCATTTTCACTTGGGATTGTAAACTGTGGTGCACCCTCTTAAGCATTGGTAATATTTGAAAAAAAACTTGTATGTGTTTGCTTGCACTTTAATTTTTTTGCACACAACACAATCTCATTTTTCGAAAGTCAGAGATCTTTATTTGTTCACACCATGCATATGAACAAAGAGAGAGGCAAAGACCCAAGCATATTTGTAAGTGTACACCAAGCATTACAGAATTCATAGCATAAGGCACATAGGTCAGACACTATTTCATGAAATCACAGAACTCAACTGTTGCTAACTGGTAAAATGCTACTTTAAAGCCTCCCTCAGTTTCATGGTTGGCTCTTCTAATAGCCCTTGTGTCTGGCTGTTCACAGCTGATCAACCTCAGTCATCAGCTTTCCCCCTTTGCATCACAGATATTATGCAATACACAACATGCAGTTATAAGCAAGGGAACTTTTGCCTTGCTCAGATCCAAGCTAGTGAGTAAACAGCACCAACATCCCTTCAATCTACCAGAAGTACATTCAACTGCCATTGTGCACCTGCTATGCTGGTAGAGGAATCTTTCCCTGGCGCCATCAAGGTGGTCAGCGTAGAGCTTCACAAGTCAGAAAAGCAAGGGGTAGGCTGAGTCCCTCAGAATCACTATTGGCATTTCAACATCGTCCATAGTAATCCAGCAGTTGGGAAAGAATATCCCCGTTTGCAGCTTTTGGAAAAGTCCTGTGTTCTTAAAGATGTTAGTGTCATGTACCTTCCCTAACCAGTCCACACTGATATCCGTGAAGCGTCCCCAGTGATCATGCACCACTATGGATGTACTCACTGGCGAGGTAGGCTGGTGCCAGCATAGAGAGGTGCGTATGCAGTTCTCCCCATTGCAGTTTGGGAGCCCCATTGCTGCAAATCCATCCACTGTTCCCGCTACTTTGAGGGATGTTCACCCCACACCAGCCTTTTAAGGATTAAGGAAGCTGAGAAAGGGCCAATTAGTGTGACAGCCTCTCATGGGTAGCCTTAGGCTAGTGGCGCAACCTCTGACTGGAGGATGAAGCTCAGATGAAAAGGTGTGGGCTGGGCTGGTATAAAGCCTGGAAGTTAGCAGTGAGGAAGTCTGCAGTCACCTTCCCCTCTGTGCATTAGAAAGGGCAGGTGGTAACCCAGCGAAAGAGTAGGACCCTGGGAGCCTGGCCCTGAGGGAGGGCATACCCTGAAGAGAGAAGGATGGAGAAGAAAGCCTGTGGGAGGTGAATAGGAAGCAGCTCAGGGAGTGAGCAGCAAGGTTGGGGAGTGAGAAGACTTTGGCTGAGTGTTGTAGGGACCCTGGGCCGGAACCCGGAGTAGTGGGTGGGCCTGAGTTCTCCGATGGAGTGGCATTGCCTGGACAGCAGGTCCAGTGAGACTTGATACCCAGGAAGGGGAAACCACACAGTGACCTGGCCAGAGGCCCAAGAAACAAAGAAGAAGCTGCAGCTCATGGAGTGATAGAAGGGCCACAGAGGGAACGAGAGGACAATGGGCTCTGAGACGGCAGGGGGAGGTGTCAGATCTGGATGAGAGAGCTAATCCCCAGAACAGCAGCCACCTGCAGTGAGTGATTGTACCCCAGGACAACTACCCAGAGCCACAGTCCTGTGTAGACTCTTAGTGGTCTTACACACTTGGATTATAATGGCCCCCACAGTGGATTTTCCAACTCCAAACTGCTTGTGCACTGACTGGAAACAATCCAGCATTGCAAGCTTCCAAAGTGTGGTCACCACGCACTTCTCCACGGTCAATGCAACTTTGATTTTGGTGTCCCAGCACTGGAGGGCTGAGGCAGGCTCGGCACACCAGCTCAGAAACGTGGCCTTTCACATCTGACAGTCCTGCAGCCACTGCTCATCATCCCAAGCCTGCATTACAATGTGATCCCAGCAGTCAGTGCTCGTAGCTTGGGCCCAGAGACAGCACTTCACCACGTGGTGGTGCTCTGTGAAAACCAACAGTAACTTGGACTTTGTTTTCTTTTGTTTCTGTTGGCAACCTGTTATTGTGCTCAAACATCTCTGCATCATCCTCACTGTGATCGTTGGTAGTAACAGGACTCCCTCAAACTGTGCAAACACTGGAGAATTGTGTGGCCTGTATTAGCAATGAACCAGAGAATTGTGCTGAGCGCTGCAGACTCCATGCTTCTGTCAGAGAGGGGGCAGACACCAAAAAGCACTGGGCAGAACTATTCATTTTAAAAAATATTGTGAAAATTATGGGATGTGAAAAATAGTATGGGACATAGAAAGTGGCACTGGGGGAAGTTGGCCCTTCGCTCCCAGAAATCCCTCGGCAACTCACTACTGCTCCACAAAGCACAGTGAAAGTGTCCCAGGAGGCATTGCACTGGATGGCAGCATGGGGCACACTGGAACACCTGCACGGGGGGGCACTGAACGTTACATTGACATTACATCAACCCAGACACTCCCGGTGAGTACGCACAGCACCAGTGCAAGTAGCCAAGCACGAGTACACCCAAGTGAGATACAAACATTGGCAGCTGTACGCTAACATATGTGGCGTTGACCAAACTTTGTAGGGTAGCCATCTCCTGAATCAGAACGGGAGTGCCTTTATCCCAACCCCTGCTAAGCCATGAGAAGCACAAGCCGCTGTGTGAGGTATTTCCCTTTCTCTTTAACATAGCATTTGATAGAGGGGGATTAATGAGATTGTAAATATTCACTTGCAGGCTCCTCCCTACTCCTTCATAGGACCTCGCACCAAAAACCATGCATGGACTGGAATGCTTTCTATAGAAAAGGTTGGAGACCTGGGAAGGGGAGGGGAGGAATTATGTGGGTTCTTTGGTAAACTTTTTACAGGCTAAGGAACGGATGTGAGTATTGTAGCGGCAGAAGGAGCAATAAAGGGTTTCGTGATGGGACACTGCAGGTAGCAAAGCTGAACATAGAGCGACAAAGGCTCACTTGGTTCACATTGGGGCTACAGTGTGTCTACTCATGACCCTTTGCAATAATATTCACATGCTGTACCAACTGATGGTATCTCCATCCCACGCAGCATGGTCCTGCTCCAACGAGAAATGCTAGTCTGGTAGAGCTCTTTCAGGGGTGGATTTGTGCCTTCTTCACTACCTCTTGCTTCCCCTGTGAACGTGGCCCTGGTTCCTGTGGCCAACAAGGGTGTTATTCTCATTTAAGGCCAAATCCTTTGCCTATCTCCCAGCCCAGATTACTGGGAAGGACACTAGGAAACACTGCAAAGGCAAGGAGTGGAAGAATCTTCCCCTGCCGGGTGACAGTTAGGAGCAGAGCCACTGTGCCGCTGCTAAGCTAGCCTAAGGTCTCTGGAATGTAAAGTGGGGATGTGAAGCCTTTGCATAGCCCCCCTACGCTGCCCCCTGGCACAGTGCAATCATATCACTTCTGTTGTAAAGCGAGCCCTTTGCAACCACTAGAATAGGGAGGATTTTCCTTTAGTGTCTGTTCCATTCTGCATTGTAAGTTGACTGAAGAGGTTTGGTGATGCCTTTCAGTACAGTTATGGAAACAAAGGCATCGGTTTCAGTAATGTGCATCCATTTCTGTTTCATGAGTTGTTTGTACATGGACCAGCGTTGGTATTAGACAGAGATTTTAAGCAGACTCCTTATACCCATTGAGAACATGCATCTCTGGCTATTGGTCACTTTGCTTTGTTGAACAAAGCTTTATCTTTGAGAAAAGGCCAGGGAGTGTATTGCCTAATGACCCTTGAAATTAGAACTAGTCAAACACTATCCAGCTATTGAATTTTGCTGGGTTTCATCAAGTAATTTATTCCATGAATAATTTTCTTTGGTATCCGACCGGCTCCAGAGGTCCTGAGACACTATTGTTGAATAAATTATTGAATACATAACAGTTTTGGTCACTGCATTATTTGCTCAATGACTATTTTATTCGATACCTGACCAGCTCTCCTAGAAAATGGCTCTTTCCTTTATGAACTGGTGAAAATTGCACGTTTACTCTTCAACACACTTCTATTACCATAATAATAGATCAGTATAGAACGAAGGTAGGTATTCCACACAGGAAAAGCATTAGTTTTGACATTACAGAAATGTAGGGTTAGATAGCGATCCCTTCGTGTTTTAAGCACTCTGATTTATAAACTGTTCCTCATTGTTGATCCTGCTTACATCAAGGTGAGTTATTTTATACATGTTCACAGTCTGTTTTTTGCTAAATAAGGGTCTTCATCAGGCATTTTATTTACTTAATTGTTCTTTGGTGCTTCACATTAAACTTTGCTTCTGTTGCAAAGCTCCAGTGGCTTAGCAAGCAAGAAATGGCAGCGTGCAGCAAACTCATTGGTGGACGGTAATTTCCATAGTGTAATCTGATTAGCAGAGCAGTATGACTTTCCCTCTGTCCTCACAGTTGTCATGTCAGACTGAGCAGAAGGAGAAGGCAGCCACTTAGGAGCCATGCAGGAAGATATCCTGTGAGAAGGGAAACAATGTCCTCTGGTAAAAGCAAAAGGTGATGTAGTAGGTGGCATGAAGGGAACTAGCTGGTAGTACATCAAGGTATAACATGACACATAGAGGATGAGTAACCTTCGGTTATTATAGACACAGCATGTCAGAAGTCAAATGTATTGAAAGAGAACTGCACCAAGAGGGCAGAGGGAACAGAAAACTCAAGCAACTCCCCTATTAGCTGCAAAACATCAGAAAGAGAAAAATTAGAAGAGATCCTGCCCCCAGCAAGAACAAAAGGGTGATGTAACCAAAGCTCTCTAGCACAGGTATAAAGCAGGTTTGGAATTGACCCATGGTGCAGCAGTAATGTGAACTAGCACCTCCCTGGGGGGCTGCTACCTTGCTCTGCAGCATCTCAGCTTTCATTACAAAAAGTAAGTTATGGTTGCAAAGAAACACTCAAAACTGAGAGCTGAGGGTAACTGCTGCAGAGATGTTGGGATGAGTCTTCAGGGAGTCTGGAATAAGAGCTTAGAGGTGTAAACTGACTCATTCATCTTTGTGAGGCGTTAATGCAGCTGCCCAGTGATGATAATTTAAATGTCAACATTGCTAACGATTTCATTCCTCATGTAAGAAAGCAGCGGGAGGGGACAGATCTGCACAATTTACTACGAGCGAGTGTTCGCTTTGGTGCCACAAGTGGGCTGTGTCAGTGAGATACCACCATCTAGGGTTTCCCCCCACCCCAAACCAAGAAGTATCTGAGCCCAGTGAAGGGGCATCATCACGCTTCGAACATCTGCATGATTCACTGGTCCAGCAGTCACTCTGCTCAACCTTGCGTTAGGGTCCAGAGTGGGAGTTTTGGTCAAGATCACACATTTGAAGACTCTGCCCAATGACACACCATCATTGCTGAGCACTTTGAAATATCTGTGAGCCACACCATATTTTGGGGACTCCCACAAGCAAAGTTTATTTTGTGAGCAGAGCTTGTAAAAGCACTTCCCCAGCATGCCCATTGTGACCACTGGGCCATAAAGTGGTCATTAGTGCAGTTCTGTATGGGAAATGATTGGGCATCATTCTAAGACATTGAGGATTTCAAGCAGAAAGGTGTTGAGTACAGCAAGGCAAATAATGGCATTTTAGGTTTGCTGGCAACTTTGAAAAATAGGAAAATAAATTTTAAATAGTTAGCTCCAGCTCAACCTAAAAATAAATGTTGGCGAATCAAAAAGTAACCAAAAAAAATCATTGGGGGTCAAATGAAAGATTTCCTTTTGCTTTTGATGTTTGCTTTTAAATTTTTACTTTAAAAAAATAAAGAGAATTCCTAAATGTAAGTAATTTCAAATGTAAAACTCAAAAAGTCTCATGTCAACGAACGTCTAAACAATGCTTTTTTTTATTTATCACTTTCTTTCCACCAAAACAATTTGATGAAATTAACACAAATTTGCAACATGTTTCAGTGTTGTCCAAGCTGCATTCTTCACCAAAAAGAGTTTTGGTTGAAAAATGCCACCCAGCTGAAAGGCTGAATACTCACAGCTCCTAACAACTCCAGTGGGAGTTCAGCACCTCTTCAGATCAGGCCCTAACATAGCAAAACACTGCTCAGAAGACAGCCTTCCAGTCACAGAGGGAAATACGAGGAGTTTGATAAACTTGTAATCCATTTAGGCTGCGTAGCGACGGTGGCAAATTCGCTAATGCTCAGTGGAGCCCTGGATGTGATTTCTCAGCTCCTTGATATTCATGGCTTTTAAACTTAATTTTTAATCATAAAACCCAACAGCTCTCGTTTTAGAACAACATTTTTATTCTAACCATGGCACTAACATTTTTCTCCTTCTCCGAGACTAGGCTCAAAGTCAGAGATGTGTCTAAATGTGTCGCAAGATGCATCTTACATGTTTTCCAGGTCTTGCAATGTGTCCAAGATATCACTGTAACCTCTGTTGGATTCTTTGGGACAAATTCTGCCCTGATTGACATCTGATGCACTCAGGAGCGTAAGTGTGTGTGTGTGTGTGGCCGGGGGGGTCATCTGTGGTGGTGGTGCCTGTCCGAAATGAGGGCACTGCAGGGGCATGTGAAGAGGAATGTCCCATTAAAGCAATCTGGCTCTGGCATAAGCCATCCCAAAGCATGTAAATGATGAAGTAATCCCCTCTCATCGCTCAACATTAACTTGTGTTCACCCTGCGCTAGTTGTGCAGAGGGCCCAAGCATTGTAGGAAATATTACAACAATGACATCTCTTTATGGAGTTAGATCCTTGGCCCTTTTGCAGCACCGCAATGGCACAAAACAGATTTGAATCTTCATGAGGGAAACAGCTGAAGATTCCCCAAACCAAAGGGAATCCCCATTTGGTACAGGACTGGAGTCAAGGTTTGCATTTATGGGCCTTATCTTCCACATTTTTATTTACGGAATACCCACAAATTTTTACACCAAAACCTCCAATTAAATTAAACTTCTTGGTGCAAGTTATGACCTTTTAACCTGTAACATATAGTCCTTGAAACACAAAAGAAAAAGTCCCACTCCTGCCCCAAATGGATTGTGGGATAGATGTGGAGACATTTATCATGCTAAATCCTTGAGCAGTCATTGGATAGTATCACTGTCTCAGGGATCACTCACCATTAGAGCGCCTCCTCCTGGCTGCTTTAGGGATTAGCTCCTTCCAAGTCTGATGTCCCATTCCATCACTCCACTCTTGCCATGGCCCCACTCTCTCTCTGGGACTCTACACACTTCTTCTTCGCACTTGGTTGTTCCCTCTTTATAGCTTTACCCTCCTGCCAGGTCGCCATGTGATTTCTGCCTTCCGGGGTATCAAAGCCTCTTCATACAAACTGTATCAGGCAGTCATCTCATTCCTGGCCCAGAATGTGCCACTTCCACAATGGGCATTAGGGGAACCCAGGCCCACCTACAACTCCAGGTTCCCGCCCAGGGACCCTATGCCCAGCAACCACAGCCTGCACTGTCCTAAACCTCGTTTCTGTTTCCTAGGCTGCTTCCTACTTCACCTCTATCAGGACCCTTCTCAACCCTCTGATGGGTACACCCTTCCCTCAGGGCCAGGATCCCAGGGTTTCTATTCTCCCCTGGGATTTCTCCTTTCCTTCTCCAAGCCCAGAGAGTGACTGCAGGCCTTCTGCACTGCAGCCCTTTCTGCTGCAAATTTCCTGGCTTTAACTTTAGCCAGCTTTGTCCCAAGCTGGGCTTTATCTCAATTAAAAGCTTCTCAGCCCTGACTCTCCCCCATGTGCAGCCTGTCATAGCAGGGTTAATTGTCCCTTTTTCTCTGCTCAGGCACCGTATGTGGGCACCTTAGCACAACTATTAATCAGGACTAGAGAGAGAAAAAATGGTTTTCTGGTAGCAGTTACTGGATTACACCTACCTGGTAGAATAATGGCGTTTTCCAGACTACCACTCAAATAAATACAAATATAGGGGGTCACCATTTTATCCCTCTCTCTCCCTGAGGGGAAAAAATTCCTGTAAGCACAGCAGATATATATGTCTATAGCAGGGGCAGGCAACCTATGGCACATGTGCTGAAGGCAGCACGCAAGCTGATTTTCAGTGGCACTCACACCGCCTGGGTCCTGGCCACTGGTCCGGGGGGGGCTCTGCGTTTTAATTTAATTGTCAATGAAGCTTCTTAAACATTTTTAAAACCTTATTTACTTTACATACAACAATAGTTTAGTTATATATTATAGACTTATAGAAAGAGACCTTCTAAAAACATTAAAATGTATGACCGGCACGCGAACCCTTAAATGAGAGTGAATAAATGAAGACTTGGCGCACCACTGCTGAAAGGTTGTCGACCCCTGGTCTATAGGTACGTGAGCATATGTACTGCTGATAGCCCCTGATCATCGGTGGACAGAATCAAACCAGGGACCTTTGGATCTTAGTGCATAAGCCTCTACTGCAGGAGTAAAAAGCCCACTACCTGGTAGCTCAGGCTGTAAAGCAGAGTCATTTTATCTCTCTCTTAAGTGGTCTCGATGCCAATAGATGGGACCAGAGCATCACACCTAGAAGGGGTGTGGGTTACAGATACACAAACTTATATGTACATAGATATACATAGGTACCTGTGACGCTGGCAAACCAAGTGCCAGTTTATGCCAAGGTCCCTAGATCTTGGCTGAACACTGACATATCCATAGCAGGCACTCATCTGGCTGACATGAGTGTTAATATTGTTAAAATAGATATTATAAGATGGTGTTTAGTGTTTGACTTTATGACCTGTTTGTAAGTTGCTGCCTGCATTAATCTCATGTTTTAATATCTGTATCCCATCTTCTAAGTCAATATTTAGGTGTCTAATATAGTTAAGCATGTAATCCTTTGTAAATCACCAGACAGGAAAGGGACATGAACAGAGTGAAATGCTGGCTTCCAACAGAAGGCGTTAGGTCCTGCCCAGCAGACAAGGTTCATCAACACCAGACAAACTAGTGTGGAACATCAGAGGGCAAAAGCATTTGCAGATTGCTCCCTTTCCCCTGCCCCCAGGAAGAGACCTGCAAGTGAATTCCTCCCATCAGCTAAGTTTACAACTCGAAGCAGAAGGTGGGGGAAAGAATAAGAAAACACTAAAAAGGAGGAACTGTTTCTCTGTGCTGCTTGGAGTCTCGAGGATAAGGTTTTCTAGGCATCAGCAAGAGATCTCCAGTGTTTACCCTGGGTTAGCCCTAAGGGACATATACAGCTTGCTTATTCTAGAAGCTTTTATTACCCTTTGAAACAAGTCTGTTGCTCATTGGTGTGTCTATGGGTATGTCTACACTACGGGATTATTCCGATTTTACAGAAACTGTTTTTTTAAAACAGATTGTATAAAATCGAGTGCACACGGCTACACTAAGCACATTAATTCGGCTGTGTGCATCCACGTACCGAGGCTAGCATCGATTTCCGGAGCATTGCACTGTGGGTAGCTATCCCATAGCTATCCCATAGTTCCCGCAGTCTCCCTCGGCCATTGGAATTCTGGGTTGAGATCCCAATGCATGATGGGGCCAAAACAGTGTCACAGGTCATTCTGGGTAAATGTCGTCACTCAATCCTTCCTCCGTGAAAGCAATGGCAGACAATCATTTTGCGCCCTTTTTCCCTGGCTGGCCCTGGCAGGCGCCATAGCATGGCAACCATGGAGCCCGTTTAGCCTTTTGTCACTGTCACCATATGTGTACTGGATGCTGCTGACAGAGGCGGTACTGCAGCGCCACACAGCAGCATTCATTTGCTTTTGCAAGGTAGCAGAGATGGTTACCAGCCCTATATCACTGTCTGCAATTGGAAATTGGCAATGAAGGTTATCAATCTTTTTGTACCGTCTGCTGCTGTCATGGGTGCTCCTGGCTGGCCTTGCTGAGGTCAGCTGGGGGCGCATGGACAAAAATGGGAATGACTCCCCAGGTCATTCCCTTCTTTATGTTTTGTCTAAAAAATAGAGTCAGTCCTGCCTAGAATAAGGGGCAAGTGTACTAGAGAACCAGAGAGCACAGCTGCCCCGGGTCAGAGCCCCAGATATCTTGCAGAAATGATGAGCTGCATGCCATTCTAGGGGGTGCCCCTGCAACAACCCCACCCATTGCTTCCCTGCTCCCCCAACCCTCCTGGGCTACTGTTGCAGTGTCCCCCCATTTGTGTGATGAAGTAATAAAGAATGCAGGAATAAGAAACACTGACTTTTTAGTGAGATAATATGAGGGGGAGGCAGCCTCCCGCTGCTGTGATAGTCCAGGCAGTACAGAATCTATGATGAGGACACTTTTCAATCCTTTTGCATCATCTGCCGGGAATGACCAGGAGTCATTCCCATTGTTGCCCGGGCGCCCCCGGCCGACCTCACCGAGGCCAGCCAGGAGCACTCATGGGATGATGAGGACGGTTTTCCACCATTTTGTACCGTCTGCCATCAGGAAAAGAAGGGGAAGGGATGCTGCTGTTCAGCACCGCAGCACTGCGTCTACCAGCAGTATGCAGTAGACATACGGTGACATTGAAAAAAGGCAAGAAATGATTTTTTCCCCTTTTCTTTCACGGGGGGTGTCATAAACAGATGGTTAAGGGTTACTGTCTCTTTTACCTGTAAAGGGTTAACTAGCTCAGTAAACCCGGAACACCTGACCATAGGACCAGTCAGGAGACAAGATACTTTCAAATCTCGGTGGAGGGAAGACTTTGTTTGTGCTTTTAGGGTTTTTCTTTGTTCTCTCTGGGGTCTGGGAGGGACCAGACATGTATACAGACTCTCCAATCTTCTGAAAAGTCTCTTCTATTCAAACAGTAAGTAATAGGTAGAAAGTGGATTAGATTTATGTTTGTTTTCATTATTTGCAAATGTGTACTTTGCTGGAAGGATTGTATCTCTGTTTGCTGTAACTTATATTTGTGCTGAGGGGAGGATTCTCTCTGGTGTCTATAAGCTGAAAGACCCTGTAACATTTTCCACTGTGATTTTACAGAGATAATATTTTACTTTTTTTTCTTTCTTTAATTAAAAGCTTTTCCTTCTTAAGAACCGGATTGTTTTTTTATTCTTATGTGAGACCCCAGGGGACGGGGTCTGGTCTCACCAAGGAATTGGTGGAAAAAAGGAGAGAAGGGGGGAGGAAAAGCCTGATTTCTCTCTGTATTAGAATCACTGTCTCTCTCTCAGGGAGAGTCTGGGAGAGGGAGGGGGGTGAAGCTGAATTTCCTCACTGTTTTAAGATTCAGGGAGTTTGAATCACAGTGATCTCCCAGTGTACTCAGAGAGGGGAGAATCTGGGAGAAAGAAAGGAGAGGAATGGTTTATTTCCCTTTGTTTTGAGATCCAAGGGGTTTGGGTCTTGGGGTCCCCAGGGAAGGGTTTGGGGGCCAGAAAGTGTCCCAAAACACTATATTTTTGGGTGGTGGCAGCTCTATCATTTCTAAGCTAGTAATTAAGCTTAGAGGGGTTCATGCAGGTACCCCATCTTCTGGACGCTAAGGTTCAGAGTGGGGAATCATACCTTGCCGGGGGGTGGGGGATAAATTGATGACATATACCCTGAACGACCCGGGACAATGTTTTTGACCCTTCAGGCATTGGGAGCTCAGCCAAGAATGCAAATGCTTTTCGGAGACTGTGGGATAGCTGGATCTCAGTCCCCCCTCCCTCCCTCCATGAGCGTCCATTTGATTCTTTGGCTTTCCGTTACGCTTGTCACACAGCACTGTGTTGAGTCCCTGCTGTGGCCTCTGTCTGGAGATTTTTTCAAATACTTTGGCATTTCGTCTTCTGTAACGGAGCTCTGATAGAACAGATTTGTCTCCCCATCAAGCGATCAGATCCAGTATCTCTCGTACAGTCCATGCTGATCAGTGCTCCACGCTGGGCAAACAGGAAATGAAATTCAAAAGTTGTGGGGTTTTTCCTGTCTACCTGGCCACTGCATCCGACTCCAGACTGCTGTCCAGAGCGGTCACAATGGTGCACTGTGGGATACCGCCCGGAGGCCAATACCATCGAATTGCGGCCACACTGACCCTAACCCGACATGGCAATACCGATTTAAGCGCTACTCCCCTTGTCAGGGAGGAGTACAGATATCGATATTAAGAGCCCTTTATATCAATATAAAGGGCTTCGTTGTGTGGACGGGTGCAGGGTTAATTCGGTTTAACGCTGCTAAATTCGGTATAAACCTGTAGTGTAGACCAGGCCTTAATTTAACCTGCTTAAACCTTTAAATAACTCTCTGATTGACCTGGGGTAAGTGCCTGGTCGTTTGAAACTGGTAGTAACATAGCGTTATGATTTTTGGCGTTAAGGGACCATCTCTCACAAAGGCAGGTTGCCTAGGTGAGAAGAGAGACTGGAGTGCCCCAGAGGACTGTCTGTGACTCCATGGTTACGCTGTTGTAGTGCCCGAGGAGCTCACAGTCGAAATCTAAGTATAGAACTCACCACAAGTTTGCGTCCTGGTTTGTAACAATCTGCCCTGAGGTTGACACTCACACTCATGAACCATTCCAGACAGCTGGCAAGTAGCTTTATGTGTTTTTTTAGCTATACCTGGGCCTTGCTTTCATTTAGGCTGAGGCTGCTTTAGACCATCCTGACACTGTAAAAGGGCCTTAGAGAGAGTGTAAATGATATTATTTTATGGCCCTTTTACTCTGCCAGAGTGACAAAGAATATAAACGAGAATCAGGCCTCTACCTATGGGTTTTATCCTGCCACCCATTATCACAGTATCTGAGCCCCTTCCACCTAAAATCAAGACCAATAATGAAGCCCTTAGTGGATTCCATGGAGTCACCATGTCTTCCCCCTTTTTGGAGTAAAATCTTTGCTTGAGACAAAATTTCTTTTTGCTTTTTTAAAAAATAAGATGAATTATTTTTTGTTTTAAGTTGATTAGTTTCAGGTGTTTGTTTTTTCAATACTCTCTCTAACTGTTAACAGGCAAGGAGAGACTGAAATAATCACCATATTAATTCTGTCCACGCCACTCAACATATGGTTCTCAGACCGCCTCTAACAGGAACTCCCAGAGAGTCGCTTCTTTATGAAGATTTGGCTTTGCAAACTAGGCAAACAAGTTAAGTAGTCAAGTTACAGAATTATCATCCGTGTAGTTCCCAAGAGCCTGAAGTGGAGTGGATAAGCCCGTAAAGGCTGCATAATGAACCAGGCCAGGAATTCTCAGTCGCTTCACAAGCAGGCAGGCTGTCATTGCTTCCTCTCCACAGGGAGCTCTAATTGCAATTCTGTCAGGTCACTGACAGAATGCCAATTTCAAACAAGAACCAATTTATCAATGGCTGGAGTGGCTAAACAGAATATATTTCCTGTCATGTTCTAGACTGCAGCTGTAGTGTTTCTAAAGTAGCTTTTGCTGTTCCCACAAATAATACGAGCTAGCAGGGTATTTTTGTAATAAGCAGGAAGCTCCTCCAGGCTTCCAGTCTTATTAGATAATAGTTGTTCTACATTAATCTAGTTTAATGAAGTCTCTGATCTTCTTTCGCAGTAGACTGATGACTAATTTACCAAATAAATCTTGCCTGGTGTCTTAATCCTATTTTATAAATAATCCCAATAACTCCTGTATGAACACTCAGTTTAGGCCCTAAAAAAAAAAAGGAGGAGGGGGAAGATTAATATGCATGGAGGCTAATACGCCAGGTAATTACATTGTGTAGTACTTAGGTCAATGACTGCAGTTCTGATTCATGAAGAAAATGGTACACAAGAAAGATACAAAGTGGAATATAAGGGGTTACATAAATATCTATGTAGATCTCTTCAGAAAACCTGTACAGTCATAAAGTAACCAGGCGCTGTGGAAAGGGTCTTATTTATGGTGCATTGCAAGAGATTTAGCAGGACTTTACTACAAAGCAAGAGTAATTAATTGTTTTAGAATCAAGGATGGACCAATATAAGTGAAATACATCTAAAAAGAAACATTTAATGGACTATATCAATGTATGTTTCTAAAGCACTTCATGGAAATCATTAAATTGGTTTTTATAGCTATACAAAAAGGAGGAAGTCTGGGTAAGGTAGAGAACTGTGTGTTTGTATATTGGGAGAACTGGCAGTGAATGCCTGCGACATGATGCGAAATTATTTATTAATTATTATTATTATTATTTATGAACATTCAAAGATATGCTAGACATTGCCTGAAACAAAGATATAGTTCCTGACCTAAAGAGTGCATCGTCACCGTGGTCTATCCTGACAACACTGAAACAAGAACAAATCATGCCAAATCTTATTTCCTTCTTTGACAAGGTTACTAGCATAGTAGTGAAGAAGGAAGATGCAGACATGATATATTTTTACTTTAATAAGGGTTTTGACACAGTCCCAAGACACGCTCATAAAAAAAATTGGAAAATGTGGCAATTAAATTACTAGAAGGTAGGTGCACAACTGGATGAAAGATTGTTCCAGAACAATAGTTATCAATGGTTCACTATCAGATTGGGAGGACATATCTAATGGGGTACCAAAGAATCTGTCCTGGGTCTGGTACTGGTGAACGTTTTCATTAATGAGTTGGATGATGGAGTGCAGAGGATGCTTATAAAATTGGCTCACTGCACCAACCTGGGAGGGATTGCTAGCACTTTGGAGGGCAGGTTTAGAATTCAAAACATCTTTGACAAATTGGTGAATTTGTCTTAAATCAACTAGATGAAATTCAATACAGATAAGTACAAAGTACGACACTTAGGAAGAAAAAAATCAAATGCACAAGTACAAAATGAGGAATAACTGGCTAGGTGGTAGCACTGCTGAAAAGTATCCGGGGTTATAGCGAATGACAAACTAAATATCAGCCAACAATGAGATGCAGTTGCAAAAAAGGCTAAGAGTACTCTGGGATATATTATTAACAGAACTGTCATATGTAACACATAGTGGTAATTGTTCCATTGTATCTGGCACTGGTGAGGCCTCAGCTGGAGTGCGGTGTCCAATTTGGGGACCACACTTTAGGGAAGATGAGGACGAACTGGAAAGAGTCCAGAAGAGAACAAAAATGATCAGAGGTTTAGAAAACTTGACTTAGGAGGAAAGGTTGAAAAAACCTGGGCATGTTTAGTCTTGAGAAAAGAAGCCTGGAGTAGAAACTGGTAACAATTTTCAAATCTGGTAAGGGTCATTATAAAGAGGACTGTGATCGATTTGTTCTCCATGTTCACTGAAGATAGAGTAAGAAGTAATGGGCTAACTTTGCAGCAAGGGAGATTTAGGTTAGATACTAGGATAGTCTTATGGTCCAGGTTTACTGGGTCCTGCATCAGTGCAAGGGGGTGGACTAGCTGAGTTCTCGAGGTCCTTTCCAGCCAACTGTAGCAGGTTGGTTACCTGCTCCTGCCCTGAGGGGTTTAAAAAGCGGCCTGGCAGGGCTTGAAAGCTGCAGCTCTAAAAGCTGGGCTGATTGGGGAAGTGGCCGCAGCTGGGCCACCCCCCAATCAGGCCATAGCTGGCCCTGTAAAGATGCTGGGAGCCAAGAGCTCAGCAGTCTCCCTCTGGCTGTAGAGGGAGAAAGGTCTGGTTGTAGGGAGCTAGACACAGGGTACCTGAGGGGAGCAGGGCTGGGGAAAGGCAGTTTTGATGGGGAGCTCCTGCCTGCAAAGCCCCAGGCTGCGGCCTACTATAAGGCCAAGAGGTACTGGGGGTTGCAGGGGGCAGCCCAGGAGTAGGCCAACGCAGCAGATCCAGACCCCTTTGCTGATGATGAGTGGCTGATACTGCAGTCTGCCCCAGTGAAAAGGGGCTAGATGGAGACTGGACAGTAGCCAATACTGAGGTGAGGTGGGGATAGTGGGGTGGGGGTTCCCTGGGGAGGGGGAGACCCAGTAAAAGGGACACTGGGGTCCTGGGAGGGACATGGGGGCCAGTAGCTAGAAGGTGGCTCACTGGCCTGCAGAGGGTGCTCTGGACTGGAGTGAGCTAATTCCCAGGATAACCAGTAGGAGGTGCTTCAGGGATGAGTCTGGCCCGTCTACACCAACATTTCTATAATTCTATGAAACATGCATTACTTTACTCATGTGACTGCTTATGTGAGTAAAGTTAATGGTTTGCATGTGCTTAAATGCTGAGGGCTAACTATAGACAAGACTACTAATAAGGGCATAAGCTGACGAAAGAGAAGAGATGTATAACATGGATTTCAAGAACAGGATTATGCTGAGTAGGGTGTTAGAGGGTAGAGACTGTCTCTTCATCTGTACTTGTACAGGGCCCAGCACAATGGGGCCTCAATCTTACTTGGATCCTTTGAGTGCTGCCATAATATAAATGATAATGATCACCAACAACACTGGCACATACATAGCGTGGTGGTTGGCTTATGTTAGGTGCCTAGTTTATCAATAAAGTAATTTCTCCTAGACAGCATGGCAGAAGCGAGTGTATGGGAGGGATCTGAAGGGAGATGGCTTGATGCCTCTGTTTAAGGAGGACATTGAGACCATATGGAAGAGGGCCTGGGAGGGAGGGGAGGAAGAAAACAGAGGGGCTGTCCAAGTTCATGACTTTTCCCTTCTGCTCTGCCTAAGACAACGTGCATCGGAGAAGAGGTCAGAGATGATACCAGTCAACTGAGGGCCTTCAAAGCTGGGACTTGATACATAGTGCGCTGAGGAAGAAATGAAGCAATCTGAAGTAACAGGGCCAACACGAAGGACCAGAAAGGTGGTTTTGGCAGCAGCAGTTTGGACAATGCAGGGTAGTAAGGTTATGCAGAAGAGAGAGGAGGAGGTTGCCGGGGCCAGTGCAGGAGATGACTGTGGTTTGTTTCTTGTATGTTGTTCTCATCAAGAAAGCAGTTTGTACACAAAAATGTGACTAAGGGAAACAATTTTAAGTGCCAAAGTCCCATTACCTTTAAGTGAGACACATGAGTCTAAGGCACAGAACCTCAAAGGTATTTAGGTGCCTAGATCCCACTGATTTCAAGTAGATGACTGACAACCTTTGAGACCAAATTTTCAAAAATTCCTTTGATATGTTTCCCTTGATGCACGTTGTACCATTAACGTTCTTTCATTACGTACCCTCCACAGCAGTTAGTGCCTTATCCAAAGCCCACTGAAGTCAAATGAAAGACTCTCACTGACTTCAACGGCCAGGGCTCAGGCCATTAGAAATCATGCAGCATCTGATTTTGCAACACACGACTAGTTAGGCATGACATGTAAAATCACAGAGGTGTTGGAACTAGGGCTGCTGCAGCACCCCCTGGCTTGAAGTGGTTTCCATCATACCCAGGGTTTACAGTTTGGTTCAATGGCTCTCGGCACCCCCACTATACAGATTGTTGCAGCACCCTTGAAAATCAATCAGTAAAGGACGGGCTTTTTCATGTGAAATGCAGTTTTCTTGCTACCTTGCTGATCTCTGCAAACAGCTACACCCGTGTTTAACTAGTGATTGCAAACAGAGAATCACTGTTAAGCAGGTAAGGTTTCTAGTGGGGTCCTCCAGGATCAGTTTTTGGTCCTATACTATTTCATGCTCTTACCAGTGACCTGGAAGAAAACATCAAATCATCACTAATAAAGTTTGCAGATGACACAAAAATTGGTGGGGGGAGTGGTAAGTAACAAAGAGGACAGGTCATTGATACCGATTGATCTGGGTGCAAGCAAACAAACAATATGCATTTTAATAAAGCTAACTGTAAATGTAAACATCTAGGAACAAAGAATGTAGGCCAGTTATACGATAAGGGGACTCTCTCTGGGAAGCAAGGACTCTGAAAAATATTTGGGGTGTGAGGTGGATAATCAGCTGAACATGAGCTCTCAGCACAATGCTGTGGCCGAAAGGACAAATGAGATCCTTAGAAACATAAACAGGTGAATCCCAAGTAAGATTAGAAAGGTTATTTTACCTTTGTCTTCGATACTGGTCCGACTGCTGCAGGACTATTGTGTCCAGTTCTGGTGCCCGCAATTCAAGAAGGATGTTGATAAATTGGAGAGAATTCAGAGAAGAGCCACATGAGAAGAATTAAAGGACTAGAAAGCATCCCTTATAGTGATAAATAGATTAAGCTTCTTGAGTCTAACTTGACAAACAGAAGATTAAAAGTGAATTGATCACAGTCCATAAGTATCAACATGGGGAACAAATATTTGATAATGGGCTCTTCAGTCTAGCTGACAACATGATCCAATGGCTGGAAGTTAAAGCTAGACAAATGCAGAAAAGGCGTACATTTTTAACACTGTGGGTAATTAACCATTGAAACAATTTACAAGGCTCCATTACTGCCAATTTTGAAATCAAAGCAATTTTTTTTTAAAAAAAATGTATGCCCTACTTGAAACCGATATTATTTTGGGGAAGTTCTATGGCGTATTTTACACAGGAGGCCAGACTAGATGGTAACAATTATTCTTTCTGGTCTTGGAAATTTTGATTCTTTCCTTTTGAATTCAGTGGATCCTCTCTGTCAAATTATGTACATACATTATGCAGACCAGGGATCAGCAACCTTTCAGAAGTGGTGTGCCGAGTCTTCATTCATTCACTCTATTTTAAGGTTTCACGTGCCGGTAATATATTTTAACATTTTTAGAAGGTCTCTATAAGTCTATAATATATAACTAAACTATTGTTGTATGTAAAGTAAATAAGGTTTTTAAAATGTTTAAGAAGCTTCATTTAAAATTAGATTAAAATGCAGAGCCCCCTGGACTGGTGGCCAGGACCCAGGAAGTATGAGTGCCACTGAAAACCAGCTCACATGCCGCAGGTTGCTTACCCCTGATGTAGATACATAACTGCTGAGGCTCTAGTGCCTTAATTTGCTAGTGCAATTAAGAGTGCAGTGTCATTGGCGAATATTCCTCTCAAAATGACATGCAGCCTGTGGTTTCCTTCATTGTCCTTTCTCTGTGTCTGGGCGAGTTGTTTTGCTTTAATATAAAGATAATATACATTTAATCTCATGATCCTCTCTATTTCCGTCTTGCTGTATTATTATACTTTAAAAACAGATCTGTATTGTTTCTTGACTTTCTTATCACCACGATAGGCAGTCCCGTTTTTCAAACACATTAAGTTATGTATAGGTGACTTCCTATTCACAAACCTCTCCTTTATTTGTCCTTTCTTCATACAAATGTGTTGATGTTCGCAGTTTAAAAAAATAGATAGTGAGACATTGCCCAGTGCTAATATGTTTACTCCACCACACATTCATTTATATCAGACAACCTCGAAGAAGCAAGACGTGCGGTTCACATGGCAAAAGGCACAACTGGTTTTTGGGAAAAAAAAGATTTTCTTAACAAACAGCATCTATTTGAAAAAAAAAATTCTCAGAGCTAAATTTATAAAGTAACTTGGTTTGAACTCTTGAACCAGGAGAGGGGAAACTACCCTATACCTGACAACACCTTTTTTCATGGGTAGAGGTGAGCAGTATTGGTTTTGCATAGCTGTGCATGTAACATTCAATATTGGCGCTGCATATTTTTCACAGGTAAAAGAGAATGCAATGCTCATTTTAAAAAAAAGTCCTTGACGATGAACCATTGCACTTAAACCAGACTGAGGCTGGGGGATGGAGAAGAAATGAGATTTGATGCTTTCCAAAACAACATGACATAAAATATACCGTGAACCCAGCTTTTCAATTTGTCTGCCTAAATTTGGGTATCCAGTTTGACAAATGGGCACTGACACTCAATTTAAATGCCTGCCCCAGGTAAAGGGTTAGGTGCTTTAACTTAGATGCTGACATTTGCAAATTGGGTTGCCGAGCAATATAATTACAGCTGTGCAGATAACTGATTTTTCAGTTCTCTGGCTGAACCAGGAAAAAAAAAAAAAGATTCTTTTGGGCTGAACCCAAATGAAAATTTTTCAAGTTTTTCAGTTAACCAAAAGAGCGGAAAATATATTTGGGGTTGGACAAAACACTTCTTTTAATTTGAGGTTTCCTACTCTGAAAAAAATAAAATTGAAATAATATTCAAAACAAAAAGTTTTTAAACCAAATCAAAACGTTTAATTTCAAGAATGGGACAATGGAACATGTTTTATTTTTTCATAATTTCTTTTGATCAAAACCCAAAAAGAAGTAGGTGAATTCAACATACATTTGTTAAATGTTTCAGTCAACTAAAACCTGAGACTTTTTTCAGGAAAAAAATATCTCATCTGAATTTGTTTTGCCTAGCTCTAATTACAGTACATGATTGGACTAGGTTATGATGCCTGAACTGCTTATAAAGCCTTCTGTACTTCAGGTCGAGATAACCTCAGAATTACTCAGACTTTCACAGTGAAAATGCTCCTTTATCTTAACAACACTGTTGGATATGCTGAAAACATTGCCAGACATGCTTTTATGATACTGCAATAGTGCTGCAAAGACAGAATGAAAGAATTTACTGCTCTGTTTCAGACTGGAAAAATACAGCATGCTGATTAAAACACATGAATGGGAGTGAGGGTGCTTAGCTAACTTTTACTAACAATGCTGTCTGTTTTACTTAGGTACATTTTGTTAAAGAGAAATTCAAATTGTAGGTACTATTTTATTCTGACAAATATAGGACAGGCTCAGTATTGGTGTCATGATGCACTGTTATTTTAATGGTGATTTGTCCTTTATACAGTACTTCCAGGATTCATTTTAGAATAGCTATAAGAACCTTCTGATACGATCTGGCTTCCTTAAGGAAAAATTATAGCTTCTATGGGAAACGTATGGACATACCTAACAATAACTATTTTGGAAATCTGCTATGCTCACATAACAAATGTTCAAAATACCTGTGCACAATTTATTAACCCAGCCCCTGGCTTGCACTTGCAGGGAATTCTAGTCGTGGAGATCAGTTTTTAGTAAAGGAATGGGAAAGACACAATTTATAGCCCCATAAAGACTCACAACCAGATTCTCAGCTGCTGTAAATCAGAGTTGTTCCAGTGCTGCTGATTTACCCCAGTGGAGGAGCTGTAAGTAATGCATTTGCTGCAGATGATGGGTTTAGGACACGCTAGCCTTGTTGATTTTGCTCAGGTATGATGTTGCAATGTCAGAGATCTCTCTCACTTAGGGTTTCATCCTGCATGTGATATTCTGCTACGGAACAGATGCAAAAAGGCCTGGCAATAACACCAAGCATCCACCCTTTGCACAGTGCATGCAGAGAGAGGCTTCCACCTAGCACCGAGGGCACAAGAACATACCTAAGCAATAAGTGCTGCTGGGTAAGGAGAAAAGTGAAAGTGTGCTCAAGCCCACAGAGAGTTGTGCTGGGGTACTGCTGCTCTGCGCTGCACCCTAGTGAATGAGGCAGCTTTAAATTACAGCTAAGCCTTAAGTGTATTTTACTGTGCTCCTCATGTGGCAGAAATCTCTTGCCATTAAAAGAAGTTGCAATTTACTCCAATGACGTTCTCTAATCATATAGAATTAGGTGTGGATTCTCTGGTTCACTGCGTCCATGCTGCACTGTGTAAGTGGCACAAATTTGACTTAAATGGCTGGTGGTAGCCAGTGGAGAATACCTCTCTGCAGGGGAACCTCTCCGGTGGCACAAAGCTGCCTCTGCACCCACCATTCTTTCAACCCCAATCATAGGGGAAGTAGGTGGCATACCAGGGTGGGAACTTATGGGTGGCTGAGAATCAAGGGGCCACAACCAGCTTTCTAAAAGCTCCATTTTCCCACTACTCTATTCCCAGCTGAACTCTGCTCAGGCAGGGAGGAACACCAGACCTGCACTGAATGAATAGTTTGATTTCCCCTTCTCAAATGTTCCAGAAACACTCTGCTGCTTTGCCTTAAGCCATCTGACCTTCTGAAGCCTTTCAATATACTGTCTATGCACCTGTCCACTCATGAACTCTGCACCGGATGCTTAAGATGGCTACAAAAGACCACAACACTGGTTAAACAGCTGGTTTGCTCTGAACATCACTTTTGATGTTGACCAGTGTTATTTCATGGTTTCCTTGGACTTCCCCCCAAATTGTTTGCTGTATCTACCTGATGTCTATAGTTTTACACCTAGACTGGGGAAAAGATTTCCTTCCTCTGTTATATGTTTGTGTAGCATCACGGGGCTCTGGCTTCTCGGTGTTACTGTAATATACATTATATTTATTAATACACTCTGGGTTAAAATACACTACTGTTTTTGTTAACCAGCCTTCACAAAGGTAGGAATAAATACATAAAAATACAATTGCTCCCTTTTCTGTTACAAAGTACTTGCATTTGATTAGCAATACATCAGCAGCACCATATAGTATATAGCAGTATAAAACCCCAAGATAGCTAGATACTTCCTTCTCCAATCTACACTTCTATCTATTTGCGCAATTCCAAGTACACAAAAGACTGATTTTCTTCTCTATCCCTCACAATTAATGGCTAAAGATATTTCTTCACTGGCTGGAATCGCACATCAATTCACCTGCTGGCGAGTTTAAGGCTGTTTGCTCTGGATCACGATGTGCTTGAAGCAGATCTCTGCATTAACGTGCAAATTGCTCTCAGAATAGTTGTCTCTTTGCGGTCTAGTGGAGGGATTAGAGACTAGGACACAAATAGCAGCAGAAAGGAAAGCACATGTTCAACTACCTCATGTCTCGTTGATATTAAGCAGGTGGACCAGGGCATATCTACATTAGCTACAAATATTTGAAAAGCTGAATTTCAAGGTTGGAAAGGAATCTTAGTGGGTGGCAAAAGGGGATCTAGTTTCTGCCTAGATCCTCACATCCAGACTATGTCTAAACCCTGCTGATTCTTTCTGCCTAACATCTCTAAGATTCAGCCTTTTTAATCCAGGCACCCATCAACTTGCATCTCGTTAATTTCCCACTGGGCTTCACAGATACAACCCAGCACAGATACAACCTTTAGCCATCGCCCACTGCTGCAAAAATCATTTCCCCAACTGTTGCTTTTACTGCATCACCCCTCTCTGAACCCTTCCACCTGCTCCCCCCTTCTCTTAAATTAGTTGCCTTCACTTCTGAGGCCCTACACAGATATCCCCACTGGACTTAGCATCTCTCATTCGCTGTTGAATTGTAGATTTCCACCTACAACTGGCCCACGATGCCACCTCTACCACACACTTCTTAAATTTGCAGACACCTTCCTGCTTTTTTTTCCCTAGCTGTTCTCCCATGCTTTGAAGTAGTTCCCCAAAATATCTGCCTCGCTATCTCATTATTCATTTTCAAAACCCGTCCTCAAACCATTCGTTTGCCATGATGCCCACACAACACTTGACACTGGTTAGGCTGTTGGTGTGCTGAGACCACAGCCTGTCGTGCTGATTGATCTTATCTTCTTGTTCCCTTGCACACTACTCTGTGTCCACCTATGGGCTTATTCTTCCACGATAAGTCCCTTAGGGTCGGAACCATCTTTTTTGCACTGTGGTTGTACAGCACCTAGCGCGATGGGGTGCCGGTCCATGACTGGGCTCTAAATAATAACAACCAAGAACAATGTGATGAAATGAAGATTAGGCAGCTCATCCAGGGACAAATGACTGATCCTGAGATCTACCAGTGTGGGGGACAGCCATGGTACCGAGACGAGAGGTTGAAGCCCTATACTTGAGTCATTTCATAGTAGCAAGCCCAGCTGAGAAGAGGAATGTCTTCTGCACTGTCACTCTCACGTTCTGTGATTACTGAACCTATATTCCCAAGGGTATCTGGGTACGTGCTGCAGAGCAAACAGGACTTTGGGTCAGAATCACTGTACATCTCCTTAATTACTGCCAAGGCAGGGAAAACAAGGACACTTGCATCCGGGTTTAACCAGGCAGAGAATCTCTTCCTATCTCCTCTGCTTATGGGAAAAGCAAAAGGTAGCTATGGTAGAGTCACAGATTTGTATATTTTAAGGCCAGGTGACAATCGGACCCAGACCACAGAACCCCACTCAGTAATTTCTACCTCAAGCTCATAACTTCTGGTTGCGACGGAGATCTTCTAGAAGGGGATACGGTGTTGATCTGGAGGGTACGTGTACACTTGTGGCGGTGTGTAGTGTACAGGCTCTACACGCCCCACCAGCATGGGTGCAAACAGCAGTGTAGACGGTGAGGCAGAGCTTAGTAGCGAATAGTAAAGTGCCCTGTGCCCCTGAACCTTACGGGATGTACTTTACACGGCTCTCAATCCACACCTCCCAGATCTACACTTCTATTTTTAACAGAGTAGTGCCCTCTGTCATAACATTTCTTCCCAGATCTGGACCTTAGCGTCCAAAATATGGGTGTTAGCATGAAAACCTCCAAGCTTAGTTACCAGCTTGGACCTGGTAATTGCTGCCACCAGCCAGGAATTATACAGTGCCTAGCTCACTGTGGTCTCCCCAAAACCTTCCCTGGGGGACCCCAAGACTCAGATTCCTTGAGTCTCACAATAAAGGGGAATAAACCATTTCCCTTCCCTCTCCTCCCCTCCAGGTGTTCCCTCCCTGGGTTCCTGGAGAGATATACAGAAGCAAGCTCCGTGAATCTAAACAAAGGGATTCCACCCTCCCTTTTTCAAGTCCTTGAAACACAAGCACCGAGAGATTTAACCTCTCTCCCCCCTCACCCAGAGGGTATGCAAAGTCAGGCTTAGTAAATCTAACACAAAGAGATTTTTCCCCCTGACTTCTTCCTCCCACCAATTCCCTAGTAAGCTGCAGACTCAATTCCCTGGAGTCCCCACTAAAGAAAAACTCCAACAGGTCTTAAAAAGAAAGCTTTATATAAAAAGAATGGAAACGGACATAAAATGGTCTCTGTATTAAGGTGACAATATACAGGGTAAATTGCTTAAAGCTAAAAAATGAATAAACAGCCTTATCCAAAAAGAATACAATTTAACACATTCCAGCAACTACACACATGTAAATACAAAAAAAAATATAAACCTATTGTTTTACTATCCTTGTACTTACAACTTGGAAACAGAAGAAGATTAGAAAACCTGGAGATTCCTGTGGTCACTCTCAGAGCCGAGAAAAGAGAACAGACCAAGAACAAAGGACTCACACCCAAAACTTCCCTCCACCCAGATTTGAAAAAGTCTTGTTTCCTGATTGGTCCTCTGGTCAGGTGTTTGGTTCCCTGTGTTAACCCTTTACAGGTAAAAGAACATTAACCCTTAGCTATCTGTTTATGACACCCTCCTACCCTGCCTCTGCCGGAGAGTTTCCCCACCGCAGTGACAAGGGGGATACAGTGGGGAAAGAGGCTGGCATCTCCCCACTGTTGGAGACTTTCCCTCGCCAGAGCCTTTCATTGCTCTGTGGACATAGCAGTGTGGACGTAGCCTGCCTTTCTCTGTAGTGTGTAACTACACATCTTACATGCCGCCTGCAGTGCAGACAAGGTCAAAGATTGATCCAGGACACACTCAGGAAGATTATGTAGATCTTTCTTTGATCCTTTGAGTATCATCTCAAATGGGCAAGTGCTGGGGAGAGAAACCAGCGTGTCTGAAGACTTGCAGCAAAGACAACAGCATGTTGGTTTATACCTGCTTCATGTTCTGAAGCCTTTTCACAACCACAAGGACTAGAAACATTTTAAAAATTAAAGCTTAAACATTGCAAGATAGGGCAGGGCTCTACTGCCAAGAGTGGTCAACAGAGCTATCTTGGTCAGGGGTGTGGAAAAACCACACCCTGCAGCTGACATAGTTATGCCCGCAATACCCCCAATACAGCATAGCTAATGTTGTTTTGGGAGATGGTGTTACCCTGTCAACAGCATACACAGCATCTACAGGAGTGAGCTATGGCAGGACAGTGATGTAGCTCTACCAGCAAATCATTTGTTCTGTAGTGCAGGCCACAGATCTGTGGGAAGGCTGGGGAAAAAGGGCTGGTTCTGCAGCAAAAGCAGTAGCTGCAGGATTGAGGAACAGATTGATTACATGCTAAAAATTCAGCAGGCCTTGCAAGCAATGAAACGAAGTATTTCTAGACTGTAAAAGCCACAATGAAAAGGATTGCAACTCGCAGTGACCCCGCAAACGTCTGCCTCCATGCTCCACCAACTGCCAACGCTGCAAAAACACAAGAGAAGTGATGTCAGGAAGGCAACCAGGCCAGGAGGAGAAGTGAAAGAGGAATAGGGGCCAAGAGTCCAGAGAAACACTTGGAGACATTAAAGAGAGTCTATACGGTTTGGTCCCTGGCTCAAGGATTGGGACTGGAGAGGCCTCCAGCAGTGAAGCAATACATCCTAATAGGCAGACTTGAAACAGCTTTCAGCGTGTTGGCAGGAAACAGAGAAACTGGCTGGCAGCAAATACTGGGAGCACAGCCAGCAACGTACATTTTTCTGGTACCATTTTTGGATTGCCCTGATAATTTCCTCCAATCTTATTTATATTCCCAGCACTGAATGAATATTTCGATTTGGTTTTACAGGGAACAGTGGTATCCGATTATCAACACAAAATAATGCAATAATACAAACCTGCATTGATTACCATCATCCTTCCTGGACACTGCTATGCAGCAAGCGATTGTAAGGATACAAAGGGTTTGTGCTGGGTTCCGGCCAGTTCACAGCTGCAGCAAATGAATGCCTACAACGAATAAAAAAGTATTGATTTTCTTTTACTCACACTCATCATTTAAGGCTCAATCCATTTATGAGCCAATGTGAGGGTGACAGAAAACCAAATTTCCCATGGTTTATAGGTGCAGTAAGATAAATTGGCTTCATTTTTGTCTTTCTGCAGAACACCTCGTATAGTGCTCGCTTCGGGATTTCAACTGTAAAACAAAACAACCAGCAACATAATGAGGCCAGAGATACTAAATATCTCTCTGTCTCAGGTCAGAAGTGGCCACAGAGCCCTGAACCTCAAAAACCTCCCCAACCACTTGTCACGGAGTGTGGGGAGTCTGGCCCTGCACCCCTCTTCCTGGGACCCACAGTGAATCCGGCCCTGCACCCCTCTTCCTGGGACCCACAGTGACTCTCAGCCAGCCAGTAAAACAGAAGGTTTATTGGACAACAGGAACACAGGTTACAGCAGAGCTTGCAGGCACAGTCAGGACCCCTCCACCGAGTCCTTCTGGGCTTTCAGGGTGCTTGGATTCTAGCTAGGATACCCTGAATTCCGCCCACACAGCCCCAAGCCCAAACTCAAACTGCTTCCCTCCTGCCACTCCCTTCCTTTGTCCCCTTCCCGGGCAAAGGTGTTGACGTTTCCCCTCCCTTACCTAGCTCAGGTTACAGGCCCTGGCATCATCCATCCCCTAAAGTCCTCCCCTGCTCTCCCACTCCCCACACAGACAGCCCCTACTCCATCACATCTCTCCCCCCTTCGAGACTGAACTGAGCAGGGTCACTCTGCCCAGTGACCTGGGGAAGTTCAGGGCCCCCTCTCCGGGACAACGCATCCGTTGTCAGGTTGGCACTTCCCTTCACATGGACCACGTCCATGTCACAGTCCTGCAGGAGCAGGCTCCACCTCAGGAGCGTGGCGTTGGCTCCTTTCATCTGGTGCAGCCAGGTCAGGGGAGAGTGGTTGGTGTACACGGTGAAGTGTCGCCCAAAGAGATATGGCTCTAGCTTCTTAAGGGCCCACACCATGGCCAGGCATTCCTTCTCGATGGCCGCGTAGCTTTGTTCCCGGGGTAGCAGCTTCTTACTCAGGTACACAATGGGGTGTCTCTCCCCCTTTTCATCCTCCTGCATTAACACTGCCCCCAGTCCCGTGTCTGAGGCATCAGTGAACACTGTAAAGGGTTTGTCAAAATCTGGGTTTGCCAGAACTGGGCCACTAACCAGAGCCTCCTTCAGCGCCTGGAAAGCCTCCTGGCACTGCTCAGTCCAGATCACCTTGTCTGGCTTCCCCTTTTTGCACAGTTCAGTGATGGGGCCGGCTATGGCACTGAAGTGGGGCACGAATCTTCGATAGTACCCCGCCATCCCAATAAAGGCCTGGACCTGCTTTTTGGTTTGGGGAGCAGGCCAGTCTCTGATCACCTCCACCTTGGCTGGTTCGGGCTACAGGCAGCCGTTCCCCACCCGATGGCCCAGGTAAGATACTTCAGCCATCCCCACCTTGCACTTCTCAGCCTTTACTGTTAACCCAGCCTTTCGGAGTCGGTCCAGGACTTGTTTAACCTGGGATATGTGGTCCTCCCAGGTCTGGCTGAAGACGCAGATGTCGTCAATATATGCCACAGCAAAACTCTCCATCCCCCTCAGTAGCTGATCCACCAGGCACTGGAAGGTGGCCGGCGCTCCCTTGAGGCCGAAGGGCAGGGTCAGAAACTCAGAGCCCCAGAGGGGTGATAAAGGCCGATTTCAGCCTGGCATCTGCGTCCAGCAGCACTTGCCAGTAGCCTTTGGTTAGATCCATAGTGGTGAGGTACCGAGCACCTCCCAGCTTGTCTAGGAGCTCGTCAGGCCTGGGCATAGGGTAGGGATCAGATACGGTGATGGCACTGAGCTTTCGATAATCCACACAGAACCGGATTGACCCATCCTTCTTGGGGACTAGCACCACTGGCGAGGCCCAAGGGCTGGAAGACGGCTGGATCACCCCCAAAGCCAGCATGTCCCTGACCTCTCTTTCAAGATCCTGGGCAGTTTTACCAGTGACCTGAAAAGGGGAGCATCTTATAGGGGCATGTGACCCGGTCTCCACCCGGTGGACAGTCAAATTAGTGTGTCCAGGCTGGTTTGGAAAACAGCTGTCGGTACAGATGCAGCACCCCCCTGATCTCAGCGTGCTGGCCCGGGGTCAGTTGATCAGAGAGGGGAATCGCCTCCAGGGGGGAACCAGCTTTTGTCCCAGGGAATAGATCTACTAAGGGGTCATCTCCCTACCCCTCCCAATGTCCACACACGGCCAACACCACATTCCCCCTGTCATAGTATGGTTTCATCATGTTCACATGGTACACCCGACGGTGATGTGCCCGGTTTGACAGCTCCACCACATAGTTTACCTCATTCAGTTGCTTGATAACCTTGAAGGGCCCTTCCCAGGCGGCCTGGAGTTTGTTTCTCCTCACGGGGATGAGAACCATCACCTGATCCCCGGTGGCGAAGGCACGGGCTCGTGCTGTGCGGTCATACCAGACCTTCTGCCTCCTCTGGGCTCGGGCCAGATTCTCCCTGGCCAGGCCCATGAGCTCGGCCAGTCTTTCCCGGAAGGTCAGGACATACTCCACCACTGACTCTCCCTCGGGAGCGGCCTTCCCCTCCCATTCGTCCCTCATCAGGTCTAGGGGCCCCCTCATCCGCCTTCCATACAACAGTCCGAAAGGTGAAAACCCGGTAGATTCCTGGGGTACCTCCCTGTACGCAAACAGCAGGTGAGGTAAGTACTTGTCCCAATCTTGCGGGTGCTGGTTCATAAATGTTTTTAGCATCATCTTCAGCGTCCCGTTGAACCTTTCTACCAGCCCGTTGGACTGGGGGTGATACGCTGAGGCCCAGTTGTGCTGGACCCCACATTTCTGCCATAAGGACCGGAGCAGGGCCGACATGAAGTTGGACCCCTGGTCCGTTAAGACCTCCTTGGGGAACCCCACCCGGCTGAAAATTGTCAGCAGCGCATCTGCCACTGTGTCTGCTTCAATAGAGGACAAGGCCACCGCCTCGGGGTAGCGAGTGGCAAAATCCACCACCACCAGGATGTATTTCTTCCCTGACCGGGTCGTCTTGCTGAGGGGTCCCACTATGTCCATGGCCACCTTCTGGAAAGGTTCTTCTATGATGGGTAAAGGCCTCAAAGCCGCTTTCCCCTTGTCCCGGGCCTTCCCCACCCTCTGGCAGGGGTCACAGGATTGGCAGTACTGTCGGACATGGGTAAAGACCCCAGGCCAGTAAAAGTTCTGTAGCAGCCTCTGCCTGGTGCGCCGGATTCCCTGGTGCCCTGCGAGAGGGATGTCATGGGCCAGGTACAACAGCTTGTGATGGAACTTCTGGGGAACCACCAGCTGCCTCCTGATCCCCCATGACTCTACTTCCCCTGGGGGAGCCCATTCTCGGTACAGGAACCCCTTCTCCCACAGGAACCTCTCCTTGCAAACTCTCCTCATGGTCTGTACCGCACTAAGGTCAGCCCGGTCCCTGTGCTTCCGCAAGGAGGGATCTTTCTGCAACTCGGCCTGGAACTCAGCAGCTGGGACAGGGATGGGGACCGGCTCTCTCTTGCTGGCTGGGTCTGAGGCCGCAGCCTCTCTGAACCGTGCCCCTGGGCGTTCCCCGCTCCCTGGGTTAGGGTCCTGAACCTCGGGTCGAGTACCTTCCCCGTTGTCGGGGAGCAGTGCCCTTTGCCAACTCTGACTACGAGTCACGACCAGGGCACTCTGGGTGTTACTAGGCCAGTCCTCAAGGTCCCCTCCCATTAACACGTCAGTGGGCAAATATTGGTGTACCCCCACATCCTTGGGGCCCCTCCTTGGCCCCCCATTTCAGGTGTACCCTTGCCACGGGTACCTTGAATGGGGTCCTGCCCACGCCCACCAGGGTCAGGTAGGTGTCGGGCACCATCCGATCTGAGGCCACCACCTCGGGCCGGGCCAGCGTCACCTCTGCGCCCATGTCCCAGTACCCAGTGACCTTCCTCCCATCCACTTCCAGGGAAACAATGCACTCTTTCTGGAGGGGCAGCCCTGCGCCCACCCGGTAAACCAAAAACCCGGAACCTGGAGCATCCACAGGTGGTATGTTGCCAGCCCCCCTTTCCTGGGAATGTAGCCCCTCCTCCGATTGGGTTTTTACCCAGTCCACCCTCTGCGGGTTGGGTCTGCTTGGTCTGTCCCTGAGCTTGGGGCACTGGGCCCGTATGTGACCTCGTTGGCCACAGTGATAGCAGCCCATATCTCGTGGGTCCCCTTGAGTGGGTCGGAGGGACCTGCCGCTGGATGTTCCCCTTTTGGGGGGGTTCTCCATAGGCCCCCTTTGGGAGGTCCCATGATGACTCTCTCTCTGCGTTGAGGCAGGCCTGCTTCTTTGAGACTCCTCCCTGCCATCCCCTGCCCGACTGTCCACAAATTGGTCGGCCAGCTGGCCTGCATGCTGTGGGTTCTCCGGCTTCTGGTCCATCAACCACAGCCTCAGGTCGGACGGGCACTGCTCGTACAGGTGCTCCAGTATGAATAGGTCAAGCAGGTCCTCTTTAGTTTGGGCCCCAGCTGTCCACTTGCGGGCATACCCCTGCGCCCGGTTGACCAGTTGTAGGTATGTGACCTCACGGGTTTTACCCTGGCTCCAGAACTTTTTCTGGTACATCTCAGGAGTCAGCCCAAACTCACGGAGCAGGGCCTGTTTGAACAGTTCGTAGTCCCCTGCCTCCGCCCCTTTCAGTCGGCTGTACACCTCCACGGCTGTGGAGTCCAGTAAGGGGGTGAGAACTGCGATCCTGTCTGCAGGGTCAACCCTGTGCAGCTCGCAGGCATTCTCAAAGGCCGTCAGGAAGGTGTCTATGTCCTCCCCCTCCTTACGCCGGGGCAGCAAGTGCTTATCAAAGCTCTTTGTAGGCTTGGGTCCCCCCTCACTCACCACAGCCGGGGCCTCACTGCTCCTCAGCCGGGCCAGGTCCAGCTCATGTTTACGCTGGTTCTCCTTCTCCTCCCACTCACGCTGGCGCTGGTTCTCCTCATGTTTACGCTGGTTCTCCTCATGTTCACGCTGTTTCGCCTTCTCCTCCAGCTCTCGCCTCTTTAACTCGAGCTCCTCCCGTCTCAGCTCCCTTTCATATTCCAGCTGCATCCGCTCCACGATGCTGAGCTTCGCCGGGAGGCTCCCCTGCTGGCCGGGGGTGTCACGGTGCCCTCTGTATACACTGGGCTCCTCCCCGCCCTTCCCCTATGCCTAGGAAGGGGGGGTCTCGGGAAGCCCTCGTCCGCCGGCTGACCACTCCCAGCGGGGACAGACACTGGTGCCTGCGCTGCATCTGCTCGGCTGCTTCCCTCAGAGACAGCTGGGCAATCAGCTGGTCCTTTGTGCGTCTCCCCGGGCGCAACCCCCTCTGCTTGCATAGCTCCAGCAGGTCACACTTGCGCCGCTTGGCATACATCTTCCTGCTGGCCACTCACAGGCCGGGGTGCTCGCCGCTCCCCACGGTTTCCAGGGGGACACCTAGTGCACCAGCCCTTCATGAGGTCACCACCTCTCTGCCAGGATCGAGCTGCCGACTCCTTCGCCCCTGGGACCGCTCGCTGCAATCCCCCGGGGGACCCTGTTACTGCAAAGTCCTTCTCACTGGGCACACACTCCCAGGGGTTAATCACCCCTTCGTTTTACTGCTCCCCAGTCACTTACTGCAGGAAGCGCCGTCCACGGGGTGCAATATATCCCACCGCTACCACCAGTTGTCACGGAGTGTGGGGAGTCCGGCCCTGCACCCCTCTTCCTGGGACCCACAGTGACTCTCAGCCAGCCAGTAAAACAGAAGGTTTATTGGACAACAGGAACACAGGTTACAGCAGAGCTTGCAGGCACAGTCAGGACCCCTCCACCGAGTCCTTCTGGGCTTTCAGGGTGCTTGGATCCTAGCTAAGATACCCTGAATTCCACCCATCCAGCCCCAAGCCCAAACTCAAACTGCTTCCCTCCTGCCACTCCCTTCCTTTGTCTCCGTCCCGGGCAAAGGTGTTGACCTTTCCCCTCCCTTACCTAGCTCAGGTTACAGGCCCTGGCATCGTCCATCCCCTAAAGTCCTCCCCTGTTCTCCCACTCCCCACACAGACAGTCCCTACTGCATCACACCACTCTGTGCTACAATCTATACAGCCAGGTGAAGCCACAAAGTTTCAACAACTATCCAGCCTAGTTTGACAAAATTTCATTCAGCCAAAAATGTGGCCACCAGCTTGAATTAGAATTTTTTGGTCTCAGGTGCTTATCACGTCCCATGCTTGGTTTCTGCCTCAGGTTGATTTTTGTGGAGAAAGTTTGAGCAAAAATAATTCAGCCATTTCCACCACAGAGGTTTGTGCAATTCACCACTCTCTTTTCTTCGGGAAAAAAGCAGCAGCCTGGGTTTAAGGCTCGCCTGGTGAATCACATTTATGTTCCTTCCTTGCTGCTTAAATAAGATGTTTTAAGGGTAATTTGAAGCATATCTGTAGCGGTTCATTATGCAGCTTGTAAGCTTCGAAATAACTTGGTTGACATTGTCTCAAGCATGGCATTTTCCTGGAGTGCTCCTAGGCCACTTCATTTAATGCAAATGTTGTGCGCGCTTGCGAAAGCCATGGAAGTGGGGCCATTTCATCCTGTTTATTCTCCATCTCAGCTTCAGGAGTGGAGGGAAGTGAATGCACTCTGGCAGGTCAGCAGGAGTGCTGACTGTTCCTTAACCGGGAACTGAAATATGTCTCTGTATGCAGAGATGCAAAAGGTAGTCAAAGCCACCCTCCTGTAACCAAGAGGAACTCATCTCTCGTTATTGCATAGAGATTGCAAGCGAGTGAGAGTAAACTGATAATTTACTGTAGATTTCAAATACACTGGAGGGACATTTCAGCAAAGGAAATTGAGCAAGAGTTGTGCAGATTTATTAAACATTCTGTTGAGTCATGGCTTACTCTTCCTAGGTTGGATTGCCATGTAAGAATCAGGGCCTGTATCACAGGAACACTGTGCTGAAGTGTGTGCCACTGAACTTTTAAATCTTCCTCTTTCCCTACCTAGGTATTAAGAACAACAGGAAGTTTTTTGTAACCTTTCCTGTCACTGCTGGGTCTGGTGATCTACGACCTCCCTCGTACAGCAAATGCACGTACAGCAGAGACTTTTGTCAAAGTGCAGGCATCCGTTAAATTGTATAACAAGTGGTGAAAGCCAGAAGGCCATCGAGCACCACCGTATAAAGTTCAATGATGTCACTAACAATATACTAGGAAATAAGGATGTAAGGACTTTTATCAATGGGAACCGTGGCTCCAGTCCTGACTCTGCCCTGAGCAATCTGGGACAGTGATCAGTGAACGCAGCTGAATACTTTGCTGCAATATTCTAAAAGTCCTAAGAGAAGAAGGATGATCTTGCGGTTCAGGTACAGTTCCCACTCTCTTGCAGGCTTCTTCTATGACCCTGGCAAATCATCTTCTCTCTCTGTGACTCAGTTTCCCTATTGGTGACACGGGGAGAAAAGTATTTCCTCTTTATTTGCTCCTTCCATCACCTGTCTTGTCTATTTAGGGTGGAATTTTCAAAAGTGAAAGCAAGTCGGACTTGTGATCCTCAATAGAACTGCTTGAGAATTTTTTAACTGAACTGTTTTGTGTCAGAAAATGTCAATGGGAAGAGACTGTCTAGGAAGGAGTATGGCAGAAAGAGATCTAGGGGTCATAGTAGATCACAAGCTTAATATGAGTCAGTGTGATACTGTTGCAAAAAAAGCAAACGTGATTCTGGGATGCATTAACAGGTGTGTTGTAAACAAGACACGAGAAGTCTTTCTTCCGCTTTACTCTGCGCTGGTTAGGCCTCAACTGGAGTATTGTGTCCAGTTCTGGGCACCGCATTTCAAGAAAGATGTGGAGAAATTGGAGAGGATCCAGAGAAGAGCAACAAGAATGATTAAAGGTCTTGAGAACATGACCTATGAAGGAAGGCTGAAGGAATTGGGTTTGTTTAGTTTGGAAAAGAGAAGACTGAGAGGGGACATGATAGCAGTTTTCAGGTATCTAAAAGGGTGTCATCAGGAGGAGGGAGAAAACTTGTTCACCTTAGCCTCCAATGATAGAACAAGAAGCAATGGGCTTAAACTGCAGCAAGGGAGATTTAGGTTGGACATTAGGAAAAAGTTCCTAACTGTCAGGGTAGTTAAACACTGGAATAGATTGCCTAGGGAAGTTGTGGAATCTCCATCGCTGGAGGTATTTAAGAGTAGGTTAGATAAATGTCTATCAGGGATGGTCTAGGCACTATTTGGTCCTGCCATGAGGGCAGGGGACTGGACTCGATGACCTCTCGAGGTCCCTTCCAGTGCTAGAGTCTATGAGTCTATGAATTTGTCAAAAATGTGCTGAGTTTGAAAAAAACTTTCTTCTGGAAGGTTTCTCAGGTCTCAATAGACTTTCTGTTCAAAACCAGTGAAAAAAGTGGGTCACACCCCCGAATGGCCCAGTGGGTAAGGCACTCAGCTGGTAGGGGAGAGAGCTAACTTCAAGTCCTGCTCCACATCAGGCAAAGACGCAAACGTAGGTCTCCTAGGTGTGAGCTCTAACCACCATGTTATTGGTGGTTCTGCAGTGAGTCTTGCGCCAAACCCCAATGTTATCTGTGAAACGGAATTCTTGTTTTCCAGCCAGCCCTATTCCTAAGTCACATAGGTGGCTTTGAAAATCCCAGCTACAGTGTGGGAGCTCTACCGTGCAGGACATAATTCTTCGTTCGTATTTGTACAGCCCATAGAACATGGAGACCTGATTTCACTTCAGGCATCCAAGGTCTACTGTAATGTAAATAATAATGCAAGATACTTAAACGTTTCATTTTAACTGTCAGCAAATTCTCCTAATTGTGTACATATTCATAAACCCCTAAATTCAAGGAACACACACACAGCAGGAATATCCCAATTATGAAATCCATTAACATGCAGGCAATTAACCACATGAACCGCCATTTAATCATCAGTTTTTTCAATTGCAAATTAAATATTGGCAATAGGTATCAAGCCTGCTAAATGAAGCTCAGTTGCATAATATACGTGTCATGTTTGTTATTACTCATACTGTAGGCTCTCGAAGTTTCTTTCATATACCTTAGCCGCTGTAAAGAGGATTAGCTGTAAGTTGGCAGAAATACCATAAAGTGTTATGACTATACACCAAAAATACTGACAAACCAGCATACCTGGCACTTGACTCGGTAGTCACATTTCATTTAGATTAAGCTATAAAGAATATAAATAAGAGGATCTGCCAGTTCTGCTCATGCAGAAAATAAAATTGTGCTGTCTCAGGACATAGTGTGACATAGTGCCAGGTTCTGTGGAGTGTGTGCAAGATGTACATATCAGCTGAGCTGACATGCGTTTCCTCTTTAATTTTTGCTACAGTCAACTGCACAATTAATACACACATGAGATGAATGGAAGAAAAAATTGCACTTCGAACACTCCCACAGTGCTGTAAAACTGAGCTCACACCTTTGATTGCTGAAGTTTAGCCACCTCCAGCGTAGTCACTGGGTGTCGTTTCCCCTTCCGCCCCATCCCCCCAGCTAACACAGGAAGGATGGTCTTGTGGTTAAAGCCCTGGCTGTGCTTTCAGGAACTCTGGATTCGACTCCCAGATCTGTCACAGATTTCATGTATGGCTTTGGAACAGTCCCACAGGTCCAGATTTTGATCTCCTCATATGTCGTGTCAGGTCTTGTGTAATGGGACTAAGTCTCAGATCTTACCGTTAGTCTGTCTCTGCCTTAATTCTCGATCTACTAATTGGCAAGAATAATATTTCCTTTCTCTCAGTCTTGCCGGTTTCAACTGCAACTTGTTTGAAACAAGAATTGTCTGTTTCCATGGGTTTGTACAGCAGGGCTTGGGTCTCAGAGGTTTCGAGGGGCTAGCTATTCTTCTGAGTTATGTCATGCTGGCCGCATTCTACAGAGGCTTCGGGTAGGTGTCCATTCAGCAGGGGATACAGGTCCACACTTGAAATGGTGTCTTCCATTTTATTTATTTTGATTTATGAAAATGATAAAAGGAGCACCTGTCCATATCATGTAGGTACCCTGGCAAGTGATCCCCTGAATTTAGGGTGGGAATCACAGTGGTAATATCTCCCTCAAACAGAAGATTTTCATTAAGGCCATTGCACTGCCAGCCTAGACCTCCCTCACTGCAATTTGAGACCATTGTTCCTTGTTCTGGCAAATGGCAGAACAAGGAGTAATGGTCTCAAGTTGCAATGGGGGAAGTCTAGGTTGGATATTAGGGAACACTATTTCACTAGGAGGGGCGTGAAGCACTGGAATAGGTTACCTAGGGAGGTGGTGGAATCTCTACCCTTAGAGGTTTTTAAGGTCCGGCTTGACAAAGCCCTGGCTGGGATGATTTAGTTGGGGATTGGCCCTGCTTTGAGCAGGGGGTTGGACTAGATGACCTCCTGAGGTCTCTTCCAATCCCTAATATTCTATGATTCTATGATTTAGGGGGCTCATATTTCACTTGGCTGAGGGTCCAGGAGAGAAATTGTGCAATGGTGTGAGTGCTAGCCTGGGACTTGGGAGACTGGGGTTCCAGTCTTGGATCTACCTCTGACTTCCTAGGTGAACTAGGGCTCAATCTTTAATGTATTTAGGCACCTAAAGATGCAGATAGTCATCTAGTGCGATTTGCAAGGACACTTAAATACTGAATGACTTAACCGAGGTGCTGGGTTGAATATACTTCAGCAGAGGGGACTGGAGCATCTATTACAATGCAGTGACAGATATAGTAGCACAAGCAACATCTGAGCAGATTTCATGCTGTGTCTTGGGTCTGATTCTGTGATCATTCCTCATGCTGTGTAGTACGCTATTCCACAAATAACCCCACTGGTTGCAATGGGACCATTTGTGGGGTAAGTAGTGTGAGTCAGGATGGTAGACTCTTATTGGCATTTAAGAGCCAATTCTGAAAGTCTGAGCAGAAGATCACAATGGTCCCTTCTGGCCTTATAATCTATGAAACTTTCAGGATATATCTCATCTGCACAGATAAACCAGGTTCTTATCCCAAACCTTTTCCCCAAATTCCCCAACAACCACACAGGAAAACCTTTGACCTGAGGAACGTTAAGTGAGGGCTAACTTATCCAGCTGATAGTGTGGATTAGAGCCAGGGTTCTGCTTTCTCTTGGGCTGGAACCCATCCACTTTGCAGCTAGGAAGCAGGCAAAAATCACTCAAGTGCTGATTGTCCTGCCATGCCTGACCCACAATTCCCCCAAAGGGCAGACATGTTCTTCTGCAATTGACCCAATTAACTCAGAAAGAATCATTGAGAGTCTCAGCACAAAGAACCATGAGACATGTCCCCAGATACACAAAGATGAGTACATAAGCAGTGGGGACATAGTAACACAGGGATTTGTTATAGAGGTGCCCATCATGGGCTAGGCTAGCCCAAGTGCTCAGACATGGGTGCCAATCAATGTGCAGTGAAGACAGACCTTCAAAACAAAGTTCACGCCTCTTAGAGAAACTTCACTGGTTATCTGCCACCAGTTCATTGCACCATGCACACCAAACCAGCTCATACACGAGAAAGCTGCTGCAGATTTCAAAATAACAAAGCAAAGTATACAAAGCCAGAGTGCTTCACTGTTCATCAGTTCAATCCTTTTGTTACCAACTGATCCTAATACTTGTTGCTTCTAGTATAACTATGTGTTAAGAAACAAATCGCGACCCTTTGCCAAAAACTGAATTGCTACCAACCTGTTTCCAGCTTGACCAGCCATTAACCCCTTCCAAATTAGGATATGCAATGCATCACATTATAACTGAAGATATGCTGCTAGGATGATGTACTGCTTTTGCTTGTTTGAATTTTAGCAGAAGGCGCACAGAGTGTTATTTTACTTGATGAGGATGCATGATCACTCATTTTTAGAATCAACAAAAAATTAGCTCAACTTTGACCTGTCTAGTTATCTAGGGGAAGGATCACTCAGCGGAGGGGAGGGATAGCTCAGTGGTTTGAGCATTGGTTTGCTAAACCTGGGGCTGTGACTTCAATCCTTGAGGGGGCCATTTAGGAATCTGGGGCAAAATCAGTACTTGGTCCTGCCTAGTGAAGGCAGGGGGCTAGGCTCGGCTCAATGACCTTTGAAGGTCCCTTCAAGTTCTAGGAGATTGGCATATCTCCTATTATTACCAGCCTTGTCTAGCTAACACAATTCCCTTGCGTCTTGGTATCACAATAGGTCTGATTGCTCCCTTCAATAGGAATTTAGACTCATTCTGTGATTCATGCTAAAGTGGGGGAAAGAATCAGAAATAAATGCCCTGTATTGCATGTTCCTTAGCTACATGAACTGTGGTCTCCAAACTCAAAGCACGTCAAACAATATGTCTGCTATCACACAGGAGACTTCAGAAATCCAGGGCAATAATGGTACCACGTGTAGAACAAAAATCTGTTGATATGCTGCAGGCAAAGAGAAAACCCAATATTTTAACAAGAGATTAGAGATTCTTGCTTGTCATCAAAGGTGTCTGGAGACCAATTGAGATCAAGTGCCCATTATGCCAGATCCTTGTACTGACACACAATGAGAGGCAGTGCTTGTCCTGAAGAGGTTACAATTTAAATAGAAAAAGAGTGGAAGGAGAAATGAGGACTCTCTCTGACCCAGTGACCTGCTCTGTGACTTGGAAAGAACCAGGGCTAGAACTAGGGTGACCAGATAGTAAATATGAAAAATCAGGACAACGGGTGAGGGTTAATAGGCACCTATAAGGCAAAGCCCCAAATATTGGGAATGTCCCCATAAAATTGGGACATCTGGTCACCCTGCCTAGAACCCAATTGTCCTAACACCTAAGCTAATGGCTGGTCCACTAGATCATGCTGTTGACAGAGGCATGTGTGTCCTGGATGCTACTCCATCTATGGTAGAGTGACTCCTCTTTGCAGACTATAGTGATGCTCCTTCCTGGCCCAACCTTTCAGTCACATTGGGATTTGAGTATGGAGTTGTAAATTCACAGAATTTAAGGTCAATAGGGATTATTATGATCTAGTCTGATCTCCTGTATAGCATAAGCCAGTAATTCCTGCATCAAGACCATATTTTCTGTTTGAGCCAGGTCACATCTTATAGAAAGACATCCAGTCTTGATTTAAATACTTGAAGTGACTGAATCCACCACAACCTTAAATAAATTGTTCCAATTTTTAATTCCCCTCATGGTTAAAAATGTTTGCTGTATTTCCAGTATGAGTTTTTCTAGCTTCAACTTCCAATCATGATTCTTGTAACACTTATTTGCTAGATTAAAGAACCCTCTCTATCAGAAATTTTCTAATATAGGAACTCACAGACCATGTTTGTTTTTACCAAAAGTTTAGTAGTGACTGGATGTCTAACATAGTGAATGGCAGTGAAAATGAAGTAGGATCAGAAACTAACAGAGAAAGAACAAGATATTCAGAAAAGTTGGATGTCTTTAAGTCACCATGGCCTGAGGAAATACATCCTAGAATACTCCAGAAGTTGACTGAGGAGATATCTGAGACATTAGAAATTATCTCCAAAAAAATCATGGACAACGGGAGAGATTTCAGAGGACTGGAAAAGGGCAAATATAGGGCCAATCTCTGAAAGGTGAAATAAGGACAACACAGAGAATTACTGACCAGTCAGCTTAACTTCAGTACCCAGAAAGATCATTGAGCAAATAATTAAGCAATCGATTTGCAAACTACTAGAACACATCTGTTCTAGTAGTTAAGAACAAATTATGTCAAAACAATCTAATAGCTTTCTTTGACAGGGTAACAAGCCTTGTGGATAGGGGGGAAGTGGTGGATGTGATATATCTTGACGTTAGTAAGACTTTAGATACTGTCTCACATGACCTTCTTATAATCAAACTAGGGAAACGCAAACTAGATGGAGCTACTATAGGGTGGGTGCATAACTGATTGGAAAACTGTTCCCAGAGTGTATTTATCAGTGGTTCACAGTTAAGCAAGCTGGAAAGACATAATGACTGGGGTCCCACAGGGATCAGTTCTGGGTCCGGTTCTGTTCAATATCTTCATCAGTTATTTAGAATAGAAAGTACAATTATAAAGTCTGCTGATGATACTAAGCTGGGAGGGGTTGCAAGTGCTTTGGAGGACAGGATTACAATTCAAAATGATCTGGACAAACTGGAGAAATGGCCTGAAGTAAATACAATGAAATTCAATAAGGACAAATGCAAAGTACTCCACTTAGGAAGCAACAGTCAGTTGCACCCATACAAAATGGGAAATGACTGCCTAGGAAGGAGTACTGTGAAAGGGACCTGGGGGTCATAGTGGACCACAAGCTAAATATGAGTGTAACACTGTTGCAAAAAAAATGCAAACATCATTCTGGGATGTATTAGCAGGAGTGTTGTAAGGAAGACTCGAGAAGTAATTCTTCTGCTCTACTCTGCGCTAATTAGGCCTCAACTGGAGTATTGTGTCCAGTTCTGGGCACCACATTTCAGGAAGGATGTGGACAAATTGGAGATAGTCCAAGGAAGAGCGACAAAAATGATTAAAGGTCTAGGAAACATGACCTATGAGGGAAGACTGAAAAAAGTTGGCTTTGTTTAGTCTGGCAAAGAGAAGACTGAGAGGGGACACGATAATAGTTTTCAAATACATAAAAGGTTGTAACAAGGAAGAGGGAGAAAAATTGTTTTCCCTCATTTCTGAGGATAGGATAAGAAGCAGTGGTCTTAAATTATACCAAGGGAAGTTTAGGTTGGAGATTAGGAAAAATTTCTTAACTATCAGCATGGCTAAGCACTGGAACAAGTTACCCAGGGAGGTTGTGATATCTTTGTCACTGGGGATTTTTAAAAGCAGGTTAGAAAAATACCTGTTGGGATAGTCTAGATAATACTTAGTCCTGCCTTGAGTGCAGGGGATGGACTAGATGATCTCTTGAGGTTCCTTTCTGTCCTAAGATTCTATGATCAGGTCATCTCAGATAACTTGAGCAGAATTAGCTTCTTAAATCTTTCCCTATGAGGCAAATTTTCTAGACCTGAAATAATCCTAAACTAGTTTCCTTCCTCTTTCTACTTAACTATCTCCTATAATGTACTGTTTTTAAGACACCAAACTCTCACAGATAATCTTCTGCTGTATGTGGTTATTGCATTTTTAAGGTCAAATTCTGCTTTCAGAGGAACAATTTGTTCTGGGAGGCCATCTGAGGGCACAATCTGGGATTTAACTCAGTTCTTTATTGCTTGCTCTGACAGCTATCTTCTACTTCCTGTTTCAGCATCTAATAAAGAACTAGACACTGGACAGGGACATCAGGACCGGTCTAGATAATACTTCATCCTGCCATGAGTGCAGGGGACTGGACTAGATGACCTTGAGGTCCCTTCCAGTCCTACTATTCTGATTACATCCTTGTGGCGAGCATGGCTGTCAGTAATGATTTGGAGACTAAAGATGGATTTGTCTGACATGTCTGAATTCATCCCCCAACCTAATGATGGATTTGGAAATCCTGAGACATGATGACATGGCTCTGCAGGAAAAGGCCAACCACATGAGGCAAATGGAAGCATAAATTGTAGCTCCTCATTGAAAAAGCAGTAAAACAGTAAGTTATGCACCACTATGTTTATCTCTTATAACTGCATTCATCTATTTTTAGACCTTCTCAGGGAGGTGTTCACTGTGTGGGACTTGGAGCTATCTGTAATAAGTTATGAATACTGCATCCTGACCTAGTTATTGGGATATTTACTGTATGACTATTTGGAATTAAACCAACCGCGCTGCTGGGAAAGGAACATGAAGGCAAGAAGATGACTTGAGGTAAGATATCCCTTAACAGCCACTGGGTGAGGGAGCTGTTAAACGATAGTTAAGACAATGCAGTCTCGTTTGATGTTCTGGCTTGACTCCTTTACCATACTGACTTTGGACAGGGGTAAGCCTGGGAAACTGAGAACAAAGACCCCTGGCTGGATATAACGACAGGCCCTGAAGGACAGGGAATAAGATTTCTGCTCTGCTCTCTCCCATCTGTCTACAAGAGAGAGAAGTGGAATGGACCAAAACCTCAATGGCTAGGAGTCTGCTGAAAGGCAGAGAACAACCTTTTATCTCGGGTTATGCTTTGTTCTAAGGGTTAAACTAAATTTTCTGTTTTAAGAAGACTGCTGTCGGTCACTGTAATCTACTTTTCACAAACTCCCAAAGAGAGTTCTGAGAATGATTGATTTTCCAAAACAAATTGAAAAATACCTTCATTTTGGGTCAAACTGAGGTGATAATTTTTCAGTATTTTTGTGAAAAAAAAGAAGGAAATTTGGGTCAATGAAATGTTTTGTTTCAGTTTTGAGCTTTTTAAGGTTTTAATTAAAAAAAATTGAAGGAAATTTCTAAATGAAAAGTCATTTTGAGAAAAAAGATTCAATTTACACAATGATGAAATAAATAATGTTTGGGTTTTTAAAAAAAAACTCAAAACAATTTGGTGAATTCAGTATGAATTTCTGAAGTGTTTTGGCTGATCCAGATCTGCATTTTTTGCCGAAATATGTTTCAGCTGAAAAATTTCAACCAGCTGTACCCCTGAAACTGGGAGAACTGCAGGGACTTGACCCCACTCAGAACTGCAGTGTGAAAATGGTTGATATGGACGGTGCGATAGTCCAGGACCTGGGGGAAGGAGTGGGAGAATCACATGGTCCTATCCTCAAGAGAGGTATAGTCCTGAGGCTTCAGAGAGATGCATTCAGAGAGAGTGGAGATGGGGGTTCCCCTAACCCTGGAACTGTGGCAATCACCACAAAGCATATGTTTTATTTCTCAAACAACCTTTAGCATAGCTGTCAATTAAACCCTTCTGAGGTCAAATACCATATGGTTTCTTCCTTTCAGCAATTAGCAAAAGAGAAACAAAACAAAAACCTCTTTAGCTTCCAAGGATCTTGGTGATTTTGAGGTGCTGAAGTCTTTGGACTCCCAGGGGAGTTTTGTGGGTAGTTTCACTTTCACTTTAACATTGGACATGGAGCTGATTCCATGCCATCCCTCTGGGTGTGCTATAAAAACAGCCCATCTTTAATCTGTAATCTTTAACTAGCCACAAAGGCAGACCACTGAAAAAGTGAGATATTGAGAGAAATGTGGTGAGAGAACTTATATTCCTTTTAGCTAATCAGATTTGTGCAAATAAAATAAAAAAATAAAAATAAAAAGATGGAATTGTGGGGGTTATGATAAAAGTATGAAATTTGCCACACAGTCTTAGGACATGATATAACAAAGATTTTCAGCTGTGGGGCCATTGTCTACTGCCTACTCATGCCTTGTTGCCTGTGGCTGCCGTTTTAACAACATTGTCATGATCAGTAGATAAAGGGATGTAGTTGAAGTTTTGATTCAACATGATCTTAATAGTGATAAAAGGACACATTTTGTACTAATTTTTATTGTCAATGTGGTCTTGGCAGAATTTAATCACATTTCTCTTTTTTCTTTCAGATGCTACTTTAGCTGTGTGAAAGCTACTTGGTGATTGGGTAATATTACCTATACACAACAGCAAAATATATGAGATTACTATTGGCTTTTACTAGTGCTTCCAACATGTCAAAAAGACACAAGCTTGTTGGAGAGATGAGTCCATCAACAGAGACATCCCATTCCTCTACTGCATGGGGCAAGTAGGAGCTTTGTCTCAAAGACATGGGTGTAGCATTGATTAATCCATCAGAATAAAAAAAGAGCCTGTTGGATCTGGCTATCAAACTAGTAGAAAATATCAGATGTCTCCATAGGCTGAATGCACTTCCCATATTCATAGATGTACGTAGGTTAGAGGTTGGCGATGGTGTTGAAAAAGACTTTGAACAAGAACAATAAATGTTGGCACAAATTCTGCTACATCAGCTTTAACCGGACCAAACTTAAAATGGCTGAGGGGAGGAAAAAAAAAGACTGAGAAAGTTGTGGATCACCCTAACGAACTGCAGAAGAAATAACACATTGAAGTGACCAACACAAAGGAGCTCCAGAAAAAAGAAGAGTGTTCATTTGTGAAATGAACATACCATCAGAAGACTTCCATGAAGCTTCCACCCTCAGCATCGGTAGTAGAGTCCACAAGGGTGCACTTCAGCTGTAAGACCAGCACTTGCTTGGAAAACTAAGTGCAGCAGACTTGGTAGAACAAGCAGCCAAGTATCACACAAGCTGGGCCCTATAAGAAGAGCTGCAGGGCAGAGAGGAGTCAGACTCTCCCAGCAGATGCCTCATGGGATTGATTTTGCAGAACTGAAAGCATACACTGAAGAGACAAGACTGAACGAAGCTGTGGCTGCGATCTTTAAACTAGTGGACCTCACAGGGCTCTACATGACTTGACTAGAACAGCTGGGGTGACAATGGCTGGACACGTTCACAGCGCTAAACTAAAATCACGTACCCTTTCATACATTCCAGATTTCCAAGCACAAAAAGGACATGATGTGCTCCTTGCCTTCAACCAGGATATTGGACATGCCCTCTGAAAACACAAGTGATGAAGAAGTGTTTCACCTGTCCCAAACAGCAACAATTATTGAAAGGGACATGTTTCAAATGAAAACACAGTTTACTGGATTATCTGAACCAGGGTGCCAAGCACAATCTATGCCTGAGTGACTATTGGCTCTGATGTCCATGATATTGGATGGTCCAAACATTAAAAATCAATCAGAACAAACTTCCACCCATCCAGCTACCCTGACTTTGGCACACCTGTTGCAATACAACAACAACTTCCATTGTCATGAAGGAACAGAAAGTTCATACCACAATAAAGCTTGAGAAACATCTTTATCAATCTACATTGATTTGACAGTTCATGCACAGACATGAACAAATGAGCTAGTAGAGACTCTCTTTAAATTTGGATTGTCCATCTCCAACGACAGATTGTTGGCCATCTCTACCATCATGGCAAACAGTGCATGCCAAGACTTTGAGGAGGAGACTATAGTCTGTCCTCTGCAGCTCTGTGGTGGTCTCTTCACTGTTGCTACGGTAAACAACGTATACCACAATTCAGCTCCACCACAGCAACAGACACTTCCACAAAACTAGGGTATCACTTTTTCAGCATTCCAGTGCGCAAGCATCAGTGAAGAAGACTATATCATCACTTTGAGTCTCTGCCTTGAACTTGAAGAAAGCCAGCACTCCTATCCCTGTTGCACGTGCTGAAATCTACACTGACGACCAACTGATTACGCAAGCCCTGCAAGGAGAATGCAGGTGACTTGAATGAGTAAGGCAAGCAGCAAGTCTTAAAACCTTCAATGGAGATCAAGTCATTTGCTGGGCAGCTTGTCGTGCCAGCAAACAACCAGAGCCAGAGTTTGCCCCTTTCCAGATGACTCCAAGTGTGTGGCAATGATTCATCCTGCTATGGATATGATGAGGAACATTCAACACCACTTAAACCCATGCCAGGCACCGAACTTCCCTTGCTTTCAATATGAGCCAGGTACCTAAATACCTTTGAGGATTTAGGCCAATGCAACCTCCAGCATCACCCTGACACTGCACTGCATTGCTGTTACGAGGCTGCTGCATCACAGCACGACACTAGGTGGTCACATGGGAATGGCGTGACATGCACATGGTGGGGCGTGTGAGAACACAGGATGGAAGTTATTCTGGGCCTGAATCCAAATGTATATGCGGAAGAGGAGGTTCCCCAGGTAGGCAGCACCTCTCCAGGCTGTTGTTCTTGTGCAAAACTGTGGCCTCAGAATAAATATTAATTTAGGGTGCGATTTCTAGAGCTGTTTAAGGGACTTGTATTTGATTTCTATTGTATATGACTTTAATCAATACACCACAACCTTCTGCATGTCCCTGAGATAGTTCTCTTCTGTACAACAATACCATACAGTACCATTGCTGGCTCAAGCTAGTTGAATTTGATCTCTCACCCTGGCACACACTCATATAATAAGAACTGTAGAGGATTTTTCATGAAAAAACATGGACCTTCCTACATATTTATTCCTCTTTTCTGCCTCAAAAAAAAATGGATCTTTTCATTGAATTTTCTCTTGTGAAAATCTGTGCAACCTCCCAATTACAGGCCTCTAGGCTGCAATTATGGTATGTTTTATTTGGTCTCACAAAAGAGCAAAAAGAAATCAGTATTACAGTGTCAGCTGGGTTGCTAAGTTAAGGCTAAGTTCGTATTTCCACTATAAACTATGATTTAGAGGATGGCTTATTACCTCAGCTGTTTCAAGTTGCATTGGGCTAAATCTTGGCCAATTGCAAATGTAAAGTTCTTGTTATTTTTAATCCATAAGGAACAATTGCAATCAGCTAACCTGTTTTTAGTGGCAGATCACAAAATGAAACTTTGATTTCGTTTCTAACCTTTTGCACCAATCAATTGGCTAAGACAAGCTTGATTTTAAATATCAGTGCATACGATACTACTGTCAGCTTTTAAGAGTGAGTTAAATTTTTCAGTCTTCTAAAAAAAGAAGGAGCAGATCCTCAGCTAATTCAGATGCATCTGCCTCCACTGAAGACTAAGGAGCTATGGTGGCTAACGTTGGTTGGCCCTTACGATCTTTGAAAACGGAGATGTGCAGCTACTGTGGATGTGCAATAGATGTCTTCATAAGTTCTGTACCAAATCAATAGCTCCACATCTTCTGATGAGCTAAGTTTAGGGACAGGAAACCCTATTTGACCTTGAATTCAACACCTGGTTGAGCTGATCAGGCTTCTTGCCTCACTGTGATCAGAGATACTCAAAATGAGTGGGAGAGAGAGAGAAGAAGCAGATGGACAAACCTCAGCCCCAGCTTTCTATTGCTTTATCTGGGAAGACCTTGGCAGCCATCGTTACACCAAAGCTTTTATTTCCTGTCATGTAAACACCTCGACACAGAGAAAGGAAGAGGAGCATATCTTATCTGTCCTGGATTACACAGGATAGAACTAAAAAGGTGTCAAGAAAATTAGGAGTGTCCCCTGTAGCCTCTCCTCATTCAGTTCTCTCCCAAAGTATCACTTCTTCTGATAAACCCTCCCCAGGTCAGCCACAAGCTTTCTCTGTCCAAATGTTTTAGAAGCAGACCCTCAATACAGTAATGGTAAATAATGAATTGATACTTTCTTCTGTTTGTTCCAATGAGTCTTAGCCTATGGTGATGATTTGTATGCAGGCAGTGTCAAGAGGCCCCAGCTGAGATCAGAAACCCTTTGTGTTGGGGAGCCATATAAATACACAATACAAGACAGCCTGTGCCCCAGAGTTCACAGTCTAAATAGAAAAGACAGAAAAGGGGGGCTGGTAAAACCAAATCACAATAAATGGACTTACCCAAAGTCACCCAACAGAACTCAAGTCTCATGGGTCCCAGTCAGGTGCCCTCATTGCTACAAGGCAACATCCATCACCTAAGCCTTTATCCTGCAGAGACTTATGCATGTGAATAACTACTCACAAGAGTGCCTCCACTGACCTCAGTGGGCATATCCGTGTGCGACAAGTTAGGGAATCTGTTTGTGCACAATTAATGAATTCTGTGTGAGATTATGAACGCCCTGTGCGTCCACATCTAGCTGAGGACTCCATTTAGAATCTGCAGTTTGTTTGGCTTCTATGATGTCCTTTTACCTCCTCGATGATCTGGAATTCCAAGGGATAGTGGCAGAGGGGTAAAAACGAATGGTTGTTAAGCTTGGATGGTCATGCATTGAAATAAAAGTACCAGAAGTGATGCTTGGGTGGGGGACATATGGGGTCACTTGCCTCCCCAGATTTGCTGCTTGGCTTGTATTGAGCATGCTCACATGGACTGAGCATGCTCAGGAATACTGCTGAAGCCCACTGCCATCATTCTGTTCCCCCCACTATTGGCAGGCACAGGTCGTCTTTGAAAAGCACTCTAGACAACAGGCTGGCTCCTGTTCAGGAGAAGTCACCTGTGGGGTCGCTGGTCACCTGTGGAGGCTGATCAGCAGACACATGACAGGGGAGACTGGAATGTTATAAAAGGGCAGGAGTGGCTGTACTTTTAGTCTTCAGCACATTTGACTAGCTTTAGCAGAGGCAGAACTTGACTGGTGCTGGGGGGAGGGAAGAACCTACCTATCTGAACACAGATGGACCCCTACGGTCTCTCAAGGGAAGGGTGAGCTAGCCTGACGGATGCTGTGTTCAGGGGGCTGTTGTGTTCTAAACGATTCCTGCTGCTTTGTGTTCTCTCTCTTAAGTAAAGAATAATGGAGTTAGAATCCTTCTGCTAAGCCTGTGTATTTGCATCTGCTACCTCACGCCCCTGACGAGGTGACCTGTGACCCAGAAGGCTCATCCCTTCAGTGGGGTTCTAGGGAACACAGAAGAGCTGATGGGGAGGCTAGGGGGAGATGGCACTAGTTTTAGGGCCTGGACAATAGGATCGGTGGGTCCTCACTGCCAAGAGAGGTGCCAGACAGGAGATCTGCACCTGGAGTTTATACCCAGGGGACCAAGTCCAGGGCCAGTGTCTAACCCTGCCCAGCCCCAGCAAGCAAAGGGCATGCGGGATTCAGCATTTGGATCCCCTCACTGCAGCCTGACAAGAGTCTAGCAAGGGGAGCTCGACCGCATCTCTGACACCCTGTAAGTAAAATTATGCATCCACGGAAGTGTTTACAGGGTCTGGACAACAGACAGTGAACTCTAGCAGGCAGGGCCTGTTTTGATACGTCTCTTGTCCAGAGTTTGTTCCCAGTGCTTGACAAACAACCATATAACCCCGCACTTGCAGTGAAAGATAATTGAGCTATTTAATGGGAGATGGCGGCAGCCAAAGCCCTCACGAGTGGCCTAAAGCTTCAGCAGAGTCACAACGAGCCTCCGAGGAAATTGTTTCAGACAATGTTAGCGCACAGCGAGGAACAAGCTCAAGGTCAAGGAGTTACGTGTTCCTTTTAAACATCTGACGAGTAGGAAATCTGGGCTTTTGCAATCTGTTTGGCAGGGAGAATGAAGGGCTTTGTGAAAAAGCATTATCACTAGAGATGTACCTGCCAAGACTGCAAGAGCCTGATTTCAAAGGCCATTTCCCACTTGAGTTCCTGAGGGGGGACAGAAAGGTGCAGGCTCTTCCTGAGAGGAAAATCGGTAGGGGTTGGGGGGAGGAAGGAAGGAAGTTCCGGGGAGAGAAAAGCAAAGAGGAGAAGGGAAAAGAAAGGAGAGTAAAATAAAAAAAATAAACTTAGTATTTTGAGGAATCTCTGAGATTTCCACACAGTCCCATTTAGGGCTAGAGAAAATTTTTTTCAACTAACATGGGAGAAAATTAACAGGCAACATAGCTATTTCAGAAATAAAGGAAGAGAAGATAAATGGGGAATGGGCAGCTCACAAAGCAAGTATATTGTTCACTGTGTGGGGAAGCCAGAAAAAGGAACTAAAATGCTTTCAGGAGTAGGAAAGGCATTGGGCCCCAAAGTGTCTGGTGAGTCCCTCAAGTCCTTGCTGCAGGGAATGGTCTCCTGGTATTTCCAAAAGAGCCACATGGGAGATGGTCAAAGGGGCCATCATCTCCCATGAAGAGGGAGAAATGGAGGGAAATAGGATACTGGGTCCCCATAATATTTACAGCACTGCTTAATTTGTAACAAACGAGGTTCCAGAGCTCGAGCAATTTTTTTTAGTTTCATAACTAACACAATAAGCCCAGAGGTGCTGGGGCTATGACCTGCCAAGCCTGGAGGTTTTGGGGCTCAAATTAAAGCTGATTTGTGGTAAGAACTGAAAGGGTTCTGAGACTTCCGGGAAACAGTAGCCCTGTGGGAAGACAGAGGTCACATGTGGGCTAAACAGGGGGACAATTGTGGATTGAGTAGAGCTGGTCAGAGGACAGGAGTTCTGTTTCACAAAGGATTTCAAGATTTCAAAATTTGCTTTGTTTCAAATCAGAGGAAAAGGTGAAACTTTCAAAATTCTCTGCAAAGGGAAATTATGGGGAAAAATATTTCAGGTCAATCAAAATGTTTGTTTCAATTTTGACTCTATTTTGTATATAATATAATACACATTTTTTAAAAATTTCAAATGGAAAGAGTGTTCCAAACCAAAAAATCCAAACATTCCATTCCAAAAAATGTTGAAATGAGATGCTTCAATATTGTCAAAACTTTCCTAGTTTTCTTCCTAAATGAAATTGACAAAATACATCTGATATCAAAGGGTTTCAATTTTGATGGGCCTGCATATTCCAATGGAATATGGTTCCATTGAAGTTTCTTTGATGAGATCTAGGCTTGAGTTTGTTGAACTCTAACAATACCTGTAGAGCTAATTCTCTTCCAGCTCCTGCAAATCAATTTCACAGTTGAAACCCACACAGAGCTCGGGTGCACAGGTCTAGGCAAGCATAGTTAACACATAATAAGATAATAATCTCAGTATATAGCAGAAGAAATGGTGTCTCAAAAAGGTTTCAGAGTGGTAGCCATGTTAGCCTCTATTAGCAAAAACAATGAGAAGTCCTTGTGGCACCTTAAAGACTAACAAATTTATTTGGGCATAAGCTTTCGTGGGCTAAAACCCACTTCATCAGATGAAGGTTTTTCAAAAATAAAGGATGATTGATGACAAATCCAATATCACCCTTTGAATAAATTAATAACCTTATTTACTATCCCAGAAATTGAGAATCTCTGTAGAAACAGTTCTTGAATAGGAGGCAGGCAGGGAGACCATGCTGTGGCTGGTCTAGGCTAGAAGTGGAACGTACACTGTCCTAACAATTGCCTTTTATCGTTGCCTGCACTCCCAGTACAACGGGTAGGAAAATGAAATTTATTTCTCATGGGAAATGTTAAATTGTTTGCCATTAAAATTTCTAACAAAAATATTTCAATTTTTCATTGAAAAATTGAAACAAACCAATTTATTTTCAGGTTTTGCTTTTTTCCTCATTCTCTCCCTTATTTCCTCCCTGGTTTCATTTTTTTTCTTAGTAACAGAATAGAAAAAGGAGAACAGGAAAAGGGAATGGGGGAAAGGATAAAATGGGAGAGAAGGATAAATATTTTAAAAATTTGGGTTTAGGGGTTTGGTTTTTTATTAAAAACCTGAATTTAACGTCTCCTTCACCCCACATTTTATGTGACTTTTTTTTTTAAAATGCCATTTTCTGTCCAAATAGAAGGAAAAAACTTTAAGCTGGAAAAAGGGGCCGAGTATTTGCCCCTTACTGTGTCCTTGGCCTGTGTCATCTCAAAAATGAGAGTTGTCATTCTGATAGGTGCAGTATTAGACAGGACCCCATCTAGGGAGCTTTGTCGATGCCCACCTGAAGGGGAAATGGATCATCAATAGGGCAGGTGTGCGAAGAGAAAGATTGGACCAGTTTTGTAAAAATTGGCAGATACCTGCCACTGTATAGTCAATTGAAAACCCCATCAAGATCAATGTAGAGAGGTAATTTCAATTAACTACACAATCTTTATAGTGTGGTGGGGCCGTATGCTGAACTAGGCAGCCTGCTAGGCGAGGCTGAGAGCTTCCTAAGGAGGCTGTAGCCTGCTATCTTTTGATGTCTAATCTCTTTAACAAGAGGCAAGGCTAACTCTGGGAGAACAGGAATTTCAAAGCCAGCTCCTAGGAGGAGCTAGCACACTGGGATTTTATGAGAGAGCGTGAGAGCCAGATACACCTAATAAACATCCTCTAAATTTAAGCCAATCAATGTCAGCAACAGGGGCTACCCAGTTTATTGCACTCTATGCAGCATATAGGATTACCTGCCTTAAGGCCAGGTGGCTCATGTGTCGATTCAGTGCAAGGAGCTCATGGCCCTCAATGATCAAGTCTGAGACCAGAGAGGCTGAACTGGAGGAACAAAGGCACACAGAGAGGTACATGGACAAGACTTTTCAGGACACAGCAGAGCAGTCCCATCCCAAGCCTGACAGCCTCTGTGCTGTTGAGAAGGATGAAAGTCTCGGGGAAGAAGAACATCCAACTGGAAACAATCCCCTAATCGGGATCCTCCTTCCAAATGATGTTGTGGTATCCTGTCACACTTAATTAGGATACCTCTCTGGGAAAGGGGACCCCAGTTATTAGGAAGAGACAGGTAACAGTAATGGAGGATTTGATTATTAGAAACGTAGATGGATGGGTTTGCGATGACTGGGAGAACTGCATGGTGACTTCCCTGCTGGGTGTGAAGGCTGCAGACTGCTCAAGATATCTTTACAGACTTATGCGCAGTGCCGGGGAGGAGCCGGTGATCGTGGTACATGTAGGTGCTAATGACATAGGGAAATGTGGTGTGCCTCATCCAGTGCACTAAATGTCCCAACAACAACTATGTGGGTGAAACCAGACCATCACTATGCTCTTGAATGAACCCACACAGAAAAACAATAAAAGGAAAACACATCACATCACCCATGGGTGAGCACTTTTCACAAAACGATCACTCCGTATCTGACTTCCCAGTCCTTGTCGTCACAAGAAATCTGCACAACACCTTTGAAATACAAGTTTGGGAGCTTAAATTCATAACTTTGCTAGACACTAAAAATCATGGTCTTAAAAACACAGGATTTATGGCTCATTACAACAACCTGTAATCCACTTGCCCCCACTTTTTGTCCGATTACTGCAGAGGTCTTAACTGGCCACCTTGTCCTGAATGGTCTCTTACAAATGTGTTAACCACTTATGCTAAATAATCTGTTCCATCTTGTAGCTTCCCCAGACCTGAAGAAGAGCTTTGTGTCTCTTTCACCAACAGAAGTTGGGCCAATGAAAGATGTTATCTCACTGTAACGGTTGTGTTCACCACCACCCTGGCAACTCCTGCTAGTTGCTCTGGGAATTAGCTTTGTCCATCAGCACAGCACCCTCCTCTTGTGGTGTCTCACTCTCCGTTGCTGCTTCTCCACCATCTCTGCTGTCCGTGGGGACCCACGTCGCTCCCAGACTGCGACATCCTCTTCAGGGCACGGGCCCTCCGGCTATGCCCCAACTCCGTTGTCTCCACCTTCAGGGGAACCGGCAGCCCTTGGCCCGGCCTGTCACCGCAGTGGTGAACTGCAGCCCCTAGTCCAATCCCTCGCTTAGGGGCAAGCTGCCGTCCTTTGGCTGGCCACTTCCCTTGGCAGCCAGTGGGGCAAAGTAGGGGCCCGGGCCCACTCACTACTCTGGGCCCCGAGCTAGGAACCTCATAGCTATTAGCTGCTCACTGCCTCTCCTTCCACTCTGCCACTACCTGCTTTCCCTGGGCCATTTGCCCATAGCCCCAGCACCTACTCGGCCCCGTATCAAAGACTCTGCTTGCTCCCCTGACCCTACCCAGCACTGATCTGTCCCAAGTACTTCTCTCTACAGCCAGCCAGGCCTTCTCCCTCAGGCTCCTGGGAGAGACTGACTCCTCTCTGCTTTGTAGCCCTTCTTATAGGGCCCAGCCTGGCCCTGATTGGCTCCTTATAAGCCTTCCTTTGATTGGCTGGGTTCTATGCAGCCACTTCAATGGTTGCTATTAACTCTTTGCCAGCCAGTGAGGGACAGCTGCCCCATCACACTCACCGACCTTGTCATTCTATGTTTATGTGATTTGTCCTCCATTTCCTATCTTCCCACTCTTTCCTGTTCTTTTTCCTACAGTTTTACGTTGGGTTCTTGTCCAACACTTTCTCTTCTGTTTCTGCTTCTTTGTTTCCTGTCTCTTTTCTTTCTTTCTGCCTCTGTTTTTTCCTCGCTTTCCTTTATTGCTATATTTTTCTCAGTTTGTTACTGTCCTCATCCCCTCTGTTCTGTCTCCTCCTATTCCCTTTTTTTTTCCTCTCAATTTCTTAGTTGTATTTCAATAGCATCTCTTGGCCCCAGCTGAGATCAGGGTGCCTCTGTGGTGGTAGATGCAGGACACACTCCGTGAGAGACAATCCCTACCATAAGGAAGTTACAATCTAAGTAGACAGAGAGGTATAGGAAATATCCACCTCCTCATTGTACAGATGGGGAACTGAGGCACAAAGAAACTAAGTGACTCACTCAAGGTTGCATGGGACAGAACATGCTCTAGCTATGGGGAAACTGGACAGTTGCCTAGGGTGGCAGATTTGGCCTCTCAGCTCTTCCATGACTTGATTTGAGTGGCGCTGTGACCCCAGGCACTGGGTTGCAATGCCACTCACTCAGATCACTCACTCAGTCGTGATGGAGGGATGGACAGACAGGCCATATCTGAGTGGTGTTCTGATCCCATGTGCAGGTTACAATGCCACTCAAATCAAGTCATAGAAGGGTGGAGAGATAATCTGCCACTTTAGACCTATAAAGGTGTGTGTGAGTCTGCGACACGCTGAAGTTTTGTCTTGGGTAGCAGGTTGTCTTGAGCAGCCTCCTCCAGAGTGCCCTTGGCAGAGCAGAGAACTAAACCCAGAACTCCTGTGTCCTAGTCCTGTGCCATCCTCTCTCTTGATCCTCTCGCTTTCTACTTGTATCCCCTGCATGAGCCTGGATGTCCTTAATCCCCTGCTGCAAAGATTAAAGGCGATATTGAGTCCCTCAAATCTGGGTCAGGAACCAGTGAACGAACAAACAATGGAAACTATAGCCCTTGGGAAGCACACTTGTCCTCTCCCACTAGGGGTTTCTTCACCACTGAAATTTTGGTGCTACCCTCTTTGTTTTGTAGGTACCAAGCAGGTGATGTGTCTTTAGAAAACAAGAATCCTTACACTTTTTCATTTTTTCCTCTTCATCCAATATGACACTAATGTACTAATGCTCTGAGGAGGGGAAATGGTTGGTCTGCTTACATACTGAAGCTACTGTTGGGTTGCAGCTGTATGAAAAATGTATTACACTAATGGAGTTTTCTTGTTTTTATTTCAGATTGGGTAAATACACAGTAGGGATGCATCTGATTTTGAATCCATTAGTCCTCTTTCACCCCTGAGAGAAAAGTAGGAGTTATATTCTTCCTCTTCCATCTCCATTAACTCAGCCTTTCCGTTTAACCCACTTCCAACTTTTTTTTTTTAAAGACAGACTTTGGCTGCTTTTTCTCCACTTCTGTGTCCTGATGCTTTCTTTGTATGCTTCTGAGGTAGCAATTTCCTAAAGACAGATGGGAGATCCTTTATCTTTGTAAATGCTGGGTGTCATTATGCAAAAAGCATCCACAGGCCTGGTCACAGTTACCATGCGCTTTCTGTCAGCTTTGTAGCCAAACATGTTAGGCAGAAAGCTCTCTGGGCTTTTTTCATTGTGCTACATTTGTATTGAACCTAGCACAATGGGGTCCTGTCCAGGACTAAAGTCCCTAGGTCTATGTTAATACAAATAATAGATAGTAATTATTATTATGTATTATTTGAGGACCCTAGAATTCACTATTTTTAGATATACCATACCATAGATTCACATGATAACTATAGCAATGGTACACGCATGTTCCATTGATGGGTTGGTTTAAAGAAGTAAACATTTCAATCAGCTCATGTCCCACCAAATATTCAGCCATAAACTAGTCAGATAAATTGGGCCATACTCAGACATCATCTACTTCCATCCCAGCATGCTCACTGGCCGCAGCAAGGTTGCGCAGGTGTCACTCAGAGCAGACATTGGCCCATTGACTACCAATATGCTTATTGAACAAGATGAAGTACCATATCTTATTGGGATGAATGAATAATCTTGCCATATAAAAATGTGACAAAAGCAATAAGAGCCTTTTTTCTTGTTGTTTGTGCTGGCACAGCTCAAAAAGAAAGCCACTTTTTCCACTGTATTGCATGTGTCTTCATCATTCTATACAGCCCTTCTAGTCTTCTACCTGAAGAGAGTATCTGTTCTGTTAATATTCCTCGCTATATAGTTCCACTCATAACTGATAGCTAATGGTAGCGAGAATAAGGATGGCATGGTGGCTAAGGAGCTAGTCTATGCTACAGGGAAAGCAAGTTCATCTCCCTCCTCTACCACAGACTTTGTAAGACCTTGGGCAAGTCACATGACCTCTCTGCCTCATTTCCCATCTGTAGCCTGCCTCCTAGGGTGTTGAGGATAAATATATTAAAACAGCTTGAGGTGCTGAGATATTACAGTAATGGGGCCATATAAATGGCACAGACAGTGAATTTTGAGGGTGAGAGGCCCTCAAGAACACCAATAGAAAGTGCCAGATGTTAGACTGGAAAAGGTACAGAGCATTAACATCTTCTAAAATGGCCACTTCTTCCCAGGTCAAGCATGCACCCTTCACTTTTTGCTGTCCTTGACAAGTCAGAATGATGAATGACAGAACAACTAACCTGGACCCACAGATGTTCTTCAGATGTTCCATCATCACGTAACAGAAGGGAGAAGGATAGATGGCCAGATGAATTAGAACCAGCAGGAAATTAAAGTTATAGCCCTGCATATAGTTGGAGTCTGTGGGGTCTTCTTGTAACTGGTGCACGGAAGCTGTGACGGTGACTTGGATATGTGCTCTTGAGCATGATATTTTTATGACGGAATCATACATGCAAACCACACCATATTGAAGACTTTCCAAAAAGAAAATGAAGATAAACCTTTATGTTTTAAAACTGCTCATTTGCTATATGCAGAAAACAGTGAGTTATTTTCCTGAGCATTCTAACACATACTATATAATAACCCTCCCCTTGGACACTTTGTGAATGAAATACCACTGCAGACAATTGTAATTCGGGCTAAACAAGAGGCAGAAAAGTGCCACTGCACATACAATGCCAAGGAAATCGGGCCTGATCCAAATCCCATTGATGTCAGTGGAAAGAGTCCTACTGGCTGTAATGGGCTTTGGATTAGGGCCATAATGCAGACAAACGCTTGGTAGGTTAAGATGAAACACATCCCAAAGCCAAAAGAGAAACTTGAGACTTTGTAATGCCCTTTCAAGTGTAGCAAAGGCCAGAAGGAACATATGCCTGTATAGTTTCTGCCTGAGAGCCACCTGCAGGGCACAGGAGACAGATCATCTTCATGACACTATTATGACAAGAAACTTGGATACTGCTAGGAATGGGGCTAACGTGAATCGAGTTCAGGCCATGCTCATTAGCAGAGACCTGACAGCTGATAAGAAAGAAAAGGAGCTTTTTTCCGTGAAGGAGTCTGAACTGCAGGCCCTCCAAGCCTTATCCAGGGTGAAGATATTGCTGTTCTCTCAGCTCATAATTAGCACTTTACTCAATACCTCAGTGTGTCCCACCTTCTACCACCGCTGGGCAGAGAGGAGGGGAGATGCTGAGTGTCAGACCTGCATGCATGTGCCTTGTATGCTCCATTGCTGCGACAGCTGAAGGAGGAGAGAGCAGCCTGTGCTTTCTGAGCAGGTCCTGAGTTCTCTTCTTGCTATGACAGTGAAGTCCTGAGTGGCCAGGATGTGAGGTGCAGTGACAACTGGAAAGTCCTTGGTGACCCTGGCTGTGGTACTTTCATTAGATTATAAAGACTGGGTGTGAAAATGGAAGCCACAGGTTAAGTGTACAACGCATTAGGTTGCAGCTGCATTCAGAGGTGTGGTTGTAGCAACTGCAGGCATAACAAACTAGCTTGACTCTGGCTAGCAGGAGTACCACTAGCAATGAAGCTGAGGCAGCAGGGGCTGTACAAGCCTGCCTGGGACCTGGCTACTCACTCAGCCAGCTAGCCTACCCTGAAGTCCAGGCTGCCACACCTCCTCTGCTATTGGTATCTCCTTCTACAGTGTAGACATACCCTAAAGCTTTAATGAGAAACCCTGATGCACCAATAAAGGACAAGTTTAATTGTGTAAATAACCCCTTTCTTGGGTAAGTGATGAACATATATAATAGAAGCAGTTCTGTGTTCTGGTTCTGGTTACATACCGAGACATAACTGCAGCATTGCCAACACTAAGCATTCAAAAGCCATGCATCAGGCTCACCCAAGTCATAAGACTAACATGAAAGTCATGAGATGGTTTTAAAACAAACAATTCTGGTTTCTTTTTTCTTCTTTCTGGTTTTTGAGCCTTAAGGGACACATTTTCAAGCTTTTCTTTGCAACCATGAGAACTAAAATCCAACTCCTTAAATTCTCACATAATCACATGACTCCAAGAGCTGGGACTTGAATTAAAACACCAAATCATAGAAACGTAGAGGTGGACGGGACCTCAAGAGGTCATCTAGACCAGTCCCCTGTGCTGACACAGGACTACGTTCTGGTCTACACTAGGGGTGGGGAATCAATCTAAGTTATGCAACTTCAGCTATGTGAATAACATAGCTGAAGTTGATGTACTTAGATTTACTCACCACGGTGTCTTCACTGCGGTGAGTCGACTGCTGACGCTCTCCCATTGACTCCGCCTGCGCCTCTCACTCCGGTGGAGTACCAGAGTGAACGGGAGAGCGCTCAGCCATTGATTTATCGCGTTTAGACTAGATGTGATAAATCAACCCCCGCTTGATCGATCGCTGCACATGCACACACAACACCACTGCATGCAACACTCCTGTTAATACACCTGAGAATATCAGCCTTTTCAGCAACTGCATCACATTGTTTACTAATATTCAGTCTGTAGTCCACTATAACCCCCAGAGCCTTTTCAGTAGTACACGCTCGCCAGTTATTCCCCATTTTGTGGTTTTGCATTTGATATTTCCTTCCTAAAGTGAAGTATTTTGCACTTGTCTTTATTGAGTTTCATCCTATGGAATTCAGACCAGTTCTCCAATTTGTCAAGAGGATTTTGAATTCTAATCCTGTCCTCCAAAGTCCTCCCAACTTGGTGCCATCTGCAAATTTTGTATGCATATTTACCATTCCATTATCCAAGTGATTGTTGAATAGGACTCACCTGTATAGGACCCAATAGATACGCCCTCCCAGTTTGACAGAGAACCATGGATAACTACTCTTTGAATGTGGTCTTTCAACCAGTTGTGCACCCACCACACAGTAATTTCATCTAGACCACATGTCCATAGTTAACCTAGGAGAACATCAAGTGGGATTGTGTCAACAACTTTACTAAAAATCAAGATACATCAGGAGACTCATGATAGAATTGTGAGTCCTGGCAACACCATAAAGTGAAATGTCTGATGCACTGTAATAATTTGCAAGCTGCTCACAAAAATAAAGTGCATTAATAAAAACAGAACAGTTCCTTGGAGACGCACTGCAGCTCTCCACCCTTAGCACAGCAATGCCCAGAGGTATCACCGGGAAGCCACTACACAGACTCAGAAGTGCTCACCCAATACAGCCACTTTGTTTGCCCTCTGGAATGTTTTTCGGCATGTCAGCCTCTTGTTTTATAGCCCACCACAGAGGTAATTGTAAGGGCGCATGTATATTTAAAACAATCCATTTGGGCTCGAAGTGCAGGGCTGGCTGGAGACAGCACATTTAGAATTGATACAACATGACAGCCGAAGAACATCTGTTGTTCTTGCCCAGTATGTGAGTGACTGGGAGGTTTGGGGTGCCACGGGGTTCACATAACTCACTCCTAGCTCACTGCTGGTGGAAGTCTCTGTTCTGCCTTTAGGGCTTTATGTGGCATTTATGCAACAACCCCATGAGGGGGTAGTGTGGCTAGGCCTCACCACAGATGACATGCTAGGAGAATCAGACCTCAGGGTAGGTCTACACTTATGGAGCTGTGTAGAGTACAGCCCTTGCACATGTATAAATAGTCATGTAGGCGGTGAGGCAAGGCTGAGGCGAGTAGAGACAAGCCATGGCTCCCTACACCATGAAGTAGGGCCTCTCCCTGCTGAGGTCTCTATCGGCTGTGTGTAGCCACACGTACCCTACACGCCACCGCAAGTGTAGACAAGGCCATAGTCTCGGACCCAGAAGGTGTGTGCGACTTGCTATTTTCATTAGGAAAGGAGCAAATTTCTTCTCCCAGACACTGAGCCCTGGTCCACAACTCTTCTCTGCTTCTTTTCAGTAACCTGCTCCCCGGGGTGGGGCACAACACAAATGGGCAGTCCCTGTGCTCCCCAGAGCTGCTGCTGTGGGAGGCTATTACACACCTATGCCAGTAGGACTTCTTGTGTGTCTCCTACTGTCTGCATGGCCGCACAAGGGCCCTGGCAATCTGGCCCTTAGAGGACATCCTCATGGTTGTCTTTAACCTACACATGGAGGCTCAGTTTTTTTCTCTTCTTTATCACTATGATAAAAATGGGATCAGGATATTAACAGAGCTTCAATTAACTCAGACAACAGGCATTGTTCTTTCTTAACATTCAGCCCGTTGATCCTTGGTTGTTAACACTGGAAGGAGAAGCAAGACCACACACACACCTGTGCATAGCAGCTTACAGAAATCCTGCCTGCTAACCTCATTCTAGCTTCACTGCAGGGCAAGGGCTCAATCCAGCATTGCTCCTGTCCCTGGCCGTCATTCAGGCAGCTACTTTAATTCTCTTCTCCAGTTTCCTGGAGAACCTGCCCCCTGCTGGGATATGGTGGGACATATCAAGCATGCTCAGTGCTGCTTCCAGAGTCAGGTGGTCAGAGTCACAGATGGCACCCTTGTGTGGGGGAAGGGCTTACGTGCCTCTGCAGCTGTGAGGGATGGGACTTCCATGCACCCCACAGCTGAATGCAGAACTAGCCATTCTGAATCTTATCCAAAGAGCCATTCACACGATCAAACTCTTCCCCCAAGATCCATTTGAAATGAAAATAGTTTTTGCAGAAATGTCTGGACCGTGCAGCTGAGTAAGACATTTGGCAACTCATGCATGCAATAACTTGAAGTTCCAAGGTAATACGTACTCAGATTTCATATACACCATAGCCTCTATTGCTACATTTTGATTCCACAAAACAAAGCTGAGACATAGCATATGCCAAGGGAGCTGGAAGGGGTTGTTGAGAAAATACACAACACACATAAGGAAGGGATAGCTCAGTGGTTTCAGCATTGGCCTGCTAAACCCAGGGTTGTGAGTTCAATCCTTAAAGGGGCCATTTTGGGATCTGGGGCAAAAATCTGACAGGGACAGTACTTGGTCCTGCTATGAAGGCAGGGGACTGGACTCAATGACCTTTCAAGGTCCCTTCTAGTTCCATGCATCAGCATGGGGGAGAAATAAATCCACAGACTGACATCTAAGAATGATAAGTTTGGAAATGACTGGAGACACAACTCTCATTTGTATTGCAGAGTGTGTCACTGCCCTTTTCCCGTGCAAGGCTCTGTTTGAAGGAAACACTGTCATCAGACAAAATTAGTCACGGTTATTGTATCTGACTGTAATGGTTACAGCAAGTGGGGGAGTAATTTGCCTTCTGGTGGCCCAACTAGATGGGGTAAGTCCTTATTGTAACCTGGTTGTTCCATTGCACCCAGAGGTGAGCCAGGCATTTCACAAAAGACTCAGAAAGGCCTGGTGCAAGTGTCTCCAATCCACAGTACATGACCCAGTGCCATGAGTGGGGTGCTGAACAAAGGGAGGGGGTGGGGATGGGGCGGGGCAGAAAAAGCATTACAAGAGCCCAGAAGGAAAAGAAAAAGCCTCCACTACTTGAGCTAAAATATTCTTAGCTTGTAGCTCTAGCAGGCTCTTATCCTCTCTGTGGATCAGCCACTAGAGGGAGACATGTCGGAGTTAAATCTACATCATGGTAGTTGAGTTAAGGGAGTACCTATAAAAACTAAAGCAGAGAAGGTGAACATTCTTGATTCCTCTACTGAGGGGTGGCAGGAGAGAGATTGCAAAGAGGAGGGAAGATGGCTTGGTGGACCAGATCAGCATGAATATTCCACGTGCGGGGCCAGGATGAGAAAAGGCACAAACATTCTTGTGGGAGAAACAAAGAAAGGGACCTCTGGCCAAACACCACTGGTGAGGGGAAGAGGTGGGGTATGTGCTGGTTGGATAAGCAAGGCGTGGTACAGTTTCCTGTCCAGGGAAAAATGGCAGACTTAGTTCCAAGATATACAGTTGTTCCCGTCAGCTCTTACTCTGCTCAGACTGATTTGCCTCTCCTTAATTTTGAGAAGGCAGAGAGTGTGTGTGATGCCACTTGAGCAGGAATGCCAGGGCCATTTTTGTCTCTGGAGCTCATGAGATGCTTGTCCCTTACCTCCAAATAGGCTTCAAAATCAGCCAGATAGGGATCTTGACTAAACAACAGCCCTTTTCTGCTAGAAGTATTGAATGCATTACATACCCATCCAGGTTCACGTGGCAATGGAGCATTCAGGACCTACTTTCTGGCAACCTCACCCATCACAATAGCACCAGAGGAAAGGGAAAATGTAATGTAAGGTGAAGCACAAATTATAAATGTCTTGGGTAATGACTCCCTCCCTCGGTCCTGCTGTTCATAATTCCTAATTTTGTCATAGTTAAAAAATTAGGATGTCGGTATTCATGATAAGTCAATAATGCAGAAATAGACACCTGATGAGCCATGATTTCATTCCAGTATAACACAGAGAGAACATTCTGTGGTCCAAGTTAACGAGTGGTTATTTTGAGAGGCACACATATCTGAGTGATGAGTCTAAGTTAATTAACAGTCAGTAAAAAGCCCATGTTCCCTGTCTGCCCTTGCTAAACCCTAAGATTATGTCTACATTTAAGATGCTACAGTGGGACAGCTGCAATGCTTCAGTGTAGATGCTCACTACAGCTATGGGAGGGGTTCTCTTGTCTCTGTAGTGAATCCACCTCCCCAAGAGGCAGTAACTAGATTGACAGAAGAATACTTCCATTGATCTAGTGCTATCTACACCGGTGGTTAGCTCATAGAATCATAGAAGATTCGGGTTGGAAGAGACCTCAGGAGGTATCTAGTCCAACCCCCTGCTCAAAGCAGGACCAACCCCAACTAAATCATCCCAGCCAGGGCTTTGTCAAGCCAGGCCTGAAAAACCTCTACGGATGGAGATTCCACCACCTCTGGGTAACCCATTCCAGTGCTTCATCACCCTCCTAGTGAAACACAGTGTTTCCTAATATCCAACATAGACCTCCCCCACTGCAACTTGAGACCCTTGCTCCTTGTTCTGTCATCTGCCACCACAGAGAACAGGGTTGGCTCCAGGCACCAGCGGAGGAAGCACGTGCCTGGGGCGTAACTTGCTAAGGGGAGGCATTCCAGGTGGCTTTTTTTTTTTTTTTGCTTGGGGTGGTAAAAATGGTAGAGTCGGCCCTGACTGAGAACAGCCGACCTCCATCCTCTTTGGAACCCTCCTTCAGGTAGCTGAAGGCAGCTATCAAGTCCCCCCTCACTCTTCTCTTCTGCAGACTAAATAACCCCAGTTCCCTCACTCTCTCCTCATAAGTCATGTGCCCCAGCCACCTAATCATTTTTGTTGCCCTCTGCTGGACTCTCTCCAATTTGTCCACATCCTTTCTGTAGTGTGGGGCCCAAAACTGGACACAATACTCCAGATGTGGCCTCATCAGTGCTGAATAGAGGAGCATAATCACTTCTCTTGATCTGTTGCCAATGATCCTACTAATGCAGCGAAATATGCCATTAGCCTTCTTGGCAACAAGGGCACACTGCTGACTCATATCCAGCTTCTGGTCCACTATAATCCCAGGTCCTTTTCTGCAGAACTGCTGCTTAGCCAGTCGGTTCCCAGCCTGTAGCAGTGGATGGGATTTTTCTGTCCTAAGTGCAGGACTCTTTACTTGTCCTTGTTAAACCTCAGATTTCTTTTGGCCCAATCCTCTAGAGTTCCTCTGGACCCTATCCCTACCCTCCAGTATATCTACCTCTATGATTGGACACCCAAAGTCCGGTAACTGCGAGCGGGGGAGGCAGGGAGGCATCACCGCTCAAGCCCCTACTCAGCGGGGGCCACCTCCTACCTTGAACAGACAGCTGCAGCTCCCAGCCCCGGCACCAGAGGCAAGTCCCTCCTGACCTGGGCGGCAGGAGGTGGGAGGGGAAAAGCATAGAGGGACATGGGGAGGGGGGCAGAGGAGTGGATATGGGGAGGGCCTCAGGAGAAGAGACAAGGTAGGGGTGCGGGTTTGGGGGGGGAAGAGATGGGGCAGGGGAGGGTCCGGCAATCCTGCTGGACTCCGTTTAACTACCACCATGTTGGCAACCCTAGATCTGGTCCCTAAGTCAAAGGGAGTTAAGCTCCTAAATACCTCTAAAGAGCTGCACCTAGGGGCTGGCAGTGCCAACAGGCAGCCCAGTTTGCCTGACTTGGGTATCAACTTCTCTTTGTGCAAACTGACAGGCCCATCCAGTCAGGAGGCATTGCCTTGGCAGCTAGTCGCTCAGGGGATCTTTGCCGATTTCTGGCAGGCAGTTTTCATGGCACAGCTTCGCAGTTCTACACGATATGTACGTCAGATCCATAACAAAACCTCTGGTATGAAATAGTCAATAATCATAGAATATCAGGGTTGGAAGGGACCTCAGGAGGTCATCTAGGCCAATCTCCTGCTCAAAGCAGGATCAATCCCCATGTACTGTAATAATACAGTAGCTTTTTAAAGGAAGATGCCACGGTAAAAGGTTTTAAAGTCACTACACTTCTAGGTCTGGGAAAGCTACCCTAGGCCATTTGGGAAGGTTATGTGGCCAGAAGCCCTGTACAGTCAGCTCCCTGGAGCCTCATCCAAAGTCCATTGGAATCAGTGGAAAGACTCCCACAGACATGAATCAGCTTTACACCAAGTGCCTCATAACTAAGGCACCTGCCTTTCCAGCCAGAGGGAAAACATATAAACCCAGTTTAGTTTAACTCCTAAACTAGCTGATCTGTAACGTATGTGACACAGGCAGAATGCCTGACGGTGTCATTTGTACTGCCTTGGGATGACCTTCAAAACTCACCGAATGCTTTGCCACCCATGACCCTACAGCCATCTCAAACACATACCAAGAAAGCCTTTGTAGTACACCTCCCCATCGAGTATTCTCTCTCTCTGTACACTCACTCCATGAAGATATACATAGAAAGAGGCACAAAATACACACCTGCAGTATGTAGTATCAGTAAGTAATGGGCATGGTACCACCTCCATCCTAACAGCGCTTTTTACAATTGCTCAGAACTTTCTGAAAAAATTCCTGCTAAGCTGAAATGTTGCATGCTTGATCAGAACCCGCTGTTGGCACTAAGAGAACTGTTGGAAGACTTGCAGACAGACATTTGGACTCAAAATACAGTGGGAACCATGTGGTTATGGACTTCTCTTGTGCATCCAACTCAGTTCTCATCTTGCCAGTGAGTCTGCCCCATCAGAGCAAAAGAACAGTTTGAACAGGAACTTTTAAGAAAGCATTCCTACACTGCTTTAAACTTTACCTTAAAACTCAGCCGCTGAAGAGATCACAGCACGAGGTAGCAAAAGGAAACCACTTCCTTATTATTCATAATGCTGGGAAAGAAATCTGCTCCACTTTAAGCATCTCAGAAGCAGAGATGACTATTAACACCAGCACAGATAGTCAAACTCTCAGCATTCTTCCATAACTATTTGAGGATAACAAGGGAGTTCGGATGTTAATTAATTTGGAAGAGCAACTAATGAGAACAGGTTAAGAATTGCTAGAAGTAATTTGAGTTGATTAAATAAAATCCAGTTGCAGCGAGGAAGGTCAATGCTGGTAAATTACTAAACTCTGAGCCCTGGTTTAAGATCATTCTTATATTCCAGATTTATTAATCCTCTGAAAAGAAAAAGGGGCAAACACTTTCCATTTGTTGCACGTAACGAGGGCACTTGCAAATGGCTGTTTTCTTGTATAATAATCGCGTGTTTCATTCAGTAAATTGAACACTGAGATGCAGTATGGAGAGTTAATGTTAACCCGCAATGGTAATTCACTAATTTTTGCTAAGAGACCAAAGTTTCTTTCTTACAATCAATAGCCACATAATGGCTGTTCACTATTTGCATGATCTAAACCTTTCAAAATAATTATTTAAAAAACCTAATAAAGGTTTTTATCTGAAACTCCAAATCCAAGCCATTGTGACAGACCCTCAGTGGAGGAGGGTCCAAAGGTGATTGTCTATCACGTTGAGACAGTCATTTGGTTCCTATGCCATATAGCATCTGGGGCAGGATGTAGCTTATGTACTACATGGGGGAAAAAAACCCAATCTCTTTAAGAGACAGATCACCTTGCCCTGGTAATTATAAGTTGCCTGTGCAGTCCCACAATCCTGAGGTCACTCTGTGCCAGCCCATTCCCTAGGTGCAGCCTGAAGGGGTTTTATCACAGCCAGGGACCAGTGGGGATCAGGGATGCCACAACTATGTTCCCTTTCCCTTTAACCACAGAAGCACACAAACTACTACAGTGACTTGCTAGCCCCTGAAGATCCCCCTTTAAAGAAATCATGTATGTAGCTGCAAGGCCATCTTGTATTGATAGAGCAGCTCAAAGCTGACCTACTGAAGCCCAGGATCTGGCCCATTGTTTTCAATGGGATGTCCTGGTAGTAAGCATAACCCACAAGAGCGCTTGCAGGGATGGTCCTTGTAATCAGGCAGCTGGTGGTAATTTGCACTGAACAGGCTTCTTGTAACTAGCCTCTTCAGCCAAGGGCTGCCAGCAGCAACAAGAGCTGGCTCAAATGTCTAGGGGTTCCTCCTAAAATTAACCAACACATGGAAGAGCACATACAATCAGTTTGGGGAAATGCAGCAATGATATTTTAAAACATAAGCTATCCCCAAACTCTATGGTATATTTAGCAATAACCCTTCGACCTCGGCTCACCACCCATGGCGCAGATATCCGATGGGCAAGTGTCCCTTTTAACATCACTTCCCTCTTCCACCACACCCCACTCACAGTTCAGAGTCAGTGGGTAGAGTAGTTTCCTTCCTGGGATTCTCCAACAACCAGGGGAAAAGGCTACCAGATCTTATCCTGAAGCTCCTCTACCTACAGTGCTTTTTGTGGGTGGTATGCAGTATAGTCCACTTAGCTCTACTGTTACCCACCACAACTTCAGCCAAACACCGTCTCAAAAGTTCACCTCACTTGTTCCCAGCTCTTCACAAATTGCTCACTAGAAGAGAATCAATAGCATCTGAAAACCTTGTAAAGATGCCTTCAGTCCCACCACCCAGCCCATCTGGAGTTTGTGTACAGTGATGGTGACTAGCCCAGTGTCACTGGAGGAATTCTGGGCAGAAAGCTTATGCAAATGAACTCTTAATATAGTTCTGATTCCCCTATTTACCAATAAATGGTGGCAGAGATCTATTACCTTATGGAGCTTTTGTCTATCTGGAGTTTTAAGTAGTTTCTCAGCTCTTGTCTGTTCTTCCTCCGGCATTTTGGGCTGTATAAGTAGGAGCATTGCCAGCAGATCAAGGGACATGATCATTCCCCTCTGTTCACCATTGGTGAGGCCTCATCTGGAGTACTGTATCCAGTTTTGGGCCCAACACTACAAAAAGAATGTGGAAAAATTGGAAAGAGTCCAGAGGAGGGCAACAAAAATTATTAGGTGGCTGGGGCACATGACTTATGAGGAGAGGCTGAGGGAACTGAGATTGTTTAGTCTGCAGAAGAGAAGAGTGAGGGGGGATTCAATAGCTGCTTTCAACTACTTGAAGGGGGGTTCCAAAGAGGATGTAGCTTGGCTGTTCTCAGTGGTGGCAGATGACAGAACAAGGAGCAATGGTCTCAAGTTGCAGTGGGGGAGGTCTAGGTTGGATATTAGGAAACACTATTTCACTAGGAGGGTGGTGAAGCACTGGAATGGGTTACCTAGGGAGATCATGGAATCTCCAGCCTCAGAGGTTTATAAGGTCAGGCTTGACAAAGCTCTGGCTAGGATGATTTAGTTGGTGTTGGTCCTGCTTTGAGCAGGGGGTTGGACTAGATGACCTCCTGAGGTGCCTACGAATTCTATGCTTCAACAACAGATGGTAATAGCAAGCTCCCTGCCCTCTGTAGCTTTATGCTACAGGGCTCACAGTAATGATGCTATATAAATATCTGGTGCTCAAAATAATCAGCCATTTTTGCCACCAGTGATACTGAGTCTGGCCTGATCCTTTTCTCACATTTGCCTTAATCCAGCAGAACACTTAATCACACGCATAATTTACAGCACATGAACATTCCCCTAACTTCAGTGAGGTTACTTAAGTGTTTTGCAGGATAAGGGCCTTCTCCTATGTTTATGTCAGTGTAACTTTACTCACATCAGTAGAGTCTCTCCTAATTCAACCCGGAAAACGTGAGAGGAGAATCTGGCCCATTGCGTCTAATCTGGTTGTGTCACAAATTTTGTTTCAGGCAGAAGAGAAATGTAAGAATAGAATTTTTCAGAATTTTTCCATGAGGTCTATGTGTCTGTGTTTCACAATAGGGAATGATTTGCAGGGAGCTGCCTTCTTGCAAGAGGCGACATCTGCTCAGAGTTTTAAAACAGTTCGAAAATACAGCTGTTCTTACCTCCAAAAGCGCATAGGAGTATATTAAAGTGCCACAGTAAGTATATTTACAAAACAGCTCTTTAAAATGCACAGTATGATACACCACAGTGAAATTTAAAAGTCATATTTTATAAAGTATTTCTAAAAGAAATTATAGATCAGCTACTTACTAAGATTTAAAAGCAGACGTTTCATTTAAAAAAGAAAAGTACATCTCTATTTATCTCCAGCTCTTTTCCAAGAGTGTGGTGGGGTATTCCTCTTTAGCTTGCTAACAAAGATACTTCATTTGTAGGGAACTGAGTTGGCTAAATTAGTTTCTCTCTTGTAGCTGTCATTGCTCCAGTCCCACTCCAACAAGCATTTTTTCCGGTTTTTCAATTATATATATTAACATGATCTCAAATGTCCATTCCCAAATGACTCTGGACCAAGACACTCGCATGCCCCAGTTGCATGTGCTATTGCAGATAAGTGCTCTAGAGAAATTGTCAAAAATTTTCAAATTCAGGATAACTGTCTTGTAAATGTCTCAGTTTGAATTTCAAACACAATAGAGAGTAAAATCTTCCCAGTAGATGGACATGTAATTTCGTTTCTGCAGTTTGTACTGTATCTCATCACCAAGAGGAATCCCCACTCAACCATACCTGAGGAAAAAGCTGCTCATGCTGTCTCAGATTGTACTCAAAAGTAGCATTTGCTAGATCTTAGGGATATTTATACTGAGAAATTTCAAAGCTGAGGATATTTGGGGTAATTAGAGGCAGCCCTGGGAGAATGCTATAACTACTTTATTATAATGTTAATCAAAGAAATCTCACTTGTATTTAATAAACAAAATCAAGAAGAGTAAAAATAACCATTTCTTTCCCTGCGACTACAGGACTGTAGCAGGTGGTAATACTTCATTGCTTCTTTACTATAAAGTATGCAGTGTCCATACACACCCACACACAAAAAGATTTGGTAAGAAAGAGTTGATAAAGCCTTTTGCTTTTCCACTGATAAAGCTGCCGCGTGCCTCCCAGTTTCCAAATGATTATCGGGGGCCTGCCTGACAATCCAGTTTGATAAAGGGATTGAATCTCGCCAGTAGTTTTAATAATCCTAACTCAATAATTTTAACAATGCAAAATGTGTTGCTGATGATCTGTTTAGCTGCCTAATGATCTTGTTTGCTCAGTCTTGCTTAAAACCATATTAGTTTCATTTTAATTCAATAAGCAACCTGAACTGATTTGCTACACTTAATGATCAATTACACTTAGACCATGGAATTGATTTCTGACAGATTATCCTGTGCACTGTTCTAGCATTTCCCTGGCCATAGAATACACTGTGCCGGGGGAAAGGGACTGGATATACTGTAATATACAGTAGGGTTCATCACATGAATTGCAATAGTGAAGGCCATTAACGTCAGCTTCTCTGGACCAAACAGCACTAGCTACAGCAGAACAGAGATGCAACATGGAAGATTTCCAAAAAGCAGGCCAACTTGTTTTGAGGTGCAAATCACCCCTGAAAATTTGTGCCCAGGAGGCAGCTATTAGGTACATTGAGGGGCAGGTACTTGCAAGGGAACACCTTGCTGATCCCCCATCTTCTGAGGAAGTCTGGTGTGCCACCACTCAGACCAAAAAATCATAGGGCACCAGGCCCAGATGGCATACCAGCCGAGGTTTTTAAAGCTGGTGGAACAATGCTTCAGAACAAAAGTTGCCAACTCTTTGAGAAAATCTGGACCTGCAAAGAAATCCACCTGACGTTAAGAACGTCAACATAGTTACAATATTCAAGAAAGGGGACACATCCTTGTGTGGGAACTACAGAGGTATTGCTCTCCTTTCCACTACAGAAAAGATTCTTGCCCGGATCCTAATGATTCACCTCCTCCCTCTTGCCAAGGAACTCCTCCCTGAATCACAGTGTGGCTTCAGGCCACCCCAAGGCACAACCAACATGATCTTCATGGCACAACCGATTCAGGAGAAATGCAGAAAGCAACACTAGGAGCTGTTCATGGCATTCATTGATCTAAACGAGGCCTGTGTCTCTATCAATTGTGATACTCTATGGAAGGTACTATGTAGGTTTGGCTGTCCACAGAAGTTCATTTCCATCATCAGACTAGTTCATGATGGGATAATTGTGCAACAGCTCAGAGACCGAACCATACATCATCCACTGGTGTCAAGCAGGGCTGTGTTATTGCTCCAACACTCTTCTCCATTTACCTTGCCCTGATTCTGATTTGCGACCGCCTTTCTGACGGAATCAGGATTAAGTATCATATGGATGGCCAACTTCTCAATCTCCGGCATCTCCAACCAAAATTTAAGATCACGAGAATTGGCATCGCTGACCTTCAGTATTCAGACGACTGTGCCATCATTGCGCACACAGAGGCTGACCTGCAAAGCACCTTAAATCTTTTTGCAGATGCCTATTACAGCCTGGGTCTCTCTCTCAACATCAGGAAAACCAAGGTCCTCACATGCACAAACTATTCTTCGTACTCCACAAATCACCATCAGTGCAGAACCCCTGGAAAATGTGGACCATTTGCCATACCTTGGCAGCCGCCTCTCCCAAACAGCCAGCACTGACACAGAAATCAAATATCGGATCCCCTGTGCCAGCACATTCTTTGGAAGACTACTCAAATGAGTCTTCAGTGATGGGGATCTACAAATAGGCACCATGCGCGTATGTTACCGGATGGGTGAGGGGCATCTGACCCTGAGTCTTTAAGAAAAGTAGAAAGGCTGGCTGATGCTCACTGGGCAATATTTTGATATTTTAATTGCATCCTGATATCTGAGAGCATTGGCTGGAGTGCAACACCACGATGCAGATGGAGGGCCAGAAAGACAGCAAAGCTACCGATAAAAATGGAAACTGTTTTTCAAAGAAAGTGTTTTAAATGTAACTTTTTCCAAACCTTCCAGTGAATCTTGTGTATTCTCTTACAAAAAAGAAAGCTTAAAAACATTGTTTTTTTAAAAACTGCTTTAAGTAAAAAACCAATGTGTTTGGTCTGGTTCAAAACCAGAGACCCAAACTTTGTTGAAGAGAACTTGTTTCAAAAGATAACCCAAAAATGTTAGCAACCAATTTTTGGCTTCCTTTTTTTTTTGTCTGACAAGCTGGAAAATGTTGAACAAAATAATTTTCCTTTTGGTTGAAAGGCCATTTTTATAAAAAAATGTTTGTGGCAACAGCAACAATTTTAAAAATGTGCAAAACTGGTGTGGAAGATAGCATGTTAGCACCCCTTCTGTGGATTTGGATAGCTAATGTCTCAGGTGAGGACAACCTACAGATAAGAGGAAAATTTTGTGTGTGTGTGTGTGTGTGTGTGTGTGTGTGTGAGAGAGAAAGACTGTGCATGCAAGATGCAAACAAGTTGCTTCTATCTCACAGTTGTCAAAGAGTAGGAAAGCAATGGAAATTGGACACATGAAATCATCATTGCTTTCATGGTAGCTCACTCCTTGAGAAGAATTTTTATGTGCTGCTTTGAGAGGACTTCCCATAAGAAACAGGATTGCTGACCTCCACAGAGTAGGTGAGATTACAATCGTTCGTATAAGTGAAGTTAAAATCAATATTTTTTATCGCTCCGATACTACTGTTACAGATCAGGGAAACTGCATCCTGTATCCCCCCTGTGTGGACTTTCAAGGGCGCTCACTCTAGGCTCCTAGTTCCTGGCTGTAACCTCTCGTGGGTGGAGACCCATGTCTTTCTCCCTCCTGACTGGAAGGGATCTTAAAGTTCCCTGCCTACATCGTGATGTCCCCACAAGCCAGACTGCCTAACCAGGCCAGCGTCTGCGCTTTGCTTTCTCTCCAGATGGTACAGCCAGCGTAACGGCCAACAGTTCTAAGTTATAACATAGCTCTTTCTAAGCCAGCACATTTATTCTTAAGGTGAAGCATTACAGAGAAAACATATTAAGACAACCTACACTCAATCTGTAGCAGCCTCACTAATCTCTAAGTGGGATCGGTGTCACTAGAGGGGGCAGAACACCATACCTGGCAGGTGTGGGTTACAGGTGGGATGTTTTGTTTTTCAGATAACTACAATAGAATCTCAGAATTACGAATATGTCGGGAATGGAGGTTGTTTGTAATTTTGAACACAACATTATGGTTGTTTTTCCAAAAGTTTACCACTTAACATTGACTTAATAGTGCTTTGAAACTTTGCACAAGAAAAATGCTGCTTTCCTTTGATTTTTTTAGTAGCTTCTTTAACACAGTATTGTCTTGGGGTATTTTTTTGTGTGTCTGATTGTGTACTTCCAAATGAGATGTGTGGTTGACTGGTCAGTTCATAACTCTGAGGTTCTACTCTATACCCATTGCTCTGTGTTTGTATTAGAGAAGGCAGGCCAAAGAAATGTCTTGCACTTGGAGCAGAAAGTTGTGTGGTTTGCAATGGTCCATTTAGTACAGAGGTGGGCAAACTACGGCCCGCAGGCCACATCTGGCCTGCAGGAACATCCTGCCTGGCCCTTGAGCTCCCGTCCCTGGAGGCTAACCCCTGACCCCTCCCATGCAGCCTCAGCTCGCCGTGCTGTCTGCGCGCTGGGGCTGCAAGCTGGCTGCAAGAGTTGCCAGGTGTAGTGTATTAAATTGTTCCCCCATAGGAGCACCAGGACTATACACGGTAAGTAGCACATTCCTACAAGGACCAATTTAATACACCACACTTGCCCACCCCTGCTTTAGTACCTGGGGGAGTTCATTCCACAGTCTCAGCATGGCCCCTAGAGAAACTTCTCTCCTGAACTGAGGAGTTCCACCGGGAATGGAGTTTGACTCATGTCTCCATCCTAGCGTGTTTGGGGGTCCTGCAGAGATCCTGGGCCCAGGTCATGGAGCATGTTGAAGACACAGGCTTAAGACCTTGAACTTAGATCTTATAATGCTGGGAGGTAAGCGCTCATGTAAAAATGAAAGACTCACCAAATGCTTACAATCCCATGTTTATTTTATGAACAGAAACTGTACATACACAGGCATGCAAAGGGGAAATCTTATGGAGAATAATATTCCTTAGAAGACAAGTAGTCTCAGTCTTGTTTGTCCAGCACAACCCTTCTTATTCTAGCCAGGAAAGTCTGTGCCCTTTTCCTCCTTTTAAATCAGCATGAATCCCCATGGGTTGTTGTTTTTTTTTCATTTCCCTGTGTGCAGGATTGTGTAATTGCTGGATTCCTCAGGAGCCAGATCCAAAGCCTGTTAAAGTCAATTCCGAGTTTCCCAGTGGGCTTTAGATCAGAGCCCTAGTTTCCAAGGATGAGCTCATTCAGTAGCCAAACTCTGATTACCAAATAGATAAGGTCACTCAGGATTCAGCCCAATGGGCCCAAAAAGTCTGACCAACTTTTATCTTTCTCATGCCCAAACAAAGGTCGATATTTGCATCAAAATCCCCTTTAAGGTCAACAAAGGCCCAAAGACAATACCAATGGTTTAACTCCAGCCTGCGATGTCTGAACACACAGAGCAAGGATGTGGACAGATTTCTCGGTCCGACATGCCCTGATTTGCAGATCAAACACCCAGCTCCATGCTGACATAAAAGTTATGGCTTAACCTTTTGAAGCTGATAACTTGAGTCACAATTAAGGGATGGCTGTAGTGGTTTTGAAAGCATAGTTCATTGGAATTGCTTTTAAGAAAAGCTTTTACTAGAAGAAAACAGAGCAACTCATTAATTGCCAGTCTTGGTTAAGAAAAGCTACATTTCATAGCATTTCTTTGCGCCTTCTTTTCTAGTTCTGCTTGTCCCTGTTTTCTCCCTCCTGTAGTAATAATTATTATAATCCTCTTTCTAGGCAATACAGCCCCTAGCACCACTACCCAAAATCTGTAGACATCCTGAATGAGTCACACACACATTATTTTAAGGCCTCCAAACAGAAGGGAGGAGAACATGAGATTAAATACTGCTTACATACGCTCTTGCTTACTGAAACACCAGTGGAATCTGATCAAATCAAAAGATCACCAAAAGCCACAAATAACACAGAAAAGTTATCTGAAACACTGGGAATGGCATCATCAAGGACCCAGAGCTCATTCAGCCAGTTATCCACTGTATAAGACAGATTCTACTGTTTGAGAAATATCCCATTTCCTTTTCTGCATTACAATATTGTAGGGGACCCCGAAAGACTTTGTCACGGCCTAGTCAGGGCTTTGCGCTTTCTCAAAAATAAGTTATTTGCGAACACAATATGCTAGTAAATGCTGCTTTTAACTGGTTAAAACTGCCCTGTGTAAAAAGCCCTGGTGTTTATAAAAAACTGCAAAAAGCCCCTGGCCACAGGCCAAGGGGAACAGCCATTGCTAATAAAAAGCCCCAAATTGCATATATGTTCTGCTTTGCATAAAATTAGCATAATGCTATAAATGCTGGGGGCCATTGGTTGCGCAGTTGGACTTCGCACAAGGCCAAGCTTTTTCGCGCGCTGGGTTCCCCATCCCAGTAACAGCAACGCTTGGAGTCCCCGTTGCAAGTGTGTCACTTAACCTTCATTAAAGCCAATTAATTCACCTGGTGTGTGGGCCTCGTCCTTGCAGAGCATCCAGGCACGCAACAAATATAATGCATTGTGGACCAGATCTTGAAGCCAATGGAGCTACTGTAGTGTGACATCAACGTAAATAAGAGCAGCATATGAGTCTGAACATCTCATTTACACTGGTGTAATCCCACTGGCCTCTATGGAATCACTCCTGATTTACATTGATGTACATGAGTTAAGAATCAAGCCCCTTGTGTATGTCAGAGAACACAGGGCCAGAGCCTCAGCTGGTGTTAATTAGCATCACTCCACCGAGATCAATGGAGTGGTGTCAAAAGCTGAGCTTTGATATGGTCCATATCGGTTTTTGCATCGCATGGGAAAAAATACAATCAAAAAGTGTTGAATTTCCCTGTACTCTGAGCTTTTATTTGTGTTCAGAGAAGGACCCGTAACAGCTCTTTCAGGATTCCCAGCTATTTGTTTGTGATCATCTCTTCCTAGTGCTGCTTACACACCCTAGAGATGGTAGTGAGGAAGGCACTTGAGTATGGGCAAACATGGGTGTTGGTGAGATGATATGTGCGGCAGCACATAAGGTCAGATATGCCTTTAATGGAGACCTGTGCAAAGCCTGGGTCTAGCTGCATCTTGCAGCGCAAGTAGCCATATCCTCAGAATAAATCAGAGACAAACTGAAGCCACCAGCCTACACTTAGCTCTGTGCAGGCAGATCCCTGTACCCCCAGAGAGCCTTATTGACTTCAGTGGGGATGTACTGGGGTGAACAGATTCACCCACATGATTAGGGCCCTACCAAATTTACGGTCTATTTTGGTCAATTTCACAGTCACAGAATTAAAAAAATTGTAAATTTCCTTATTTCAGATATTTAAATCAAATTTCACAAAGCTGTAATTGTAGGGGTCCTGACCCAAAGGGGATTATGTGCGTGTCTGTGGGGAAGGGGGTCTCAAAGTTATTGTAAGGGGCTTGGAGTATTGCCACTGTTACATCTGTGCTGCTGGTGGTGGTGGTGCTGCCTTCTGAGATGGGTGGCCAGAGAACGGCAGCTGGTGGCCCAGCTCTGAAGGCAGAGCCGCCACCAGCAGCAGCACAGAAGCAAGCATGGCATGGTGTGGTATTGCCACTCTTACTTCGGCACTGCTGCCTGGACAGCTGGCCCCTCAGCTAGCAGCTACCCCTCTCCAGCCGCCCAGTTCTTAAGGCAGCAGCGCCGAAGTAAGGGTGGCAACACTGCGACCCTCTAATAACCTTGGAACACCCCTGAAACCTGCTTTTGGATCAGGACCCCCAGGTTTAGGAACGCTGGTCTTCCCCGTGAAATCTGTATTGTATAGGGTAAAATCACACCAAAGACCAGATTTCATGGTCTATGATGGGTTTTTCATGGCCGTGAATTCAGTAGAGCCCTACACGTGATGCTGCTTGCAGGACTGGGGCCCAAGCAGGCTAAACCTAAACTGACCCCATGCCATAGTCAGCCTTCATACCCCTGTTTTGATCTTCGACCTTCAGGCTCCAGTCATGCTGCTACTGACGCCAATAGCAAAACCTTCCTGGGTTTCTGTGGAAGCCGAATCAGACCCGATTCCTAAGCTTGCCCCAGGAGGAGGAGAGAAGTGGGGGACTACGAAGGGTTTCTAATGAAGTGTTAACGCTCTGCTTTGCATCAGGAGGTGAGAATCTGATGACAGCAATATTTAAAGTGTTAATAAAGCTATTTCAAGCTGTCCCACAAATTACCTCCTGCAGCCTCAGCTCTCCCAGAGTCTGTAAGTAGAATAAATTAAGTACAAATACACTGTATAAGCTCTTTACAAGATTTCAAATGGATTCAGGAGGAGTTGCGAAAAATATTTATCACTGTGATAGTGATATAATGAGGTAAGTTGCTGATGTCTTCAGTTCTTCTCTTTTTTTAAGCTATAAACAATAAGATCCTCAAATTCACTTGACTGCATTTTAATGAAGACACCATGACACACTTTTAACATCTTTTTGATTTATTTCTTGTCAGATTCCATGTGCTGAGACTTGTTCTCTCTATGTTGTGGGATCATATTGAAGGGGAAGCAATGGAAAGAGGTTTTTTTTTAAGGTAATGATGCCCTTTAAAAGTAGATGTACAGATGTGAAGATTGAAGCAATCCAGAGGGAGTGAGGAAAACAAAATCAGTCCCCAAATACAAGTACCTAACAGCTATGCAGAGAAGTTTTAAAAGATCCTGAACGACTTAGGAGAACAAGACAACTGCTTGCAATGCAACTTGTGCTCCTAAGTCACTTTGGCTCACATCCTCACATGTACTTAGGTGTCTAACTCCCATTGATGTAGGCACCTAAATACCTTTGAAGATCTGGGCCTTAGGATCTTTTGAAACCCTGCCCTAACTGGGTAGAGAAGGTGGATCAGGACCAATGTGCCGGGCTGGTAATCCGAGGTCCATTCAAGTCAAGGAGAAGTTTTCCATTTACTTCAGTAGCAATGGTGGAGTGTTTAGTGGGCACCAGATCAGGCCCCAGATTCCTTCAGTCTGTGAACCCGTTTCTGTGGTTTACCTAAAAGCTGGAATGTTGGGCAAGGTTCAGTATTAACCAGGGTTTGACAAAAATTCCCTGCTTTGTCAGGCCATTTGGGCACTGAAGTACCATGTGGTCTGCATTTTGCTGATGCGGTTTGCAACACCTGGACAGGTTAAATAAATGTTACAGGCCCCAGACCTGCAGCTGGACTTATGTAGGTAGCTCCCTGTGCCTGCAGGGTTTTGCATGGGGGCAAGGGTCTGTCTGCATCAATCCAATTGCAGGAGCAGAGCCTAACCCAGCAGCCCTTACTACACAAGTAGTCCCAGTTATCGCCATGAGGATACGTGTACAGTGAAGACCAGACCAAACATGGCTTAGTGTAGGGGAATGAGGAGAAGAACATAACCACAGGTCCAGGTTGTGTGTGCAAGGGTGTAACTTCTCCTTATACAACCCAGGGCATGATTTAGGCCTTGGAGTGCAGTTATGTAGCTTAGATTAGTTAACACAGCCGTTAACATTTCTCTAAGAGCTCTGAGCCCTGGATTTACCCCCTTTTCTCTACACAGACCAGTGCTGTAACCATGGCACAAATATCAGGGACAATTCCCTGTCCCTTTGAAAACCCTACCCTTTGGCTGCAGCAGGGAAAAAGCAGAGAAGTCCTGAGACCTGCAGGCTTGGGCGATTTGCCATAAATCCCAACCCTTCCCGCTGACTTCTTTCTATAGATCAGATACATCTGCACAGAGGGCGTGCTGTACTGGCGTTCCAGAAGGAAATATTAGCATTTATCCTTGTATTTATCAGAGCTCCCCCCAGACACATTCCAAGTGCCTTCAAGCAATTTAAAATACATTGCCATTCCAACCCTTTCAGCAAAACGATAAGGCAACGCATCAAAAGGCAAATCATGTGGTGTGACGGAAAAGAGCGAGAGGATCCTGCACAAGAGCCAGTAGGCGCGTCTGGCTCTGGAGACAGGGAGTAAATCCCACTATTCCATGTAATGCTTTGCTGTCAAAAGAGACTGCACAAGTCACTGCTTTGAGATCTGAGGTACCACCACTATCAGCCTAATTCTCACACCCTTACTTGGGCAAGGTTCCCTGTAACTGACACATTTTGACTGGGCCCTTACCCAGGTGAGAGGAGAAGAGTTTAATGGAAAATAAAAATCAGATACTGCCGGCACCTTTTAACCTAAATTGTCAAACTCAATGAACATTCGTGTTGTTTCTCCATTATCCTCTCCAGGAGCGTCATGCTTCTTCTCACACTTGCCTTTTTAATTTCCTTTGCTGTCATTATTTTGACAGATGTAGTCTTTGTAACTGCCTGCACAGACTGAATCCAAAGCAGATTGCTGTATGTCCATAGGCACTTAGAGGGGTTAGCGTAAAAGTGAAAGAAGCCAGCACGGCCCCTTCAGCGCACTAGACTCAGAAAAATTCATGCAGACCAGACCTTAATCCTTAGAACTCTGCAAACCGTAAGAACATAAGAAGGGGCCATACCATGTCAGACGAGGTCCTTCAAGCACAGTATCCTGTCTGACAGTTGCCAGCGTCAGACGCTTCAGAGGGAACAAACAGAACAGGGCAGTTCCGGGTGACCCATCTGTCACTCTCCCTGGTATCGCAAGACAACAGGTTCCACTTCGGGGCAGACTGTTCAATGAGAGTGATGTTAACCCCATGCCAGCTGCAGCTCTAACTCCTTACTCACACAGCTAATGGCACTGCTTATTAACTCCCTAGGGAGACATGGTGGGTGAGGTAATAGCTTTTACTGGACTAACTTCTGTTTCTTTCTGGCCAAGTGAAGTTTGTCCAATAGAAGATATTCTAATATCCAGGGATCAACACAGCTGCAACAACACTGCAGATAGATATGACCTCCCTAGGCTTTTGCAAGTCTTTGTACAAACAGTCCCCTTGGAAGCCCCAGTCCCTCGTGACACCAAGTAAGCGAACGCCTCTGATAGGCCCTTTTACTGTATTGTCCCAGAAAATCCAAGTGCCTCTGTTCTGAAAGGACCAGACACATACCGCAGGACAGGTCCCTGCTTACCCAAAAAGGCAACGTGCCGTCCTATCCCGTACTGAAAGTACGTAGGCGTTATTAATTAAATGAAAAGGAAGCAAGAAGTATTTGCACAATGCTAAGGATACAAAAAAGACACAGACAGGCAAAGTTTGAACCCTTGATTATTATCTTATAAAACTTCTGTTCAAAGTAACAGAGTCTTATAGGTTCAGCATCTGATGCGTATCCCAGTTGTGGCAGACAGGGGCCCTTTGCCTGGCAGATAGCATGCTTAACTCCTAGGATCCAATCTGGTAAAAAACAAAACAAAAAAAACTTGTTTCCTTGTCATAGGCAGTTTTTCTCCAATGACCCTGCCATGTGACCGTTCTGATCCCATGGCTCACCAAGGCCCCTGGAGTGGGGTCCTTCACTCTCTCCAGAGGCCCTGGAAAACTCTCATGGGGCCTGGGCCCCTGGAGCTTCTTCCACTCCGGGTCTTCGGCGGCAGGGAGTCCTTCCGCTCCAGGGCTAAAGGACCTCCAGGCGCCGAATTACTGCTGAAGCGGGACCCGCCGCTGAAGTGTGGCCCGGTCTTCAGTGGTAATTAGGCAGTGAGGGGGTCTTTCCGTTCTGGGACCCGCCGCTGAAGGGCCCTGAAGACCCACGATGGGGACACCCCGCCGCCGAAGACCGGGCTGCACTTCGGCGGCGGGTCCCACTTCGGCAGTAATTCGGCAGCGGGGGACTCCCGCCGCGGGTCTTCTGGGCACTTCGGTGGTGGGTTCCGGAGCAGAAGGACCCCCCCCGCCACCGAATTACCGCCAAAAAGCCCAGGCCCCCAGAATCCTCTGGGCGGCCCTGGCAATCTCTCACACACACACACACACACACACACACACACACACACACACACCCCATGTTCAACAGCAGGAGCATTCCACATTAAAGGTTTGCTTTGTGTCCCGGAGCAGATCAGCACAGCCCACAACAGCTGTCAGGAAAGGTGCTTTGACAAGGAAGGGATGCATGTTTCCAGGGCAATGGAGTTCAAAACCATGAGCCGAGCAGTCACGTGAGGCATCATGGGACAGCTCTGGAGGCCAGTTACAGAGCAGAAAGCAATCAAGTGTCTACACTGGCAGTCGAGCACAGGAGCCTCTGTGCAAATAGCCTGACAACTCTTATCGAGGAGGGTTTTTTGCAGCGCTGTCACTGAGCACTTTGAGCACAAAGTGACTTAGCTGTGTGGACACATCTGCAGCATGAGTGCAGAAAGCTGCTTTACTGCCAGAAACGTGCCAGTGTAGACAAGCCCTAAGTTGCCCACTGGAGGGTTGAGGGTTTAAAGGATTTTAAAAGAAAATAAACATAGGTGCCCTCCTGAATGCAGGAAGCTTGAAATGTCTTTAGTGTCACAATCAAAATACCAGGAGTTTCACCACTGGTTTAAGAACCTATTTGTCCGTGGGGATTTCAGAGGCATATTAAGGATAGAATAGAATCCCTTGCATGACAAGGCATTTTCCTTTCCAATGGAGAGGAAAAGCGAAGATTGTTCATTCTAAGTAAGTAGAAAATCCCTGTAGGATTTTTGTGTTCTCCTGAACTAGCGATAGAAGTTCAGCTAAATATGACACGGCCCTAGGCTGCAGCCATCCTTGAATCCATCCAGAACTATTCCGGAAGTAGGACAAGCTCTGAAAACTTTGCAAAGGGAACGCGATGCAGCCCTGAATTTCCTGGGCGTGGGCACCTTAACTGACATTGTCATGCACAAGAGCAGCTTACTCCCTACAGTGTGGTGGGAGGTGTGATTAAACTCAGCCCACACCCCCTGACAGCCTGCCCAGAATGGACATGTTGAGTACTGTTCCTCTCCACGTCTCCCTGCTGCTGCTCTGTTACTGTTTGCTCTTCTCCAGTGGGATTCTGAAAAAGGGGAGAGCAGGTAAGCACCAGCTGCTTCCTCCTCTTGTTTTTCTTCTCTTTTCTCCTTCACCACTCGTCTTCTCCTGCACCAGCAAAATTAGATTTTTTACTTAGCTTTAAACTTCTGAATAATCCCACTGAAGTCAACCTTAAAAAAAAGTTAAAAAAGCTTGTATATAAGTGCCTTCCTTTATGAGAGTTTAAAACTGACAGGTAAATCAGCCAATCAAGCCAACCCTCTGCCTCCTCTCACCTTCCCCATTGCTCCCCTTCTTGATTCTCATTGTACATTGGGGGCCGGAGAGGAAGGGCCCTGGTGTGCTGTGGCATGTACACAAATATGGCTTAGCTGTTTGCTTTTCTGGTGCCATATCTTGGGATTACTGAAAAAACCAAGACTGTATTCTACATTTATGGGTTACTGTCTTAGAGCATGATCCAGTGCCCCTTGTAATTGCATCAGGCATTTAACTGACAGATAATCAGGAAATTACACCAGATGAAGCAGGAGATGCCAAAAAACAAAAACAAACCAACCAACCAAGCTACCTGTGAATATACGAGCAACCCCGTGCTGTCTATACCCATAGTTCAGAACTTGTAGTAGGCAGATTTCTAATGTCGAGGGTGGCGAATGATACATTCCCAATGCCTTTTCCCTGCAAGGTAATAAAATGAAGAGCAGAAATTGCTTTAGAAATGTGATTATGTTAGCTAAACTATTTCTGCATTTCAAGGTAACTGTTCAGAAATATCAGAACAGATCCTCAGCTGGTGGAAACTGGCCATGCTTCCATTAAAATCAGTTCATTGATGTACAACAGCTGCAAGTCTGGTCTGTAAAAATATACGTACAATGGAAAAATTGCTAGAAAATTAACCATCACTATAGATGTAAAGAGCCTTCTGCAGAGAATTAAAATACATGCATGCAACAAAGAGTTATTTTCCCCTGACTCCAATACGACTAATTAACCATATGTAGCCACCCAAGCAATACACTATATTGGTACAAAACGCCCCTGCATTAAACTGACCCAGGGTGGCAGTTCACTGTTACTCTTCCTTTGCGCACTTGTCCCTTGCATTCAGCTGTGTAAGTAGAACATTTTCAAGCATGGTCATCTGCATTTGCTGCATGTTGGGTTGTGTCATTCTGACGTATGAGACATTCAGTGCCAGGATCTCTCTCACTGGTGAGCAGAAGAGATGTTTCTAGGTTTAATTCAGAAGTTTGACATCTTTGCATTCCAATGAATTGTTTGCCATATTCATAAATGGTTCATCTCAGCAGCCTCGAGCTAATTGTTCATTATGCTTCCCATTAGCAGCCTGTGAACGATCCCTTCCCATGTTAAAGTTTTCAGTTGCAACTTTAAAGTAACAAAAATATCCTAGAGATGCTGACAGACCTGGCTAAAAAAAAAATTGGAGCTCAGCAAATTGTTTGCAATGAAAAATGTGATGAATTTAGCCACTTTGCTAGTAAATTATCTGTGAATTCACTGATTTTTATGTATTGTGTTCAGTGGATGGTTTGTGCAAATGTATTTCAACCTGTGGTTTGCTTGTGTGAAGAATTTGCTGATACGTTTTGCTATTAGTAATGTGCCATTCAAGTTGTATGTTTGGCCACCAAAGAAGACATTCAACCTTAAGTCCAAATGCTTACTCACTGCATAAATGTGAGAGCCAGATGAAAAATAGAGAACAAAATTCTGGCCATTTCTTTGACATTTTTTTCCTGTTTTTTAACTAAAAAATTGCAAATTTGATAAATTTCAAACAGCTCCTTCCAAAGGGGCTTAAAAACTGTAGAGAGAGAGACACTCTCTGTGCTCTCTGGGTATGTCTACGCTACTCGCTGGATTGGTGGCCAGCGATCGATCCAGCAGGTGTCAATTTATCGCATCTAGACTAGATGCGATAAATCGATCCCCAAGTGCTCTCCCATCGACTCTGTACTCCATCACCGGGAGAGGTGCAGGCGGAGTCAATGGGGGAGCAGCAGCAGACGACCTACCGCAGTGAAGACACCACAGTAAGTCGATCTAAGTACGTCAACTTCAGCTACGTTATTCACGTAGCTGAAGTTGCATAACTTAGATCAATCCCCCACCCCCCAGCATAGATCAGGCCTCTGTATAAAGAGCCCCAGTCACAACTTCCCACATTCAGATCAGTTCTGCATGGTTCATTGATAAGCAGTCCACACACCACTAGGGGTTCAGCATTCTGAACTCAACCCGAGTCTTTTGGGGTTTGCATTCCATTTTTAGTTTTACACATGTAGTAAGAGGAGGACCTGAGATATAAATCTTGGTATCAGAGGCCTGGTAGGAGGCCTAAGGCCTGAACTAAAGTAATGGTCAAGACTTTGCTAACATAAAGCAAAGTTAAGCTGTGAGCCAGAGGCAGGCCCTGCTCACAGAAGCTGGCAAGGAAAGGGCTGATGCTGCAAAAAGACATACCTAAAAGGACACCAGATATCAGAACATTTGCATACTCGTACACTCCACACAGATAGCAAGGAACAGGCTGACCCAACCCAATGACAGGGCCAAAAGGGGAATATAATGGATAGGGTTGTTTTTTTCGAACCAACATGTACAAGGTGAGAGGTGGCACCTTACTATGCAGAGGGGTTGTACCTTGCTACGAAGAAGGGTTACACCTCAATACATCAGGCGTGATGTGTAACTTGTTTGTACCTGTGTATAAGAATGCATCCGTGGGGCGGTGTCTTTGTCCAGCGTAGGGGGCAGTGGAAAGTCCCGCCACTGACTGGGCTGAGTCCATTGCCAGGGAACACCTATGTACTGGCTAGCAGGACCTTAGCAGCACCTTGTACATCGTTTGCCAGGGAGCTGGAGACTGTTTCTCTTCGACAATAAACCTGGCCGACGTGCCTTCGTATCTTACTAGAGTCTGTGGTCATTGGGGGTTCTCTTCGGGTCTGCTGTGTCAGCTATCTGCGCAGAGGTGGGGCAGCACACAGAGGGAACACACGCATGCAGCTGATTGATATCAACATTGAACAGAGCAGAGCACCACACCGGTAGCATCTGACAACACCACTCTCAGCAGCACTGGGTTAGGGACACTCTGCCAGATTCTTTCCTTCAAGAGCGGAAAGGAAGAACAGACCCATGCACATCAAGACAGTATTGCAAACATTATTCTGCCATAGGTGAATAGGATGCAGAAGGAAAATGACCATCCTTGCACCCCATGAAAACCATGCCCTGGGTAGGGGGTTAAATCGAGTAAGAAGGGCAAGAGCTTCCGGGGGACAGGACTAAAGTGGGGGAAGGTCTTTCTAGAGAAGACAGACATTGAATATCCTAGGTCAGGGGTCAGCAACCTGCAGCATGCGTGCCAAAGACAGCATGTGAGCCGATTTTTCATGACACGCTGCTGCCTGCTGGGGTCCCGGCCCCACTCAGCCCCACTGGTCTCTCCTGCGGGGGCAGGAGGCAGAAGCTTGGTCCTGCTGGCAGCCAACCTCCCACTCCCTTGCTTCTTCCCCCAGCGTGCTGCTTTCCTGCCCCTCCTCCTCCCCTTCCCTGCACCGATCAGCTGATCGCCCTTGCGAACGGGGTGGGGAGAAGCGAAGCCGCAGTGCGCTCGCTGCTCGGGGAGGAGGCAGAGAAGAGGCAGGGATGGGGCCTTGGGGAAAAGGGGGGAATCAGGGCATAGCCCCTCCAGCCCCATGCCGTGAGCCGCTCATGGCAGGGGCCTGAGAATGGGAACACTCCCATGAGCCGAGCACCCAGCCCTCTGCCCTGACCTCTGAACCCCCCCACACACCCAGCCCTCTGCCCTAACCCCTGAACTCCCCCCACACACCCAGCCCTCTACTTTGACCCCTGAACCCCCCACACACACACAGCCCTCTGCCCTGACCCCTGAACTCCCCCCACACACCCAGCCCTCTGCCCTGACCCCTGAACCCCCCGACACCTAGCCCTCTACTCTGACTCCTGAACCCCCCCACACCCCCAGCCCTCTGCCCTGACTCCTGCACCCCCACACACACCCAGCTCTGTACTCTGACCCCTAAACCCCCCACACACCTAGCCCTCTGCCCTGACCCCTGCACCCCCTCCACACACCCCCAGCCCTCTGCCCTGACCCCTGAACCCCCCCACACACTCAGCCCTCTGCCCTGACCCCTGAACCCCCCTCACACACCCATCCCTCTGCCCAGACCTCTGACCTCCCCATGCATCCAACCCTCTTCTCTGACCCCTGCACCCCCACACACACCCAGCCCTCTGCCCTGACTCCTGCAGCCCCCTACAACCACAGCCCTGACTTCTGCACCCCCCACACATACCCAGCCATCCCACACCCTGACTCCTGCACCCCATCACATCCTCCAGCCCCCATTCTGTCTCCTGCACCCCCACACATCCCCAGCCCCCCCACACCCCATGCCCTGACTCTTGCAGCCCCCCATATCCCCATCCCACCCTGAGCACCAAACGGGAGCTCCTGCACCTTCCCCCTACGTTCCCACCTGCACCCCTCCCACCAAATGGGAGCTGTCCCAGGTAAAAGCTCCACACCCAAACCTCCTTCCCCAACCCCGAGCTCCCTCCCTCATTCTAGCTCCTGGCCCGACCCTGCACCCCAACCCCCAGGCCGCTCCTTCACCCCAGCCCCGTGCTCAGTGTACTCCCACCCTCAGCTCAGAGCAGAGAGAGGAAGGGAATGGGCTCGAGCCAGGGAGAAGGTAGGTACCCACTGTATGTGGGCAGGGCCAGGATTTTTGTTGTATGTAAAGTAAAAAAAAAGTTTTCAAAATGTTTAAGAAGCTTCAATTAAATTAAAATGCTGATCTTACGTCACCGACCCACTCAGCCTGCTGCCAGCCTGGGGTTCTGTTCACCTAGTTTGGTAACAGGCTGAGTGGGGCCTGTGGCTGGGACCCCAGCTGGCAAGGGGCTGGCAGACAACCCCAGACCAGCAGTGGGCTGAGCAGGGTCGGCAGCCGGGACCCTGGCTAGCTGGAGCCAGTGCACAGAACCTCAGATCAGCAACAGGCTGAGCTGCTCAGCCCACTGCTGGTCTGGGGTCCTAGCCGCCGGCCCTTTGCCAGCTGCGGTTCCAGTCGCAGGCCCCGCTCAGCTCGCTGCCGGACTGGGGTCCCAGCTGCTGGGCCCTTGCCAGCCAGGGTCCCAGCTGCAGGCCCTGCTCAGCTCGCTGCCGAACTAGGTGAACGGAACCCCAGGCTGGAAGCAGGCTGAGTGGGTTGGTGACGTAAGATCAGCATTTTAATTTAATTTTAAATGAAGCTTCTTACTTTACATACAACCATAATTTAGTTATATATTATAGACTTATAGAGAGAGACCTTCTAAAAAATGTTAAAATGTATCACTGGCACCTGAAACCTTAAGTTAAAGTGAAGAAGTGAAGACTCAGCACAGCACTGCTGAAAGGTTGCCGACCCCTGTCCTAGGATGTTTCCAGCAAGGTATTTCCAGTAGAGATAGGGACGTGCCAATGACATGGTACAAGGCATTGGTAAGGACACATTTGGAATACTGTGTACAATTCCATTGCTCAAGAAAGATGAATTCAAACTGGAACAGGTGCAGAGAAGGGCTACTAGGATAATCAGGGGAATGGAGGGCCTCCCTTAAGCAAGGAGACTAGAAAAGTTTGGCTTGTTTAGCCCAGCCAAATGAAGGTTGAGGGGGAACATGACTGCTCTCTAAACGCAGCAGGGCATAATTAGCAAGAACTATTAAGTTAAAGGACAATGTTGGCACAAGAAAAAATGGGGATAAACTGGTCATAAATAAATTTAGGCTGGAAATTAGAAGGTGTCTGTGACAAGACACAACTCACCACTGTGGCTCCTCCTGCTGGCTGTCCGGGGAATTAGCACTGCACCCTCTTCTGGGTGTCTTGCCTGCTGTCACCTCCGTTCCTGGACCCACATCACTCCCAGGACCATGACAGCCCCATCAGTGACACTGCCCTCTGGCTGTGCCGTACTCTGTTTCCTCCCCTTCCTGCAGTCTGCCATCCGGCCACTCCCTTCAGTGGCAAACTGCAGTCCACTGTCTGGCCACTCCCTTCGGTGGCAAACTGCAGTCCACTGTCTGGCCACTCCCTTCGGTGGCAAACTGCAGTCCACTGTCCGGCCACTCCCTTCGGTGGCAAACTGCAGTCCACTGTCCGGCCACTCCCTTCAGCGGTTCCAGCACCCTCCTTGCCCTTCATCGGGGCCTCAGTCCGCAGATCCCTGCAGTCTGCCAGGAGCTGCCTTTAGCTCTCAGGGTCTCTGCCTGCAGCACTGCTCTGTCCAGGGTGCTTGCTGCCATCTGCCTGCAAGGCAGCCACTCCTCCTCCCTTCTGAAGCTCACGGCTCTGTTCTGCAGCCCTTCTTATATGGGCCAGCCCAGCCCTGACTGGCTACTCCTAAACGCCCTTCTGTGATTGGCTGCCTCCTGCACAGCCTTCCTAGGGCTGCTTTTAACCCCTTTTCTGCCAGTGTAGGACAGACGCCCCATCATAGTCTCCAACCACCAGGGGAGTGAGGTTCTGGAACAGCCTTCCAATAGGAATAGTGGGGCAAACAACCTCATTAGTTTAAAAATGGAACTTGATATGTTTATGACTGGTACTATACGAGGGGGTTGCCTGTGATAGCCTGGGGCTGGAATCTAGGACCCGGGAAGCCTGTTTCAGTCCTGTGCCCTCTGTTCTTCTTCTTCTCCCCTTCACACGGGGTCGAGGAACGGGAGACTGGCACTGGGTTTGCGTGGATTTGCATCAAGAAAATCACTTTAAACAAGGGCCCTGCTTCTCACTTGCACTAATGCCTTTCCACTCCACTGAGGTAGGGTAAAGTGACTGTGAAGTGGACATGAATGCAATTTCCACCCGCTGTGCTGCTACTGTGAGAAACTGACAATATCCTGTAATATCCTTAATGAACGTTGTTGGATGAAGTTAAACCTTACTGAATTAGGGTTAATACGCTGGGGGTACATTGTCTTAGAAATGCAAATGTTGAGGCACTACCATGAGATTGTATGGAACTTCCTTAGACAACATTAGTGCAATCTCAGGAAAGGAAGATGAAGTCCAAAGATCTTTTTGGAGCAATACTCATGAAGTGCATTTCCTAGGAAGTACCTTGAGAGTCCCCTTCTAAGCTAACCTCCTGAAGATATGCCCTGGGGAAAGAGAGCCATTGGGTGCTAATTACCTACTTCAGGGGGCAAAGATCCCTGAGCTGTGTAAAAGGGTGGAGTAAATGTGCCATGAGTGTCCTTGTTTTGAGCTAGGATGACCATATTAGCCAAAGGGAAAATGGGACACCAAGTGGGCTAATCTGAGCCCTCTCCCTCCCCACATGGGGCTGGCCCAATCTGCTCGTCCAAGCCCTCCCCACCAACATGGGGCTGGCCCGGGCCAAGTCCCCCTCCTCGTGTGAGGATAGGGCTGTGTCACAGCTTGCCTGAGCACTGCTTGCCCCGCTCCCAAGCCTTGCCTCTCCCCTGCATGGAGCTGGCATTGCCACCAACCCCTCACATGTTCCCCTGAATCCCACTTTTTTGACAAAAGTGGGCATTTGTCTTGTGTACACTTGCCAATGGATCAAAATGGCTGACTGCAGTCCTGTCAAGTTCTGGGGTACATGCAGGAATAGCAGATTCCAGGGTAACAGTAACCCCCAGGTTTCCCCTAGGGGATGATGTTGAAGAGATAATTCTGCCAGAATCCCTGTTAGGATGCGGGGGTTAATTCTGGTACATTTATTTGCAGGCCTGTAGGTTATTTTACCATGTTTAATACATTTTCTCTGTAATTAAGCATACAGTGGTCTTACTTAGGAAGAGCTGTGTGGTACCTACAGCTGTTGACAATCACTCCGTTACCAGTCTCTGAAGAGAAAGCAAGCAGTAGTGCCTGGGCAGCCTGGCTGCTCTGAGAAATACAGGCTGAAGGCAACCATGAGAGCCAACAACTGCAGAGCTGGAAGTCTGAGATTGGATGTCCTTCCGGACCAGCTGAGGGGAAATACAGGTGCAGTGGCCCTGAATTACGAGAGCCTCTTTCCCTGGCCACTGTCAATGAGATTCCTTGACGCTTTCACTGCTGACTCAGAGGTGCATGTGGTTTTTGGAGGTAGCTGGTTCTGTCACGCTATTCCCCTCATGCTGCATGTGGATGGTTTATACTCAGTGTCCTGCCGGGCAGTTGTCCTGCACTGGGGATTGTGCCATCTTAACAAGCTGTCCCAAACATCAGTGACCTCTCACTAAAGTTTCACTACTGCTCAGGATTGCAAAGCAGCTGATTGCCTCCAGAGAGGGGATTTCCCAGACAGAGTCAACTACGGTCAGGTCAGTACTTAGTGTGAATGAAAAGAAAGTCAATGATACCCATGTCATCCAGAGTATGTGATCAGTGGTTCTCCTGTTAGTACACAGCTCCCTTCCCCAATTCTAGTAGTAAGAGAAACAGGGCCGCTGCAACCCATTAGGTGACCTAGGAGGTCACCTAGCGCACTAGCATTTAGGGGGCGGCATTTTGGGTCCTTCGGCGGTGACTGCGGCAGCTGGATCTTTGTCTGCCCCGATCGTCCTCAGAATTTAGGCAGAGGGAGCTGGGGTAGGGGGGTGCAGGGAGGGCCACCTGCAGTAAGAAAGGGGGGGTGCAGCACGCAGGGGAACTCCCTGCCCCAGCTCACCTCTGCTCCACCTCCTCCCCTGAGCACGCTGCCCCGCTCTGCTTCTCTCCCTCCCAGGCTTGCGGCACCAAACAGCTGATTGGTGCCACAAGCCTGGGAGGTGGGAGAAGTGGAGCGGCGATGGCGTGCTGGGGGAGGAGGCGGAGCAGAGGTGAGCTGGGGCGGGGAGCTGCCGCATGGCTCCCCGGGCCAGCGGGAGCTGCCGCATGGCTCCCCGGGCCAGGGGGAGCTGCCGGAGGGGGGCAGAGAGCTGCCACAGGGCTCTGGGGGGGGTTGCAAGGTGGAAGTTTCGCCTAGGGCGCAAAACATCCTTGCACCCGCCCTGAAGAGAAAAGGAACCAATGAAACCTTCAGCCCCTGTGGGCTCAGCAGGCGGAGAAGGTTTCTGCAGCATCCTTCCTGAGGAATTCTCGGGGCAATTCCTTCTCCCCTCCTCATCAGGCACCTTCTGGGCTGTCTGGTTCCCTTTTAAGCTCCACCTCCAGCTGGAGCATGCTGGAGGGGTCGCCTGGGTCCAGAGTCGCTCCATAACCCCTTCAGTTGTAGTGCATGGTGTAGACAGCCTGGCACAATAAGCAAAGATTAAGCAGGGGTCAATATTTTACAGGCTGTTATCACATGATGTGTGTCTAATTATAATGTCATGGGAACCAATAAAAGACAGGACCATTAGTTTTTGTCGCCCCTAGAGAAAGATATTTATTGCAAACTTAATTTATAAATTCCCCCAGAGCTGGGGGGTGGCTTTGCTCCAAGCCCTGAGTAAGAGGCAATGCACAGCTGTGCTACTCCAGGAGCAAACCCAGGACCAGCTTGGGCTCCAAGAGTGTCAGCCTGGTCCCTGGCTCCCCCTGGGGTGAGGAAGGACTCTGTGCTAGCTCTGTACTTGGTGCAGATTGTGTCTCCCTTCATGAGTTGATTGGTGGGGGTCAAAGTCAAGACTCCACCCATTCCCTGCCTCCCCTCACCCCCACCTGAAAGAGAGAACAGCAGCCCAGGGGAGGACGCTCTCTCCATGCTGCATACTAACAGGGTGTAAGGTTCAGGGAAATTTGGCCCAGAATCAATTATCTGTCCAAGCAACACTGCATCTCGAGGATGCTCTGTGTAATACACACACACGCATACACACGCACACAGGATGAGATTTTCAAACGAGCATAAGGGAGAGAGGTGCCCATATCCCCTTGGCTATGAATGGGGGATGAGAGCCCAACTCTAGTGCTCCTTTGCCAATCCCAGCTGGAAGTGGTGAGGGTTATATACCCTTGTCTCGCTAGGCTGAACTGACGAGGTGGCTAATGATGGTGAGACACAGGGAAATGGGAAGCGCTGACTACTTGTAAGGTACATGGCATTTACCACAGGAAAACAGAATTAGCCTGTAATCACACGTTACAGCAGCTAACACAGCAAAACGTTCCAGGGTGATAAAGGTTTTCCCAGACACTGAAATACATACGCTGTAAGTACAGGCTCCTCCGTTATTTGTTTTGTAGCTTACAGGCGTAAGGCACAAAAAGGAAACTGGAGAGAACTCAGCAGGCAAGGCAATGTCAAAATGTTACATTCCCGTTACAGCTAAAAACTGGCATTTCACAGTCACAGATGAAATGTGCAATAGTGCCAACTGTCAACTGAACACTTGTGACATAATTTATTACCTCCTGTGAACCCGTTTGAGAATGTGAAACATTTCAGATTATGTATTAATCATGTGAAACATTCCGTATCGCACGTTGCAGATTGCTAGTGGAGCCTGGGTCTCCATGCACTTTTACAGAAAAGCTGGCCACGTGTGGGTGGGTCGTGTGTTTCTTTTATTGTTAGCGCTACGGAAATGTGATATGTTGGATGGAGGAAGTCCAAACATATTGTAAAGTGAATGAATTTCTTAGGAGATCTTTGAAGCTGCATTCAGAAAAAGCCGCTGAGCACAAAATTAATTGGGCAGAGTTACAAAGTATCCAGCTCGGATGTTGGCTTCTGTAATGAGAGGTTGTGCAGAGAATAGCTTATTGCTGTTATCTCCCAGGATGTCACAGACCTACCACCTGCTACGACCATGCTTCATATGGATAGTTAAAGGAGTGACTTGTAGCCAATTTAGAACAAGAAAGGGAGAACTATTATGATACTGCTCTGCACTTGGTGGGAAATCTGGTGTGCTCCCCTTACAATACCAAATGTAGGGGCCTTGTTATTTTGATACAGGACTTCTCATGCTGCCATTAACAGTCTGCACAGTACTTCCACGTGCATGAGAGCTTGGAATAAACTTGGGAATATGCTTTGTGTTAACACAGTGGTCTTCGTATTGCATTCCTTTTAGTATTTCTTTTTACATACTCCAAAGGATTCATATATTTTCAGCTCAAATCCCCCCACCCTCCGTTATCTTTGTCATCCAGAAATATTCTTGATTTAGATAAAGTTACTGAGGCTTGGTGTGGCAAAGGAGCACATAGCTCCAGGCAGAAGAGAAAGGGGACATACAGCACTTTTATCCTAACCTGCTCCTGGGCTAGCTATGCAATGGGTCCGTCCAAGTGTCTGTTACAGCAGCTCAGGTTCACATTGCTGAGAAAGGATCCCTGGCCATACTCCTCACCAGCCATAGAAAGGAAGGCCGTGTGCGAGCTGCTCTGTGCCCCTACACTGAGATCATCCTTCCATGGCAAGCTACACCAGCTTGGGAGAATCTAGGCCAAAGTTTCAAGGGTTCTTTTAGCTGAAAAGGCCTGGGTAGGACATAGGCTCCAGTCAGCTTCCTGTCACATTGGCGTCATCGTAGCGTGTGTCTCAGGCTCCTTCCCAGAGATTCTCTGCACCATCACCATGCTTATATGCCCAGTTTGTTTGAACTCCGCAACATTTGAATTTGTCAGTATTGGTGTTTCCATTGCAGACTCAGAGGAAGTGAGCGCCCTGTTTTCAGTATGTTTTTCAATTAACTTCTTCGCCCCTCATCAAGCTTGTTGTGGATTAATTCTCACCAGTAGTCCTTTAGGGGAAAAAAAAGTCACTAATTCTGAAATATTTCATGTGCCCGGAAATAAGAGGTTAGAAATGGAACAGTTCAAACCATGTAGAGATCTGATATCTTACCAGTCAGCCATGCTAAAGGCTGGGCCATTTCAATGGTCAAGCTAAACAATGCTTGAGTAGGCCTTATTTGGGTCCCTGCCGGGTTATAAGCTGCTTAGGAGAGTCCTGGAAAGATACCAAAGCTGGCCATGCAGTGGGCTGATCTGTTCCAGGGAGTGGGGTGGAGAATAGGTCTGATACTCAAGGATGGAAGTTGAGAAGTACTGGGGGGTGGGGCATCTATATTCTCCGTTCCTTTCCCACTATGGGGGCACCAGTAAGGATTTACTGTTACACAGCCCCATACTCCACCTGTTGATGGGTTAGCACAAGCGAGTCCCCGGAACAGATGACACAGGCAGGATCTCTGAAAGAAGACAACCATGTTGATTAATTACTGGAAGAGGATACAGAAGCAGCTCCCCTCCTGCTCTTGTGTCTGGTACCAAACTGCTTCTTTCCTGCCTCAGGGAGGAAAGAACAGGCACCCCGGAGCTTCGTCTCAGGGTTAGCGGCCTTTCCTGTGGGTCAGAGCCTCACCCCATCTGCAGGTGTGTCAAGGAACACCCCCTCAAACCCAGCCCATGGACTGGCTCTGCTAACTCTCCTAGTGCTGGAGTCACAGCAGCTCTACATCTCCGGTGCGGGAGAGGAGATAACCCAGGGCACCACAAGGGGCTAGAACAGACAAGCAATGGAGTCTCCCACACGCTCCACATCTAGCCCATGTCACCCTCAGACTACGATGGCTACCCCTCTACACTATTTCCCCCGGTGGCTGACTCCCATCCCCAGATCTGCTGGCTGACTCCACCGCTTCCAAACATCTCCTGCTCTCAATACCTTCCCCCTCTAATGGTTTCCCCAGTTTGGCAATGGCCTACCAGGATTTTTTTGTTTCATTTATAATTTGCCATAGAAAGTGCATACCATATCCCATGCAGCTTCTGATCAGGGTCAACAGTCACACTGGTGTCAAAACAAGTGTGAAAGGAGCCTCTGGCTCAGTGGTGGCCAGAAGTTAGCAAGGGATACCAGTGCCACTGAGCCAAAAGAGGAAGGAGAAAGAAGAGGCGAAGAATCAGGACCGGCGCTAGGGGTTTTAGGACCCTAGGCGCACTGCAATTTTGCCGCCCCGCGCCCTGGTCCGGCGGCTCCGGTGGAGCTGCGGCAGTCGTGCCTGCGGGAGGTCCACTGGAGCCGTGGGAGCAGCCGACCGTCCGCAGGCACGACTGCCGCAGCTCCACCGGAGCCGCCTAGGCCTAGGCACGATTGCCTAGGCCGCCTAAATGGAAGCGCCAGCCCTGCGAAGAATGGAAAGCAATGGGATGGAGAATGGAAACATTTATGAAGAACCACATTGGTTGTGCATTCTCCTATTGATTTAAATGGGGAAACAGGTACCAGAATTTGACCATTAATTGGCATGCTTATAAGGAGCATTCCCAGTTTGACTCACAGGCATCAGAATAGTACCACTCGATTCTGCTGTGCCGGTAGACCTGGAGGAATGGGGATTGACGATAGGAGAATAGCTCCCTAAGCCAACTGGGGTCATAATTCCTAACACCAGCAAGTTTTTAATATATATTTTCTAGCAGTACCAATCCCAGTTAGGATTTGGGGCCCGCTGGCCTGGATACTGCATACATACAGAAGTAAGACAAACCCTACAGTGAAGGGGTAGCAATCAGAAGGATCCCTATCATGTGCTGGTGAGCAGAAGAGACAGGGGCCGTATTCTCAGCTGGGGTAATTCCATTGACTTCATTGTCATGCTTGCATCGGCTCCAATGGAACAACACCATTTTACACTCGCTGAGAGGACCTGCCTCCAGATCTGTAATTTTGACCATCCTTCTTGCTATCTCCTTTATGGGACCTTTGGGAATTGGTTTGAAAGCCAAACACCAAAATAAACCCAGCAAACAAGAGCATGATCGTAAGGTTTGCTTGCACAGAGTCCTGTTGGGACCTGTTGTGAGAGTTGGGCCTACAAATGTACCTGAATTGTGACTGCAACTATAAAAACATCATAGAAGTTCATACAATGGTACACTAACTTCTAAGAGTAAAAGTTAATGGGGAAAAGATCGGAAAGGGAGACAGAAGAGCTGGATTAGTCTAAACCAGAGGCTCTCAACTGTGGTCTGTTGATCACCAGTGGTCTGCAAACTTCATTCAGGTGGTCTGCAGATAGTTCGCTCTAAGGTGCACATCTGGGTGGCCGCACGAAAGAGAATGAAAGACCATTCACCCAATTAGTGGAGCCACACATTCACAGCACCATCTCTGTGGCTTCTGTGGCGGGGGAGAGACCTCCCTCTTTCCCCGCCCCAGCTCGGGGGCTGCCACAGAAGGGGAGAGAGGACACATCCATCGCATTTGAAAGGTAAAACTACTGATATGAAAATATGAATCATGTGCTTTTATCTGTAGAACAAAAAACGTTTATTATTATTAAGGTTTTTTTTAATATAGCAATTTTATCTGAAGCGCTTTACACTAGTTAGCTAATGGTACAAAGAACATTTGGAAATATCATTAAGTGGACCGCCAAGACGCTCAGCAATTCTCAAGTGGTCCGTGGAAAAAAAAAGTTTGAGAGCCACTGGTCTAAACCAAGAAGGACACATTGAGATAATCCAAGGACTATTTAAATTATGGTTGGTAAAAAGAAAAGATGTGAAAGCAGAAGTTAATAAGCCAAAATTGGTGTGAAGGGTGTTAGGCCTAATTGGTGGATAAAATGGTGGATAAAATAATGAGGGGAATGAACTATGCCAACCACTTTCCCCCCTTTTGGAGTTTCTTATAAAGAGACTTTAAAGAAAAGTTAAGTAAGTTCAGTTCACTTCAACCGTCCCTCACCTCTCATCCCACCTTGCATCTCAGTTGATCCGCCAGTCTGCCAGCAGAGCAACTCAATAAGTTTCTTCCTGAGAGGAAGGCCAGTTGGCCTTGCTCTTGTTCAAAGAACTTTGTTTTCACCTGTGAGTGCTGAAAGTCATCACACTATCTTGACAGCCAGTAGTCAGCCCAGCAGTGGAGATATTTAATTGTAATGGACTGGGACATAGGCAGTCTGGCCTAGCAGTTATGCAAGACTGAGGTCTGCCCACCTGGGGACAGTAGTCACTTGAGAAATTGCAGGACCCAGATTTTGCAAGCAGGAGTCAGGGTCAGAGTTAGGCCGGCGTCAAAAACCAGAGATCAGAGTTGATACCAGGCTAGAATCAAGAGACAGGAATCTGTGCCAGCGTCAGGCTGGAGTCAGAGACTGGAGATCGATCAGGGTCTGGGGCTGTAGCAGGCTAAAGTCTGTGTAGTTGCCCAGACAACTTTCTGGGGCAACCCCTGTTAAACTGTGTGCTCGGCCAATCAGAAGGCCACGGGGTACCGTCACTCTGGGTCTCTTGGGTGGCACATCCTGTGGCACCTACTCTTCATAATGCTCCCTTGCTGAGCCTAGGCATGGCCTCTGTGGGGCACTGTGGGAATATCAGCCATCCTGGACTCTGCACACCTGGGTTCTAGTCCTTACGCTAACTGCCAGTACTGAAGAGGCATGAAAGATCCTGTATTGTCTTCTCTTCTCTTATTGTAGTTTTTTCCACCATCCCTTTACCCCATCTTCTCTCTTTCTCTCTCTTGCTTTTTCATCAAATCCTGAAATCAGCTATGCTGTATTCATCCAACCCTGCCTTGTCTAAAAAGAAAAGATACAACCAGAAACCTCCCAGACCAGACTGTAAACCAGGGTCCAAACCGCAGGTGTTGTGGTTGACTTGCCAGCCGAAGCATCCATTCAGGACATCAACAAAAGCTACGTTGCACCCATCTTCTCTAGCCTGTCTCTCCTCCACCTTTGCCTGTTGTTATAGAACATGGAAAGTAAATGCCCTTCACACAGCTGGACTGAGAGTAAAATTAACCTTCTCCTTTGCAAAGAAAAGTTATTCTGAAAATGAGAGACTGATATTTTGCCTCTAAAAGGAGAAAATCAAACTCTTGAATGTCTGTTATGCATAATCACTCAACCCCAGTTTCAATATACATGCCATTTTTAATTTCTTGTGTTTAATCAATAAACTTTTCATTTGAATGAATGCATTTGTGTTTGATATGTAACCGAGTAAATCAAACAGAGGCCTTGAAAATAACCCTGGGCCTATCTCTCATTGTTTAATGTCAAAAAGTGAAAGGTTATAAATTCATTTAACTCTTTAGACCTTTGAGATTAATATCAATGCAACATATCTTTCTCCTTCTCATAACACAAGAACTAGGGGTCACCAAAGGAAATTAATAGGCAGCAGGTTTGAAACAAATAAAAGGAAGTATTTTCACAATCAGTCTGTGGAACTCTTTGCCAAAAGATGCTGTGAAGGCCAAGACTATAACAGGGTTCAAAAAAGAACTAGATAAATTTGTGAAGGATAGGTCCATCAATGGCTATTAGCCAGGATGGACAGGGATGGTGTCTCTAGCCTCTGTTTGCCAGAAGCTCAGAATGGGCAACAGGGGATGGATCACTTGATGGTTACCTGTTCTGTTCATTTCCTTTGAAGCACCTGACATTGGCCACTGGCAGAAGACAGGATACTGGGCTAGATGGACCTTTGGTCTGACCCAATATGGCAGTTCTTATGTTATGTTCTTATCCTGAGATTGAGATAATGCAAAGAAAAATTGTCTCATTGTTTTGACATGAAGAAGTTGCTTTTTAATATATTGTAATAAAAAGATTCAAATTCATATTTTTTCATTCATGGAACTATCATTTCAACCAATTTAACATGGCCCACATTGTTCAAAGGAATTATATGTTGTACTCAAACTGCGGATGTTTGTACAGAATTTTCAGGGGAAAAAATATGTAGATGAAATAAGTAAGCATTTAATTTGCCCTTCACAGTTGATTCATGTAAATGAAGAAATGGAAATCTTTGTGAGCCATCAAAGCTGTGAAATAAATGCACGATTAGCTATATGAGAGTGCTGAAACCCATTCGCACTCATTTTAGAATAATAATGTACTTCAAGTCTATTTGTTGAAATATAAATACAATTATGGAGAAAGAAATTAATGCACAGTATAGAATTTCTTTAAGATCTCGTACAATGTTCCGCAGTACAAGATTAAATTAATGAAATCATGTTTTCAGAAGGCAAACAATTAGAGCGTTGTATGAAAATGCGGCTGAAATAAAAAAAGTTATAGCATATGCAACCCTGGTTTACAAACCGATAGCCGTCTCTACAGCATGCTCAGTGTGATAAAGATTGTGTTAAGAATATTATGTATTACTGGGGTGCAGTCACATCTAGGACCCCATTGGATTAGGCACTGTAAATAAGAATAAAATAAATCCGAGCTAGGAGGCAAAGCCTGCAGACCATTACTCACTTGAGTAATCCCATGGCTTCAGTGGGGCTGCTCATGTGAGAAAGGGTTTGAAGCACTAGGACTATGACTGAATTGTGGGGTGAGACTTATAAGATGTATGGTATTGGAAGGGAGGTTGTGGCCCATTTAGAAGCCAAAATGTTTGGCAACTGTACAAATGATCTGCCAGATTCTTTGGGGCAATATAGAGAGAGGCAGGACATGGCTTCCTGATTCCCTTCCCCAGCTGAAGCCCCAGTGCAGTTCCAAGCAGCCCAGAGACTGCTCTAACCTGTATTAGCCAGCAGTGATTTGCCAAGGGGCTATCCACCAGCTGGGCTTAGGCAAAGCACAGTGCACTCTGGCTACTCTTGCTCCCTACTCCCAACATGCCCCCTGTGCTGGTTGGGGTGGAGCGGAAGGACTGTGTTGGAGCTAGATATGGCAACTTTATGCCTGCTGGACAGCTAGGGTACAGCTTCAAATTCCTCCATGGCCAGGAGTGGGGTCGGAGGCCAGAACACAGCAACAAAGCTGACCCTATGACTTACGTGTATGGAGCACTTTTTTTCAGTGCAGGGCCAAAGTACTTTAAAGACTTACTAATGACTTGATCCACTGCTGAAATGCAGCCACCTCTGGACTGACCCGTAGCCAGCATTCTCAGCCAAGAGCCATACTGCACAGTAATTGAGGCCCAAAAAGGTGAAGAAAGAAACCATACGTGGCTGGCACGATGGGGGAATGAGGAGGTGTAATGCAGCCCCACACTGGAATGCAACCAGGACAATATAGGCCATTTGGGGTGGGGGGAGGCTCTGTCTGTGCACAACTTCTGAATGCCAACTGATTTCCTGAACTGTAAGTAGAAGGAATGCTCAGTGTGATCAACCATTGGCTGACAGGAACCACGTCACGCTGCACACTGCCTGCTGGGACAATAAGCAGCTCTGGGACAACTTGAAGAGTAGTTAACAGGGAATGTCTCTGCCCTGGTAGACCACTGACTATGACAAAGAGATTGAGCATACTAAAGGAAACTGGTTTTCCCCCCAAAAAACAGCAAGGCGTCTGGTGGCACCTTAACGTCTAACAGATATATTTGGGCATAAGCTTCAGTTTGCATCTGAAGAAGTCGGTTTTTTATCCATGAAAGCTTATGCCCAAATAAATCTGTTGGTCTTTAAGGTGCCACCTGACTCCTGGTTGTTTTCGTGAATTTCCCCCAAGTTGTCTGCAGGGAGGGAGGCTGGAGCAGGGGAAATTCCCCAGCAGAACAAGGAAACAAGATGTTCGACCTTGTCTACACTGCCACTTTACAGCGCTGCAACTGTCTTACTCGGGGGTGTGAAACTCGCCCTCCCCCCCCAAGCACGGCAAGTTGCAGTGCTGTAATGTGGCAATGGAAACCATGCTCTAGCACTAGGAGACATTCCCCTCATGGGGGTGGGTTTTTTACAGTGCTGGCACCGCAACTACACAGCTCGTGAAAGCAGCAAAGAGTCCTGTGGCACCTGATAGACTAACAGACGTATTGGAGCATGAGCTTTCGTGGGTGAATACCCACTTCGTCAGCTACCCCTCTGACACTTTACACAGCTAGTGAAAACATACCCTCAGGTAGTGCCTGCAGACTTTCCCCAGCAGCGCCCTCTGCCTCCAGTTTCCTGCCCTTGTACGTCCAGCCCAGCTGGGCTCCATCCCTGAGTCAGGGGATTGCTTAGCTGCCTGGTTCCTCTCAGCTGGGGCCAGTCAGATTAATTAACTCCCTTCTCTACATAAACCTTTTCACAGCTGGGGCAAGGGATGGTGAACACCCCATCACAATCCCCTTTCCTGGTGCTCTCACCCTGTGTCTCCCCTTTCCTGGTGCTCTCTGACCCTGTGTCTTCCCCCATGACATATGTCCTTTTCTCAGGGCTCCAGCTGCCTCTGAGGTCTCTGAACAGGATAATTCTGCCAGGCCCTTCCCAGACTCTCGGCCTCTCTGGACAGACCAACACCACCACCCGCTCCTGACTAGTCCCTAGTCTCCTTCTCTTTGAGGGGACAGGCTCCCTCTTATAGGAAGCCACCTCCAGAGGCTACCATCATGTGATCCTGATCATGTGACCCAACCGCTGGCCCAAGTCCAAGCCAGTTACCTGGGACCAGACAACAAGGCACAGATGGGGCTGAATCCAATTCCCCGCAAAGGGCCTACCCACCTTGTAACCCTGGCATTTTCAGCACAGAGCATTGGCAGGCATTTGCAAGCATTTCCCTTGGTTACAGATGTGCAGTAACTGCAGCTTTCTAAAGGGAAGGAGGGCTTTGGTTTTGTGGAACATAGGTCCACCTTCTGTGAGGAGACAGTGGCTGTATAGTTTGGAAGTCGTGCACCTCCATAGAAGGGGGAACCAAGTTTCTTGAAGACAGGCTGGCTAGGGTACTCAGGAGCTTGCGAAACTAATACAAACGGGAGGGTAAGAAAAGGGAAGATATGAAGCATTCAGCACAAAAATCAAGATGTCGAGAACAAAATTAATCAAGGAACCAAAGGATATAAAGAGAAGAAATTCTTGAATTGCCTCTCTACCAACGCTAGGACCCTGGTTAACAAACAAGAGGAATTTGAATCACTCAGTGAGGAACTCAATTGTATCTAGATGACAGGTTTCAGAGTAGCAACTGTGTTAGTCTGTATCTGCAAAAAGAATAGGAGTACTTGTGGCACCTTAGAGACTAACACATTTATTTCAGCATGAGCTTTCGAGGGCTACTGCTCACTTCTTCTGATGCATAGAGTGGGACATAGAGACAGAAGATCTTTATACATACAGAGAACATGTATGTAGATGGTATTACTGAAACCTGGTGGGATGATTCCCATTATGGAAATGTTAAAATCAATGGTTCTAACCTGTTTAGGAAGGAATGAGTGGGAAAAAGGGCACAGGCAATGGCACTCTATGTCAAACATGGCATTACCTGTTTCCAGGTCACAGATAACTTAGAAGAAATTGATCTCGAATGCTTCTGGTTACATGTCCTAACAGACAAAGTCCAAGATGGGATATTAGCTGGTGTCTGCCATAGTGCAGCAAATCACACTCGGGAACAGGATGACTGACTCTGCACGCACCTATCTATAACGTGTAGGGAAAAAGCTTCATGATTGTGGGGGACTTCATGTCTGAGATACAAATGCTGGAGGTCTCATGCTGCCAGTAGTAAAACATCCTTGGAATTTCTGAACATCGTAGATGACAATTTCCTAACTCCAAATGTTGCTTCTGACACAGGGGAATTCTGTATTAGATCTCGCCTTGCCAGATTAGGAGGAACTGATTACCTAACTAAAAATGAATGGTAACTTAGGTACAAGTGATCATGACTTGATCCCATTTATAATGTGCAAACAGAGTAAAGTCCAGACCAGTGATCCATACATATGCTCTGTGCTTTAAAATTGCTAATTTCACAAAGCCAAAAACAATTACAAGCCAAATGATCTGGGAGGAAGAATTTAATCAGAAAAATGAGAATGATAATCTGTAATAGTTTAAGAACACTTTACTAGCTTCCCCAAAAAGGCATAATCAAGGAAGAAGGCTGAACTGGTTAAAAAAAAAAACCAACCAGGTTTAGAGGGGAAGTGAAAGAAGCTATAAAAACAAGATATAACAACAGAAAGGAAGGGGAGATTGATAGTAATGGATATAAATCAGAAGCTAGAAATAGTAGAAACTTGATAAGGGAAAACTGATTAGGTTAAAAAAAGTTAGATATGTTCGTAAAGGACAGGGTCATCAATAGCTATTAGCCAAGATGTTCAGGGATGCAACCCCATGCTGTGGAGGTCCCTAAACCTCTGACTTCCAGAAGATGGGACTGGATGACAGGGGATGGATCATTTGATAATTTCCCTGTTCTGCTCTTTCCCTCTGAGTATCTGGCACTAGCCACTGTCAGAAGACAGGATATTGAGCAAGATGGACCACTGGTCTGACCCACAGTGGCCATTCAGAAAGACAAAGAGAAATCAGTGCTCTGCAGAGTTAAAGACAATGTGGAGTTTTCAAGTGTATTAGGAACAAAAATAATCCTTTGGTCCATTAGTAGATGGAAATAGTAGAATAATCAATAATAATGCACAAAAGGGAGAAGTGTTCCAAAAAAATATTTCTGTTCTGAATTTGGGGAAAAAAACAGATGATGCAGTCCTGTCATATGATGACACTCATTTCATTCCACTAGTATCACTGCAGGATATTAAACAGAAGCTAATAAAATTAGACATTTTTTTTAAATCAGTAGGTCCAGATAACTTGTATCCAAGAGTTTTAAAAAAGCTGGCTGAGGCACTCCCTGGGCCATTAATGTTCACTTTTAATAAGTCTTGGAATGTTGGGGAAATTCCAGAAGATTAGAAGAAAGCGAATGGTGTGCAAATATTTTTTAAAAAGGATAAATGGGATGATTGCTGACAGAGATAGCCCTATCTTACTGAAAACAGTACTGTAATAATCTTTGTAGAAAATATGCTTTGTGGGTCTCATTTGAAAACTAATAACTCATGGGTCAATAATATCACGGTGAAATGGCTGTAGCAACATTATATGTAAAGTTATGAATTTCCCCTTTATCATTTTGTTAGCACATGTTCAAATCCACACAGCCCCAACTACACAAAAGTTAAACAGATCTATCCTAAACATCCCAGAGGTATGTCAGTTTACCTCAATTTGCGTATAAGTGGTAAACAGGGTCCTTGAGACAGCAAGAGAGGAAAATGGCAGGAGAAAAGGCAAATATTCATTGCATCATGAACAGGGGAGAAGGAAGAACATGGAGTCACTTTCACCACCAGGTTCTACGTCATCTTCTTTAGTATCGGAACAAAATTTGCTATGAGGGATAATCCTCAGAAGAATCTACTTCAAAGGGTGCCTGGACTATAAAATATCAGAGGGTAGCCGTGTTAGTCTGGATCTGTAAAAGCAGCAAAGAATCCTGTGGCACCTTATAGACTAACAGACGTTTTGGAGCGTGAGCTTTCGTGGGTGAATACCCACTTCCTCAGATGCATGACATCACGAGGCATCATAGATGCATGACATCATGCATGTATTCACCCACGAAAGCTCATGCTCCAAAACGTCTGTTAGTCTATAAGGTGCCACAGGATTCTTTGCTGCTTGGACTATAAAAGTGAGGGGCAAAATACCCCAAGGCATCTTTCCCAGTCTCTCCCTATCTCTCTCTCTCACCTAAAATGACAAAGGAACCAGACCTTTGACTTGGGAGGGATCCTGTCCTGAGAATTTGGACAGCCAAGTTGCTGGGAACATGTGATAGGGATTTTCACTTGATCCCAGCCTAGCTTGTTAAGATTTAGCTACTAGAAAGTGTTTTATATTTATGTCTCTTGTAACCATTTCTGACTTTAATGCCATATACTCATACTCACTTAAAATCTCTCTCTTTGTAGTTAAATACACCTTTTTTATTCCTTCATCAATACTAATCCAGTGTTGTGTTTCAGCTGAACTGTTTTGTAACTCCAGAAGTAGCAAACTGTTGCATATTGACCCCTTACAGGGGCAGCAGACCGCTGATATCTGAACTGCCCAGAAGAGGGCAGTATAGTGCAGAACCCATGTTTGGGGGGAAATTTGGGACTGGGAGTGTGTTGGGGTCACCCTGCAAGTAGTAACTCAGGCTGGTGGAAGCCAGAGTGTGACTGGAGTGTTGCTGACAGGCTGCTGGGGTCAGAGCGCCTGGGCCAGGGCTGCAGCTATACACACGCACTCAGGGGAGTGACCTGCCCGCTGGCAGGATGTCTGTGAGTGGCCCAGGTTGGGAGCTACAACAGCAAAGCATTGTGAGACACCCCAGAGCTTCAGGGCTGGCAGGGACACAACCCCTCAGTGGTTTGGCCTGCGCCCTGGAATATGACAGCCTGCCAGTCTAACTCTGATCCCAAGCAAGATACTACAGCTACTGACACAGGACTCGATTAATAAAGAATTAAAGGAGCGTAGTGTAATTAATGTCAATTAACACGAGTTTATGGAAAATAGATCCTGTCTAACTCAATATCTTTTTTGATGAGACTATAAATTTGGTTGACAAAGGTAAAAGAGCTGATGTTGAAGGGATTAAAAGCTAGCTGATAGGTCTCAAAATGTCACTGTAAAGGGGGAATCATCAAACAGATGTGTTTCTAGAGGGGTTCTGCAGGGATCAGTTCTTGGCCCGATGCTATTTAAGGTTTTTATTTATGACTTGGAAGAAAACATAAAATCATCATTGATAAAGTTAAGACACAAACATCGGGGGAATGTCAAACAGTGAACAGGACAGATCACTGGTACAGAGCAATCAGGATCTCCTGGTAAGCTGGGCACAAGCAAACAGCCTGAATTTAAATATGTTTAAATGTAAATGTATACATCTAGGAACAAGGAATGCAGACCATACTTACGGGATTCGGGACTCTATCCTTGGAAGCAGGAACTCTGAAAAAGAGATGGGGGTCGTGGTGAATGATCAGCTGAATGTGAGCTGTGAGCTCTGTGGCCAAAAGGGCTAATTCGATCTTTAGATGTATAAAAAGGGGACTCTTAAGTAGGAGCAGAGAGGTTACTTTACCTCTGTACTTGCACTGGTGTGACCTCTGCTGGAAACCTGTGTCTAGTTCTGGTGTCCATAATTCAAGAAAGATGTTGATAGGTTAGAGAGGGTCCAGAGAAGAGCCACAAGAATGAGTAAAGATTAGAAAACATGCCTGATAGTGATAAACGGAGAGTTCAATGAATTTAGCTTAACAAAGAGAAGATTAAGGAAGGATTTGAACACAGTCTGTAAGTGCCTTTATGGGGAACAAAAACTTAATGGACTCTTCAATCTATTAGAGAAAGCTATAACATGAACCAATGGTTGGAAACTGAAGCTAGACAATTTCACACTGGAAAGAAGGTGTACATTTTTAACTGTGAGAGTAATTAAACATTGGACCAATGTACCAAGGGTCATGATGGATTCTCCATCATCAACAATGTTTAAATCAAGATGGGATGTTTATTCTGAAAGATCTGCTCTAGCAATTATTTTGGGGAAGTTGTATGGCCGGTGTTATACAGGAGGTCACACTTGATGATCACAGTAGTCCTTTCTGGCCATGGAATCTATGACTCTCTTAAATGTACCTGTGGTTTGTATCGACTTCCAGAGAAGCTTGGACAGCCAGAGTACTAGTAACAGACCAGCCCTACAATTCAGATATCATTGATTATAAAGTGAAATGTGGAGGTAAGAAATTTCATTTGATAATGCCTTCAGAATGGTATTTCCCTTCAATTTTTATAATGGAATACTTATGTAATTTTAACAGGGGCTAAAAGACTATCTAGACAGCATGGGAGGTTAATGTACTACACTTTCACCTCTGGCGTATTAGGTTCTAATCTGCTTTAGGATATAAGTGAGGTTATTTCAGTAGGTCTTTATCAGGTTGGAAGTGAGGTGTGTTGGCACAACTCCATGGGAGAAATCCAGGCCCTCGCAATTCTGGCTGAAATTGTGCTTATTAGCCCCTTATCTGGGCATGCAAACTGCACATGGGCCAGGATCAAGTCATCTCATCCCAACACTCTTCTGTTGGGAAAGTTCAGATTTGAACTTCAGGGATAACTCTGAGCTCTAGAATGGGGTGGAGCAAACGTCAGAATCTGATCTCTCCCAACCTAGACCCTTAGAAAAGTTTAGCACCAGACTGGAACTGTCCAGGCTAGGCCCACCGCTAGTGCAGATTTAACAACTAAAGCAAAGCAAATGGTGAGATGGCTGAAAATTTGGGGTCTGACCCAATGCCCATTGAAGTCCATGGAGATCATTGCAGTCAATGGGCATTTGCTGCCAAAGAAGAGGAATATATTCTGAGCACTTTAGCAAGGTGTTTCGGTTTATTGTCAGGCAGATGAGTACACCAATGAACAGCACGTAACCCTGTCAGAAATGGGCAAATGCCGGGGTTATCCAACTTGAGTCCCTAAGGAACAGCTGTCCCTGCTTGGGTGGCTTGTGTTCGTAGGCCCTGCACTATTTATTTTCAGAACAGATGACAAGCTCACAAGGACATTAAGCATGGTTAGCACCCCCAGAGAGTCAATCAGTTAATTATAAAAAGTTCAAGAGGACAGAAAGCGTTTGGAGATTCCACGTCCAAAGGGCATCTGAGGCTGCCCCAAAAGGCACAGCTGTATGGAACAGAGAGCTCAGCTCCAAAGACAGATGGGCACGTTACTGGCTGAGCCACATGCTCCGTGATAACGAACCAGTCAGATGTGTATGCAGGAGCTACCCAAATGGCTAATGCATGAATGGAATTTTTCTCTTTGACTTTCTGTTGTGGCTTGAATCTCTCAGCTCTGCTTATTAGATGTGCAAAGGAATCCTTGCTTTTTGCTCCTGGAGTGGCTTTGTAATGAATCATAACCACGTGCCCCCACTCCCCACACAGAGAATTAGGTAAACCACACTCACTTGTCCGGGGACGGGAGGAGTCTCATGAATAAGTTTTTGCTTCAAATACACCGAAGATAGAAGACCTACCATCAGCACACAGCAACATTAGGGCTCATGTGGTAACATTTACAGGGTTGCCTCTTAAAGAGCTGCCAGGAACACCTAAGATCAGTATCTCACTACCTGCAGTATTATTTATTGTTAGGGTCACCATAGCATGTCCAGTCCCCCAACAGAGAGCAATGCTAGCTACTGTACACACACACACAAAGACGTTCCTGCCTGCTCTGGCACATGCTCACTACTGGAGCACCTCTCTGGGCTAGGACATGGTATTGCAGGGGTTCTTCCACCGTAGGGCCCCTATTGTCTGGTGTTCTAGCCTTATCGCTGCCTGCAGCTTCTGTGTCCTGGCCCTCCAGCTGGATCACCTTTCAAACCCAGCCCTGGCAGCGGAGCAAAAGAGTCCAAACAGGACATATCCCAAAGGCTATGGTTCCTTATGTCAATCCCTCAGTGCCCCTCCAAGACTTTGACAGTCTTTGCCCACCTGTCTCCTTATCTGGGGAAGAAGTAGAGGAACCCAGGCCTGCCCTCCTCTCTGGGTTCCAGCCCAGAGACGCCGTGCTGGGCAGTTAAGGACGGCTCCTTCCAATCCCTCGCTGCCTCTAGGCTGCTCTTACCTCCCCTTGTTCCTGGGCATCTCTCACTGGATTGCAGATGCCATTGCTCCTGCTCTGCAGTTCAGTTGCCTTGTTTGGCTCCTTCTCCGCCAGCTACCGAGGAGCTTCCTCAAATCCACTCCCAACCTTTCTGGCTGCTGGGTGCTTCATGTGGTCACTCCACCTCTGCTTAAGGTAGGAGACTTCCGCCCCTTCTCCTCGTGCTGGGCTGCATCTCAGGCCATTACTCTGCCTCTCCTCCCTTGGAGCTGGGGTCTCATTCAGGCCAGCTGCAGGTCCTTCCTTGCTCAAACAGGCCTTCCACCTTTAAGGTTAGAACATTCAGCAGGCAGACCTTCTCCAGCTGTGATATCCCACTGTGAGGGAGCAGGCAGCATATAATGCTAGTCCCTTCCCCAGCTCATCCCCAGTTGGTGGGGGAGAAGGGTACCCTGCCTCACCCACTCTGCAAGGCCAGGGCGACTTACCCCCAGGACTGCTTCCTCTCTACCCATATCTCCTGTTTCCCAGATCTCTGCCTACATCACACCTCCACAACAATTAAAGGGGCATGACTACAGGATGGGAAGGGGCAGCCTAACCTGCTCACACTATCCCAATAGGCAAGAATGATGAAGGCAGTGCTATTATCCCCATTTTACAGATGGGGAAATGGAGGCGTGGAGCAATTAAGTGACTTGCATAAGGTCACACTGGACATCTGTGGCAGAGCTGGGAACTAAATACAGATCTCCTGGGTCACAGGCCAGAGCTGTCTTTCCTCCTATACCCTTGTACTTCCTTATACAGTCCTTACGAGAGGAAACACATTGAATCCTGCATGTACTGAAAATAGCTACATGCATCTATTTATTTATCTGAGGCAATCTCCTTTATGTGTTCAGCAGGGTTTAAGGATGGTTCAGGCCCAGACTGAAGGAGCCTGCTTTGCTGCTATCTGTCCTCTACCCAACCTGTGGGCAGAAAGAGGACTTTGGACTCTCATGATCTTTGTCTGCTACCTTTCAAGTGACATGTTCATACACACACACACATACTCACCAAAGGCAATTCTCTCTGATACCATGGTGACCAGCGTCCTCGGGATCCCATAGCAGCTAGATACCAGATTCACTGGACATCACACAAAGGGCAGACTTGGGCTCAGAACACAGAGGAAAGTGGAGAAGCCACTTCATTTATATATGTGATTTGTCAATGCTGAACGTATCAGATCTTTCTTGGAGACCTTCCAGGAAAGCAGATATCTAATACTGGGGATCATCCTTCCCCAGGAACGCGCTCCACATTGCTCAGTGAATCTAGGCCCAGTCAAAGAACTAGCCCACAACTCAGAAAAATGGCTCCTGAGAATCCTTCTGGTTGCCAGAAAATTATTACTGAAGACTAGGATGACCAGATGTCTCAATTTTATAGGGACAGTCCCAATTTTTGGGTCTTTTTCTTATATAGGCTCCTATTAGCCCCCAGCCCTTGTCCCAATTTTTCACATTTGCTGTCTGGTCAGCCTACTCCAGCCATTACTAAGACAAGAGACTGGACAAGCGCTGAGTGACCCAGCAGCACAAGGAAGAATTTCACTGTACCCTTTCACCATCACAGATAACTTTTACTAATGCAACTATCATTGGCATCCAGTGCATGGTTACAAAATTCTGCCAAAATAAATGGACTAACTTTCTTTATGGTTTCATCTGATCAAGAGCCTTTTCTGGGCACAATTTACCCATTATAGTAGTGCTGGTGGGCTCTGAGCGGAAGGTGAGGTGCCTGGGATGGGGGGATCATTGGGTAGCAAGGACTAGTTTTGTGGTGGTCAATTCCCCCACCTGATGTAGTCTGTTGGTATTCAAGGAAGTAGAGCTGCGGCCTGAGACCCAGGCCCTATGGGGCTGTTAGCTCTTTCTGAGCTTCTCAGGGCTGCACGCTAAATAACATTGCCCTGTACATGATTGCACTGAGCCTTGCAGGGACCACTCCCTCCCAGGAGTGTTTCTGATGTGGCCAGACTTCATCCCTGTCTGTATCATTTATTCAAAATTCAAGTGTGCGGTAAACGTAGGGGGCGCTAGACTAAGAGCTGGTGAAGCTCCAGATGAGGTGCTCGTGCACACAACTGGGGGAACTCTCTGGAATAGCTCGTTTCCTCAGGGGATTCAGCCCTTTAATATATTCAGAAATGGCTTCAGAACAGAACCCGCCATCCACGGATTTATTCACCATGCAAAGCCACTGTTCTCAGTGGTGGTAGATGAAAGAACAAGGAGCGATGGTCTCAAGGTTCACTGTGGGAGGTTTAGGTTGGATACTAGGAAACACTATTACACTAGGAGAGTGGCGAAGCACTGGAATGGGTTACCTAGGGAGGTGGTGGAATCTCCATCCTTAGAGGTTGAGAACATAAGGCCCAGCTTGACAAAGTCCTGGCTGGGATGATTTAGTTGGTGTAGGTCCTGCTTTGAGCAGGAGATTGGACTAGATGACCTCCTTCCAACTCTAATCTTCTATGATTCTATGATACATTTATTCTTATGGACCCTAATCCTCAGCTATAGTTCTGGGGGCTTTAAACCACTTTTGCAGTCCCACCGAGCCTGTGCAAAGCCCGTGTGGGGCAGGTGTTGCTATGCGAGGTGGGGCAGGGTTGCAGAGAGATCAAAGCTCATCCTCCATCTTGAAAGGTGGGGACTGCAGGAGCTGCTCACGGCTGTGCTGACTACAGCAGGCTCTAGCTCCTGTATTACAGAACATATGAATGCTCAATAACTGCTACCTGTGACCTAGCTGCCACTAGAGAGGGACAGAACACTGCACAAGGCACAATACAACACCAGGCCTACCACACAAATTAGAGCAGCTGGCCTTACTTCTGCAGCGGTTTATGACCCTTTGGGGCCATTGTGGCCTCCAGGGATTGCTGGGGTATTACAGGAGACGCAACCACCTTTTCATCCTCACAAGCCAGGCCTTCTACACTGACCACAGAGCATGGGACATGCCACTCAAGGATTCCCCTATGCTCAGGTGATCCTCCCATGGCTGGCTACCCAGTGTGACATCATCTGCGTCTACTGAACTGGTGCAAAGAGACCACAGTCAAACCTGTTGTGGATCACAGAACATTTGATGCAAGTAATTCTTTGAGTATTCCATAGTCACAATTCAGAATATGAGCTTTTTGGACATGTCATACATTATTGTTTCTGTTCTCTGATTGGATGAGCATGACTCTTAGACTCAGGTTCCCTCTGCAAATACTTGCAATTGAGAAGGCAGAATTTGCAGCAATCCTTGCTTCATGTTCATTATTACAATGAACATTCCTGCCAGTAAATTTGTTTGCTGGATTAACAGCTGAAAGCAAACAGACAAAAGGGGCAAGGACAGTCAAAGCAATTTAAAAAAATTGAATGGATTGTCACAAATAATATTTGCAGTATTCACTCAGGTCTACTCTTAAGGCTTCACAAATTGCAAAGGTTTAAGAGGGGCATGATTTACAGACAAAGGAGCAGAATAATTTGCAATGCACCTGATACTTGGAGCTGATATATTAGCTGGAGTGTCTTCTGCTCAGAAATCATGCCAGCTACATGGATTTGCGCTAGAGTGGAATAAGGTAGGTGAAATAGAACAGTTTACAATTTACAATCACTTGTGCTGCCAGTGAAAGTAAAATATCTGAGCCCCCTCCCCCTTTTTAACAGGACCAATTATTTAAAAATAAATTTTGAAAGCAACATTATATCTTTAAAAGTGCATGGAAAATAACTGGTGCTGCATGGCGATACATAAAGATCATATAAATGAATTATCCCACATTACATTATTTTTAAAGTTCAGAGGGAAATCAATTATAGCGTTGAAAATGTTTTTACAGTTCATTGGGAGCAGTTTACAGAAAGTAGAGACTTAAGAATTCTTTTTTTAAACGTTCTTTTTATTTTGAAGGGCACTAAAATAGATTCAGCATCACAATGTTTGTCGTGATTTCTTGGTAGAAAAGAGGCTGAGCACAAACTGAGAATCCAAGCACCTTGGAACTTTTGTGAAGTTTGGGCCCAAGCTTTCTGAAATGAGAACGTGGCCCTCTCTCTTACATTTTATGTATTCTGTTCCTGCCACAATGCCCTGGGCACCTCTTGTTAAAGGCACAGAGTCTTACACTGTGGTAACTCCATAGGGCCGTATTCGGATTTCTGAAACACTAGTGGAAGTCCATTCAACTGAGTGGAGTAACTTCTGATTTAAACCAGTGCATGTGACTGGAAAATCTGACCCAAATTGTTAAATAAGATTATTTCCTTCCACGTTCACACCGTAACCAAAGGCTGCAGTGTTGCACTTGGGTCTCTATTCCAAAGTCCATTGGAATCAAAGGAAAAGCTCCTACTGACTGCAATGAACTTTGGATAAGGCCCTTGGAAGGGGCCTGGATCACACCAAACGTGAAGAGGGAACTCGGCCATTTTCACAGAGGATCCTTCCAGCTCCTCCATGGATGATTCTGTATGAGTCTGGAGACCTGTGCAAAGGGCTGGATCAGGAGGATACAAAATATCCCCTCAACAGCCCTCTCAAGATCATGGTATATAGGCTCCAGTTTAACTAAACACTTGAGCATGTGTATATGCTTTAAAAAAAATGGATCACCAGGGACCTGAGGAGGTTACCTAGTCCAACCTGCTATTCAAAGCAGAACCAATCCCCGTCCATATATTTGGCCTAGAGCCCTAAACAGCCCCCTAAAGGATTGAACTCACAACCTGGGTTTAGCAGACCAATGCTCAAACCACTAAGCTATCCTTCCCCCATGCAGAGTCAGAGCTCACATCAATATTCCAGGCTGTAGCTCAGCCCCCCTAGTGGTGCAGATGTGTTCAGTGACCTGTTCAGCCATATCTTCTATCTAACTCCTGTGACAATCCATTCCTGTTTCTTCACTGCATAGTGAAACAATGAGGGAACTTTCAAAGGAAAATGCAAAAGGTCAAATTCATTTAATGGATTTGCACCTAAGGCTGAACTTTGCCCAAATTCTCTAGCTAGGTGTAGTTTTCTTTATTCGTGAAGGTGAAAATATAGACATTGGATCTGGGCTCCTAGGGATTTTGCAGCTGATAGGAGATGGTGAACTGAATGCACAGGTAATAGTGGACTACAGTGGCAAGGGAAGCCAGAGTTTAGTCAGCTTATAAGAGAGCTTCATTGTAAAAGGAAACCATATTTGCTGATAGACCATATAAAGGAAACAAACCTGTCACCTGAATGCCAGTTTTGGAGACAGTCTTGCTCAGCTTTGGAGTTTTGTGCCTGTAACACATCCATGTCTTTCTACTTCATTGCCAGGAGTGGAATTCTCCTTCTGTTCCTGCCCAGAAACTCTGCAGAGAGCACAGGTTGGGATGTCATAGCTTCTAACTGCAGGAGGAGTCTTCAAAAGAAAAGTTAGAGAGAGAAACTTAATTCTGTGGTAAGTTAGCTAATTAAAGACTTATTTTTTGATTGTACGTTCTTTCAGACAGGGATTGTCTACTACAGTGGCGCTGGAATGCTTTTTATAGTTGGGGTGCTGAAAGTCAGTAAAACTATCCCCAAACTTTTTACCTCTTTCCCCCTCTCCCCAGAGCTAAGGCCGGGAGCAAGGCCATGTCTCCGGGATGGGGGACAAGGACAGGGATAAGGGGCCTGAGGCTGGGACCATGGGTTGGGGGGCAGGCGTGGACACTAGTGGAGTCCCGTGTGTGGGACTGGCAGACCGAGCCCTGCTTGCGGGGCTAGGCCTGGGGCTGGCAGCCAGGACCACCAGGCATACAGCCAGTAGCCAGGATGCAGGACCCTATGTTCATGGCCGGGAGCAGAGCTGGCAGCCAGGACCCCGTATGTGGGGCCAGCAGTTGGGACCCTGCATGCATGGTCGGGAGCAGGACCAGCAGCCGGAACCCCCGGGCATGGGGCCAGTAGCCAGGATGCGGGATTCCATGTGCATGGCCGGGAGCAGGGCCAGCAGTTGGGATCCCGTGTGCGCAGCCAGCAGCTGGGACCCCGCATAAAACCTGGGTTTGCTGCAGCACCCGCTCACATCCCTACTTTCCATGCCCATTGTCTACTACTCCAGGTGTGGCCTGTGCCTCGCACAACAGGATCCCAGTCTTTGTTGGCCCATGTGCCTACCATAATGAACACAATTAATAATAATAATAATAGCAATATTTTGGAAATGTGATTTTCCAGCAGCACTCATGGCAATCTCAGAGTTAAACCCGAGTTTCCATTTTTATTCTGAAGCCAAGTTTTCATAATTTAGTGTCTTGGCCCATTCCAATCATTAAAATGATTGGTTTTGTGAATGTTCATAACATTGCCAGCAATTTTGATATTAAAAATTGACTGTATTTTTGAGTGGACCTGTCTCCTGTGGCTTTTTTGGCCTGTCATAGATTGAAATAGATATGTGAAAGAGTATAATATTGGCCACAAAGCTTGGAAGAATTAGATTTTTGTCGGTAAATGTCGATTTTGCAGTATGCAGACATCAACAAAAAATATTGCCATTGATAATAATCAAAATAGGCAAAGTAAGAAATATGTTGCTTGATAACTTTGATAACTTTGATTTAAGGATGTTTAGTGCGTATTTTTTGACACATGATGTTGATAATTTGTGTTTTGAGATCTGAGGAAGAACTCTGTGTAGGTCAGAGCTTGTCCCTTCTAACAACAATAGCTGATCCAAGAAAAGATATTACCTCACCTCCCTGTCTCGCTCAATTTGTGTTTTAAGAGTTATGACATTTTAACTTTTTGAATCTCAACATCTAATGTCATTACATTGTTATTGTCTGATCCTCATAATCATGTCTGATCCTGACACCCTCATAATTTCCCATTTAAATTTCAAATTGATAAAAATTGAAAAAAAATACTTGAAAATAAACATCAACATTGCCCATTGAAATTATTATTAAAAAAAAAGATTTCTGCCAACATTATCCATAGGAACAAATGTAAATTGCACTTGAATATTACCTAATCAGACTACACTGATATATGCTACTGGATATTTGAATGTGGAAAAGAAGCCGGCCAGAATATAATAACAGTATGACAGGAAATATTTAAATATATATATATAATTAAATATATAGTTTTGTAAAGTTAGTTCCCTAATTTGGTATCATAAGTTTATAATACTCAAGAGCTTGAGAATAGTAAAAATGGATGGGCTTTCTAAATTTGTTATCTTCCTCCTGGGGTTAGATATTTGTCTGCGTGTGTGTTCTCCCTAAGTGCTGCCCCAGCTCTATGCAGGCAGTTGTCACAGCAGACCCCGAGCGAACCTTCAAATGACCACAAGACCAGTTAAGGTACGAAGGCACCCAGCCGGGTTTATTGTTGATGAAGCACAATAATAGCACCTGGCAGACTCTAAGAGGATACTAAGACATGTATGCCTGTGACACTGGATGCAGCTCAGTCAGTGGTAGGACCTTCATCTGCCCCCTCGGCTGGCCAAAAATATTTCCTACGTGGTACATCTTTATACCCTGGTATAAACAAGTTATGTACTGTCATCCTGGCCTTATTTATTATGAAGGATCAGTGTGTTTCTGTTTTCCTCGGGGAATATTTTTGTACCATCCTTGATATCGGGATGTTTTGGTACCACTTGATATTGGGATGTGTTTGCGTGAGCACTTTGTGACTAGCACTTCTTAGGATTGTGCATTTCGTCAGTATTAGCCTGGTGCTTGCCAGATTCTGTGAGCAGGTTCTGCCTCATACTAGGCCTTTAATACAAGGGCTTATGTCTCAGGTTCTCTTCCTATTACACTCCCCACCACCATCACCATGCAATTCACGAACATTTGCTTTGCATCCAACCAAATGCTGGTTTGCATGTACAATTTACCAAATGCTGAGCCTGAACGAAGAAGTCACACAGATAAAATTAAGTAAATACGTACATTCACACTAGTACATAAAGCAGATTATCTACTGTCTCTAGAAGAAATTAAAATACTTGTTAGGATAAAAGTCTATTTTCCTTTACATGTTTGTTTCACAGCACAGAGCAAAGTTCTTCTCAAGTTGCCCAATATCTGATGAGTCAGGGAAGATGCCACCCCTGCATTAGGAATTTGTGGACCTCCTTGAGGCTACTCAGTGGAATCTGCAAGGTCAGTCTCATGGACCTGATTAATGTAATGCACTATAGGTGAGCAGGAGGGAATTAAGGATTTGCTCTTGAAAGAGGGTAGCCCCAAAAGTTTAAAGAAGCTGTCAGAGGAGATATTTCTCCTAATATGTCTCTTAACAGTGACTGAAGAAGAAAGGAACAATGTGGAATTTCTACAGGCCAGGATGTGCAATGGTTTTGCTCTGCTGTGTACAGCCCAAAGGCCCAGCAGCTCAATGATACTTAAGGTTCGACTTCGACTTCTTTCTATAGGCATCTAAATACATTTGAGGATCTGACCATTTTTAAGGGGTACATTTTCCTGAACAGAAAAATACATATTTCATCAAAAACTAAACTGGAATAGCTATAGGTTAGAGATTTGAGGTGACTGGTACCATCACATACACACAGATGTGATGGTGGTAACCCTTATCTATCATGCACTTTAAACTGCCTCACCTGGACTCTGGCCACTAACTCATCTCTGCTGAGACTATCTCTAAGATTTCTCTGAGCAGCTCCTATGAGCCACCATTTAAAAAAGATATATAATCTGCCACAAATATATTCCCTCTTGTCACTTGTAGTAGGCTATACCTCTCTAGTGCCCTCTAGGGGAAAGAATAGGGATTGGTCTTGACTGTCTCTTTCCTAACTGGGATCACATCACCCCAAATGTGGAATTCTCAACCTCCATCAAATTATTAGACCGTCGGAGGTCCAGACAGGCAATATTCAGTCCCAGGCCAGAGACAAGTTTAAGGTCTGATATTTTCTGACCTACCAGGGCCGGAAGAGGATACATTACATTTCTAAAGCAGGGTGTGGCCCCTAAAAATTGTTACTATGATTTTCCTCTCTCTCCAAGTCCTGTATAGTTGGACCCATGATTAATAAAGTACCCTGCTTTTATATGTAGAGGAATATAAAAAACAATACTACCTAATGTAAAACATTCCCAAAATATTTTTTCTTTGAAATATATGGCATGTTGAGAATACACAATGGCCTGAAGTTTTGACTGGCTTTCCCCGTGGGAATGACCGTTTACTTGTCAGTAATGTGCCATCCCACAACTGATGCTGATAAAACCTTTAGACCATATTTCACTACCATGTTTGTTCTCCAATACATGCATTGGTCTTTCTCTTTGTGAGATCTTTGTCTTCTTGATGATGCAAACCCTGAAATTAGACTATCACTTACTGGCTCTTGTGCTCACCAAGGCCTTGAATCTGCTCCCATTCAAGCCACTGGAAAAACTCCCCTTCATCTAACAGTGCAGGATCCACCCCGAAAACCAGTATTGCCTGCAGTACTTGCCATAGCAGGAAGAAACAATCCAAGGCAGTAGCACTGAAATGAGGCATAGCATTGCAGTCCAGTGATCTGAATAAAAATAAAACATGACAAATTTGAGCTGAATCTCCTTTTCTCTCACCATTAGTCATTGGGAACGTTTATTTTAAGACAGGAAAATCAGATGAAAGGTTACAGCAGGAGGGAAATTACATACAGCAGTTTAATTAGGAGCTTCCTTTTATGCTGAATGGTATCCATGACAAAACTGGTGGGCCTAATTGGTGCTGTTCTCCGCCCCGTTTCCTCTCCCTCTGGATACCCTAAAATAGATCAGTGCTCAGCTGACACGAGCAATAAATCATCTCTTCATTGAATCAGTGCTAGGGGGTTGATAGGACTCTGAGTCTGATAAGACTCTGGGTGAAGTGGGGGCAAGATAGAGAGAAAGAGAGAGAACTACGTATATAGAGCGAGCTAATGATTGGGAGGGATGCTTGAAAAATTTAATTGGCACAAATTTGAGATGGGTGTGTCACTAGCTTGTTCCCACATTGATGCCACTAAAAGCTTGTGACCACATCAACATTGTGTGTCCTCGGTATGCCAGCTAGGTTGCAGGGACTGCCCTGCCACTTCGAACATTGCGCTACCAGAATTCAATGGCACTTCGTTCAGGACCTTCGTTACTCTGCATCCCACTCAATGGGACCTGGAGGGGAAGGAAAATGATCACTTCTGATGACTTCAGTGGGGATCTGCAAGAGTTCTCCCAGAGAGCTGCAGAAGCAGGAATGGGCCCCCGATGTGGTTATTTGTGTGTAATAGGGTCACATGCTGAGTAAGCCACTCTCACTTTTGTTTAGGTTTATAGGCAGCTGGCTGCACCTGACCTATACTTGATTACTTCATTTATTCTTCAGAAACCACTCCAGAGCTTCTAGATGCGACTTGTCCTAAAGATTCCTTCTGGAACATCAGCTGTACTTAACTCTACCATAGAGTGCACTGATTATTTGCAGGTATTTTTGCCTTATTTGCAGGGGAAAATATGGGTCAGGAATTCACTCCTCGAGCCTTGAAGTAAACTTTTGAGGAAGGAATTCCTGATGTGATAAGTGAAAAGAGTCTGCTTCCTTCCCCAGACCCGAAGAAGAGCTCTGTATAGTGTAAAAGCTTTAACTTCCACCAAACAAAGTTGGTCCAAAAAAAGTTATTACCTCACCCACCTTGTCTCTCAAATAAAAATAAATATAAATAATTTCATGGCAGTCTGCATATACCAGACTGGTGAAAGCAAATAGATCCAAGCTTCTTTTGGAGATTGTTCATGTGATCAGGCAGGGGGCTGTGAAATGAAGTTTTCATCTGTCACTTTTTGCAGTCTGTTTACAGGATGAAAATATCAGAGGGGTAGCCATGTTAGTCTGGATCTGTAAAAGCAGCAAAGAGTCCTGTGGCACCTTATAGACTAACAGACGTTTTGGAGCATGAGCTTTCGTGGGTGAATGCATGCATCTGACGAAGTGGGTATTCACCCATGAAAGCTCATGCTCTAAAACATCTGTTAGTCTATAAGGTGCCACAGGATTCTTTGCTGCTTTTACAGGATGAAAATAGATTCCCTTTGGTTATATACCAAAAAAGTCGAAGTATCTGAAACCAGAGGGTAAATTTAGCTTCCACATTTAAACAAGAGACTTCCAATGGAGCATTCTGTAAGCACACTAATTCAAGTCCTCAGTCCAAAGTTATGGAGATTAACAAATGCATTGCAGAACTGGAAACCACATTCATTTCTGATCAGGGATATATTTTAAATTATCTTTTTTTTTTAACTGCTCTTTCTTTATGAACCTTGTAGATCATCCATCTTCTTGATACAAATTCATCCTGCTCCACTGTCCATCATAAATGTGCTCTTGTAGATGAGTTTACAGGATGAACAAAAAAAAAGTATGGTACTGAACAGTGTAGATAACAGCATATTGATTCTAAGGGAAAATTGACATTAGTGCAACGCGGCATATGGGAAACAAAGAAATCAGGGCAAAATCATGTGCATAATTTTTAATTTTGACAAGCCCAATTTTCTCCCCCTTCCCCATATGGCATTTGGACATATGCAGTAGGATTAAGTTTATGGGAAATATAACTTCGAAATTACTTTTGTTAAATGTTTACCAAATGAGTGACATTTCCATGTAAAGTATCTGGATCCAGATTTACCAAAGCAGCAGTTTTGTGAATATTGGAAGACACTTGGGGGTGTGTGTGTGTGTGTGTAAACTCAGAGTTCTTGATGGCCAAGGGTGAGCCAGGAAATCAGCAGCCCTGGCAAGAGACACATATATTATCCAGGCAGTTCATCATAAAATACCAGTGCTGGAAGGGACCTCAAGAGGTCACCTAATCCAAACTGCTGTGCAAAGCAGGACCAATCCCCAGGAAGATTTTTGCCCCAGATCCCTAAAAGGCCCCCCTTGCCAGGATTGAGCTCACACCCCGGGGTTTAGGGGACCAATACTCAAACCACTGAACTATCTCTTGTTGCTAGCTTTGGGAATAGTTTTCAAAGTCTTATTTATGTGGCTACCATGGCAGTAGCTTAGAATATCTCAGCTTTATGTGCAAACACTAGATAAGAACTGACTATCATCGGGAATGATGATTTGACTCAGTCTAATCAGAGACATTTTAGGCTTAGCAAACTACTGCCCAGTTTCATCTGATGTGCTAGCAGTTCTTTATTTCTCTGGTTTTAGGCAGGTGAAGTTCAAGAGCAGCAAAGGAAAAAAATGCAACCCTGTGTTTCTCAATAAGCCTTGGGACAAAAACATCTTCTAGCATGAATATCGGATGTAGCTCAAACCAGTCTCCAAATTTCTTCAGTTATACATTATGCAGGAATCTCAGACCTTGTACATGCCACTGGATTGAAGGGCAGAGTTACAGGATGTCTCTGAGACACTTTCCTCTCCTCCTAGGTTGATGGACTAGTGCAGGCCCATTTGGAGGTGACTGTTTGCAACCTTGGTGTTTTGTTCAACTGATATTCACATTAGCATTCAACCTCCTGCCCACTCAAACTTTTGTCTGCGGTTTAAGCAAATCTGGGCTGCATTCTATTTCTTCGGGGGCCTCAGACAGAGCTTAAATGTGCCTTGTTAAGACTCTGTGTGAATTACTAATTGCTCCATGGAGTAGCACGCTTAAAGTTGAAAATGGCAACTCTTTTACAACAAACCTCTAGTATCCTTCAGGGACTCATAAACCATCGCTTAACTGGCTGCTTTTCTTTCTGCTCCTATTTTCTGGCCCTTAGTAGAACATTTCCCAGATTTATTTATTTTTATGTCTTCATCATTTTCCTACAGTGTCCATTGCAAGGGGCCTTGCATTAAGCTCCCGCTGGAAAAGCAAAGAAATAAGAACTACAGAAGCATGCAGTCTGCGTGTGGGATCTGTGGTGTGAACCCTCCCTTCAGCTTTTACTGCTAGAATTTCATTTTGCTTAAACCTACCTGTGATGAACTTGCTCTCCTAAACCCCAAAAGGTCTTATTAAAGGAGGAACAAGGCAGTAATAACAAAGCAACCTAGTTGCGGACAACAGAATCTTTATTACACCTAGTCAATGCTGACACATCCAAGAAGTGTACTATAAATGTGTTCTTTTCTCCCTGAAGGAGGTCATTAAAGACCTCATGTGGAACCACAGATCTCCTAATAACCCTAATAATTCAGATGGAGGAGGGAACATTTATCTCTCTCACAGACATCTCAGAGACTAGTTTAGCCTTTTAGCAAATATCAGAAAATGATGCTCATACTTTACTACTTTATTTTGTCCTATTTACCGAGGTTCAGTAAAACCCTGTGGTTACCATAGATTAATTCTTTGGGGAATGAGGCCAACATTTTAAACTTGACTATTCCATTTAGGAAACTTGTAAAATAATTAATATAGGAATAAAGGTAAATATTATGGATAAAATTTACAAACATTTTTCCGGCCCAGAGCCACAGAGATATTTAGGTGTCTAAGTCCCAATCTTAGGCACCTTTGCAATCCAAATACCCTCTCACCTGTTGCCTAACTCTGTAGGTACCTAAACTCACTTGGCGTCTAAATTTTCACTATAAAAGTTCCCTCAGTGCCTAAGTTACTGCCTCTGAGCATGTGCACAGCTGCCTCCCTCTGGTTGGTTGGATGCCTATCTGTTGCCTAAGCCCCAGAGTGATTCCAAACCAGGGAATAAGGGTGGAGGAGAATTATCTCACTTCTAGGGCCCAATCTGGTAGGTGTGTTCAGAAGATGCCTATTGGATTAGGCCCCATCAGTCAGGAGGAGCAGTTGCTGCTACTCACCTTATAACTTCTAGCTCAGTGGTTAGTGGGCTCACCTGGGATATGAGAGATCCAAGTTCAATCTATCTCCCTTCTGTTAGAATGTGAGAAAGGATTTGAAGAGGGCTTGCCCACTTCTCAGACGAGTGCTTTAACCATTGAGCTATGAGATAGTCTGATGCGGGTCTTCCTCAGTCTCTCCTGCTGAAGCTGTTCTATGCTGGATAAATAATGAAAGAATCACTGAGCCAAAGAGGGAGAGAGAAGATGTGAGACTAACTCTGTAGCCTGGTGGTTTGGGCACCACATGAACTTTCATTATTTATCCGCAGGAGAGCCTGAGGGAATCATACAGCCGAATATCCCATAGCTCAGTGGCTAAGAGTGCCCTTATAAAAGGCGGGAGAACCCTCTTCAAATCCTCTCTTCTCTCAAGCAGAAGAGGGACTTCAGCATGGATCTCCTAAACCCCAGGTGAGTCCTCTGACCATTGGGCTAAAAGTTATAAGCCCAGCCAGCACCACCACCTCATCTTGCTGTTGTTTTGTGTGGAGTTAGGCGCCTGCTCAAATAACTCTCCCAAGAAGTGATGTATCCACCTGAGTTCTGGAGACCGGGTCCCAGGCTGTGGATCACTAGCAGAGATAGGCACTCCCTTTCAGCTGGATTAAGGGACCCAACTCTCTGAAGGGGTGAGCTTAGGGCACACCCCTCTTATTGGCATATCCCATTGGCTAATGCAGGTGACTCCCTGTTCAGCTTGCTTGGGTGGATTCTCAGATGCCCATTTCTCCCTGTTCATTATATAAGGGAGCCCAAGTGTCAAATTCAGCTTTTGTGGATGGGAGTGTTGGTCTAGTGATTAGGTGCCCAAAAGTTAGGGATCACAATGCATGTGTCCCTTGAGCCTAAGTGACCTGGGAGTGGTTGTAATAACTGGGCCTACAAATGTTCTCTAATTGTAAGTTCAGCTGTAGGAAGTAAATGAAAGTTCACAAAATGTCACAATAATTTATGGGGAAGGGCACAAAAGGGACACAGAAAGACTAGTTAATCCAAACAAAAAGGTCTATTAATATACTCCAGGACTGCATTAAAACCATGCCTGGTAAACAAGAGACATGTGGGACTGGGAATCAATGGACCCAATTCGGTGTGTGTGGAAATTATGTCTAACTGGTGGACACAATAATGAGGGAATGGGCTAGTCCACCCATCACTCCCTTTTAGGGTCCTTAAAAAAGACTTTGAGGGGAGAACCAAGCTGTCTGACATCAACTACGGGCTAAAAGATGGAAGAAGAGGAAAGAAGCAAGATTTACCATCATGGCTGCCATCCCTACCGTCTCCTAGGACCTGGAATCCACCAGTGCACTATCTGGCCTTTGTCATCCTGATCAAGGGAGGCCTTGACCAGACCAGGCCAAAGAAAGGAACTCAAATCACATTGGCACCTCCAATGGCGTCAGATAAATCCCAACAGCCAGTTGGGATGGTAGATTTGGTTCCTGCTGGCAATCCTTCCCCCAGGTATGCTTTTCCTTCCGCACATTATTTCTTTTCTATTTTTCATCATGTGCCCTCTGTCTAATGAAAGTTTGGCTTAGCTGGCCAGTACTGTATAGTTTGCAACAGTGCTGTATGCAGTGAGCAAAGAGGCAGTTAAATGCAATGACCTAAACAATCTGATCCTGGTACAACTGTGCCAGGTTTTGAAGGGGCTGATAAGACTGTGTGCCAGGCCTCTGTTTTTCCAGCAGTGAGAATGCAAGTAAGAGTCAGCATCAGAGACAGAATCTGCATTTTTCTATTTTGGCTGTTCTTTCATCTCTCCCCTTTTCTCTGTGTGTGTCTTTTAAGAAACAGAATCATATTTTAACAGCAAGAACAACATTTTCCATACAAAAATTATTTTTGTTAATGGTAAAAACATTTTTTTTCCTAATCTTTGATTAATGAAAATTTTGGGGGGATCATTCAGAGGCAAGAAAGCTCCCAGCAAAGGACAGCTCAAAAAAGCACCAGCATTTTCCCTCCAGGCTGAAAAGCTTTTGAGATATCTTGAAGGATATTGAATATTTTATTCTTAAATAAAATATTCCATCTTTTATCCCAGGCCTGTAGTGTTCTAGAGCTGATTGGGGAAAAGAAAGGTTGAAAAATCACCAGTATTTTTTTCAAAACATTTTACCTCTTTTTTTCAGAAAATTTCCAATCTTTTAAATTTGAAAGAAACTAAACAAACAAACAAAAATCACCACCATTACAGATGAACCAAAAAAGGGAGAGAAATGTAGCAAAATGTATGGTTAAAAAATTGCCTTTTCTTCAAAATTTGAACTTTCAACATTTGTTGACATTTTGAAATTTGAAAAATTCTTTGTGCTGAAAGTGAACTGCTCAGATTGCATTCAAAGGCCGAAGCTTTTGGGAGGTAGTCGTTCAGTGACTACATTTCTCATTTAATTTTATCTTTTTAAATTATGCCAATTTTTAAAAAAGAAATAAACCTTTTTTGCTGTCCACTTGTTCTGGGTAATATGATCTCCCAATTAATTTTAAAACAGCCATGTGACAGCAAAATCACTACAGTTAAAACACTGACCTAAAAATGAAAATCACCAGCAGGACTTAGAGATAATTTGTAGGAGATCAAAACTTTAGAACTGCTGTAAATCTTACTAGACTATTTTAAGAGATTTATATAGCTATCCTGACTTAAGATTCATAGTTAAAAGGATAGTTCAAAAGTGAATAAGTTTATAATTAGATTTATTTTCTTAGCTGCAGCTACATTGATACACTTAAAAGCAGCCTATATTTTAAAAAACTGACACCATCTGACATCTGGGAACTTTAAAGCAGCATGACATTTTCTGAAATGTGCAGAAGTTGGAAATTGTTGGAGGAAAGTGCCTATTATGCTGCAATTCAAAGACCAAAAGCAACATATTCTGCTGCTAGCATCTATGACATTATAATAAACATTGTAAATGAAATTAAATGACTGTGTGCTTTATCTCATCAGAAACTGACTTTTCTGACACTTAAATGTCAATTCATTGGACAACACCAGTGACAGTACGCATTACACTTGCCCCACGTTTCCTACTCAGCTACTAAGATACTGCTGTAATGAAATGACCTGGCCCAGATGATTAAATCAAATGTTTTGTTTACTCACATATAATAGGGAAAGCACATTCCACAACAGTAGAGTTTAAAGACTGCTGTCGTACAACACAGAGCAAACAATCTTGCAAATTCTAACTCATCAGGCAATGCAATCTGTTTGAGGCAAACAGTACTGTCTATAGTACATAGCATTTCCAAGTGTTAGTGTAAATTCTTCCAAATTTGCATCCCATGAATGATTTCTTGAGTTGTTTCTCCACTGCCGGACAAATTGTGCAATTATAACATGTAAACATTGCCAGCCAATTTTCCACCAGGTAGAATTTCTATGCTGACATGGGACATCAGTCGATTTTGCTATTGTAATGAATATTAAGTGGAGCTTATTATTATTTGCTGAATATGAGCTACAAGTAATTGTTCTAAAACCAGCCAGATAGTGCAAACTCAAGGACATGCCTCTAAGTCACAATTTTTCCTTGTTCCTGGGGGATAGTAATTTGCTCTGGTCTATGCCCACCTCCATATCCTTCCAGCATTGGCTTAGCCTCTATGATCAACAAGTAGTAGGGGGAAAAAAGGTTCCTCCTATTCCTTGCTCATCTCTTTCCAGGAGGGAGTAAGCAGGTGAGTAAGTGTCATTTACTCCCCGTCAGTGGACTCGAGACCTGGGTATCCCACGTAGGGATGTCAGAAGGATTTTTAGCCCCCGGCACTGGTTCTACAATGTAGCTCATAGAAATCTATTTTAAAGATATGTCCTAGATTTTTTAAAAAATAACTGCATGGCTGCCACAGGCCAAAAAATGGAAGCCATGGAGTCTGAGCCATTTTAGGTAACGTATTTTGTTCTGGTATTTTTCGGATCTGTGAGAATCGCTGAAACATGGCGTTCCTCCTGTACGCAGCACATCCATCTAGTCTCTGCAGCCCTTTCCTACGCAGACAGTGGAGGTACTTAGCCTGATGCAATTGGATCTTTATCGATCATTTATTTAAGGGAGGTGGGAGGGAAATTAATTATTGGGGCACTTCTGAGCCATCCTCTTTAGCGCAGGCTTTACACTGGATTTTCTCTCAGATGACTTTTGAATTATTTTATTAATGGAACTATGGGCAGATGGACTTGAAAACATAACTCTCTGCTGTCTAAAATGAAAATCTGGAGTAATTAAATATTTTATGGCTTCCTTAAAGCTTTAGTCTGCTTGCTTCCAACCATCATAAAACAGCCCTTTATCTCACCAGCTGACCCGCTTGGTTCATGTGTCTGGGCACCTTACAATACAGTGATTTCTGCCCACAGCCAGTCCTTTCATAGGCTCAGACAGTGCTTTGAGAGCTAAGGACTGTTTTTTTCTACCCTCATTCATGGTGAATAGCAGCTTAGGTGAAAGCAGTTCCATGATCTCCGTGTACCTGCTGGCGGAGTAAGGTACTGCGCTGGATCAGCAAGGTTAGCAGAATCTCGCCCAAAGACTTCAAAATTGTTTCCAAGCACCAAACTATTGTACACATGCTTGGGGTGGGGGTTTAGATATCTGAACACACCACAGCCAGCTCCAGCTTCCATGGAAGTCAATGGGAGTTTTGCCCTTTAGTGACCAGCAGGTGCCCTTGAGTGTATTATAGCTATTAATTACAGGCAGACTCTGCATTCCTTACTGACACTGGGGAGCAGTTATCTGCACGAATAAGCACCTTGACTTCCACGGTACTGCTCCTCTGAGTAACTGCTCCCCTGGGTGAGCAGGGAGGGACAGAACCTGGTGCTGTAAGCAGAGGGGTGAAGGGGTGGGGTTCAGACATTTACACTGGTTGCTATTTCCACAGTTGCCAATTCCACAGCACACAAAGCTGCCTGAGATATTGGCACTACAATAATTTCCCTCTATTCAGAGGAAAAAACAATCATGGTAACTCTGGGGTAAACTGCAAGACAGTAACAATCACTGATGAGAGAGACAGGGAACTTTTGTGGCAAAACATTGTTTTGGCAAACGATGCCATTCTGTTGAAGCTGAAATGATTTGTGGAGATGTATTATTTTGACAGCATTTTTGATGGCAAGGTTCCTGAGGTCCAAGGTGGAGTCTCTCTCTCTCTCTCTGATCACCTCCGGCGGGATAAGGGACTGACCACAAGACCTTTTTGATGCAGTTCCATTTCACGAAAAAGTTCAAAAGGTTTTGTTTTTCCTCCAGTGCAAAAGAATGTTTCTGGAAACTGTCACTAGGGTTCATTCTGATTATTGATTAATGAGACATCATATGATCAAGCTCAAACTGGTTTATTAATCATTAGGAATAGAAGATCAAAGAACGAATTCAAAACGTGATACTCACCAGCCCTGTTGTTTAGTCTGCCACTCACCCTGTCCGAAAGTGGGATATGAGCTTTTATAGACCGTTGTTTTGCACATATTACAATTTGTGGTTAGCTATATGGCTTAGCATCAGCCCATTAACAGCAAATGTTACTCTTGTGGCCAATTGATGTAGACAGTTACATATTCCATTACCCTCCAAATGTCCAGCTACAAAGAATCAAAACAGCTTTGACCCACTTTTGCACGGGTTTAAAATACGTGGCTCAGCCAATCATTTCATTGTGTCCTTTGCAATTAGATATATCTCCAAACAGAACATTTTCCCCACAGTGATTCACATCCTGGTAATAAAATTAATTTGCTATCAATTTCCATTGTTTCTCCCCTACAATGTTTTCCAACTTATCTCCTTCTTATAGTTTCCATTACAAAAATTATAACTTGTTATTCAGATAGAGACAAACACAAGCACAAAAACAACTTAAGCAGACAGGTTATGAAAAGGCCATGCCTTAGACACATTTCCTTTCCATCAGTAGTATTTTTTGAACATTAATTCAATTTGCCCATATGCTTAAAATCAAATAGACCTTTTAGTTCTGGGAGCTCTTAGACCTACGTGGCAATAAAACCTCAGAAGTCGTCATCCTCCAGGCCGTTCTAACTAATACCTTATATTACTCATGAGCATTCTCTATGTCTCTATATAAGTAAATAGCCAATTACTAGCTTGGAGCTCAAGAATACATGGCATAGTGTCTGATTTCTACAAGACCAATTTGTGCATTGCAAATGGCTTCCTCTCTGCAGCTCTTTACAATAGGTGTTAAACACCTTACTGCAGAGGTAGCCTCAGTAACCTTGGTGGGACTCGTCGTGGCCACTGGTACTATTCAGCATGAATAAAGGAATCACGGTCTGATCCTATATGGTATCTGCTGGCAAAGCTTTTGACGTTTCAATGGTGTCCACGGGATATCTGTCATTAATAGTTCTCTTTCCTATGCAGGTTGAAGATAACCAGTTGGAACCAGGCTGTCTTAACCTTACTAATGTTGAGTAGCACGTTGCATCACAGAAGTCAGTGCTACTCAATGTGTGTCACAATCACAATCTGGCCCTTCAAGAGCCTGGCAAATCTAGGGCTTGACCGTGCAACCATTCCTCAGGCTGGTGAGCACTGATTCATGCAGAGTCCCATTGCCACTGTAAAGAGAGGCCTGGACTCACAGCCATCTTGTGTATGGACTTAGCTAACCCGCAGCCATCTTGTATGCTCAGCTGCCATCAGTTGAAACCAAAAACTATAGTCAGGAGCATTCGGCCTTGACGTAGGCAGACAGAAAAGTATCCACTGCAGGTCCAGCATTATTAACAGGGTCAGATATATATTCAAAGTCATGAGAACAGGGGGAGAATGGACCAGCTAGCCTTGAGTTCCCACAGCTTCCTCCTGATAATAAAAAAGTCTGAGGTTTTGCTGTTGCAAGTGTAGCCCGCTAACAAAGCACAAATGTAAGTGGCCTTGAGAAGTTTTTACAAACTTTGACAAATATAAACGTTAATGAGGAGGTGTCTGAACCCCTGTATAGTGAAAATGATTGCTTAGTGTTGTTACACAGCTATGCTTTGAGGACAATAATTGCTTAAGGTATTGATAAGAAAACTCTCATTTTAATTATGTAATGAGGGTCAGGAAACGAGCTCATTGGAACTTAACTCTGGGGTGCAGCTCAAGATCAAAGCTGCTAGGATTTTTACCCTCTGCATGACTAGACTGTGTGGAAGCCAAAGCCCTGGACAAGATCGGATCCTGACTGGCCACTCAGAGACATTCATCTGCTTCATTGGGAGTGCCGAGCATTAGATGCTTGACGTGTGTATTCTGTTGATAGATTGCTAATTGCTAATAAATACATGTACATTTTTAAGAATGTTTACTGTGAGATAAAAGCTCCTTTACCGGGAAAAGGTCCTGTTAATCCGTAGAGGGCCATTGGGCCTTGGGAAGGGGGTGGAAGCCCCCAAAAATGTGCAGGTAACACAGCAAGTGAGTAAATCCTTAGCAATCTGCATAATAATAATAAAAAATAATTGGAGATATACCTATCACCTAGAACTGGAAGGGCCGGGCAGGCTTTAGGAGGTGCGGGGCCCAATTTGAATAGTTTCGATGGGGCCCCGGCAGGGATGACTGAAAAAAAAACATGTTAAAAAACAAGTGTGGCTTATACTCACCGGGCGGTGCTCCAAGTCTTTGGCGGCACTTAAGCGGCGGGTCCTTCACTCACTCCAGGTCTTCAGCAGCACTGAAGGACCCGCCTCTGAAGTGCCGCTGAAGACCTGAAGGGCTGCCAATTGAGTAAAAATTAGAAAGGAGCCTCAAGCCAGGGAAGGGATTCTCACTGGGCACGTGGCCCTCTTAGGCAAGGGGCCCAATTCGGGGGAATTGGTGGAATAGGCCTAAAGCCGGCCCTGTTCATTGCTATTGCTTCCTTCTTCAGAGTCTCCTCCTTTGGCCCAATTCCTCACTCTCTCTCCTTTGAGATTCCCCTTCCTATTGTTCAATTGTTGCTCTCTCTATGATTCCTGCTGAGTTCAACTCCATTATTTCTGACCCTGCTACTATGCTTCTTTCTCTTATGGATACTCTGCCCTGCTACATTGCTTCTCTTACATCACTTACTCAGCAGAGAATAACTCCTGTCGACTTCAATGGGCTTCAGGTCATACACTTACTCCTGACACTTTCAACACGTTAGACCATTTTCTGCGCAAACACCAACTATTCTAAGGATCGGTTGATATTACAAGATATTTCCAATATCCAGTTTTATGAATAAACATTAAAGCCAGAAAGTAAAGGCTGGTTCCAAATTGAGTTGAGTGGCTTGTCATGCTAGGTACAGAACAAATCTGAAATGCCTCTACTGTTGGTGGTGACTCATAAGAATTGTGATTCTCCTCCATTGAATTCCATTGATTAAATGTCTCATCAGCAGCTGCACAAACAAATCTACCATTTAAATGTAATGAAAGGCTTTGATTTTGATGAACTCATTAATAAACACATTACTTGGGGAAAGTTACAATGGTCTACCCAGATGAAAGCCAGCTCTGCTCTTCAGCTTTGCTCTGTAGTTTCCTGTGAAAGAAAGATCAAAAATGTTTTTCCTCTTCTATATGTTTTCTTATTTCAAGAGAGCTGGCTGGATTCCTAATTTGTTTTCAGTCTGATACATTATTTTTGACGTCAGAGGATAGACTTTCCAAGCTGCGCAGAGTTTGAGGTGCTTGTCTACCATTAAAGTCAGTTGGGTTGCGTGGCTAAAACAGGGAACAATAATGGAAAATGCACTCTTGGGTTAAACTGCTGTACTTGATCTGTTAGACTGACAGATTCATCCTGTCTTCCCAAACAAAGCCTACTCTGTCACATTCTATGTCCCCCATTCATCACCTGCAGACACCGATGGCCATATTCAGCCTTGTGGTAAGCAGGGTTTCAATATTGTGAGTCAGTGGCTCTGTGTCCATTTACTCCAGGGCTGAATTTGTCCCACAGTGGATGATCGTTGTGAGCAGGGAAGCATGCCATGGATCAGGGTGATCAGCGCTGAACTATAAGTGTCAGCCTGGTGCTGGATAAGTAGTTCTGAAGAAATGTGACTCCACGTGCACATGGAGGATCCAATTCTTGCTAAACCAGATGTAAAAACTGCAGCAGGTTTTGCAGTGTTAGGAACAGGGAATGGTGTTTGTGCTTCCTCCTGACATAAACTTTGCAGACTTTCTCCCTAATCAAACTCCTTTTGACTTCAGTGGGACCACAGAGAGGCCAGCACAAATCCCATCCCCAGGGGGCCAGCACAATGTCTATGTATCACTTACATTCCATCTAGCCCAATTTAGGGGATGTAACAGGCTGGCTTGCCCATGGCCTGGCGAGCCTGGGGCTAACCCAGCCCTGATTACAGAATGAACCACAGTTGGGTTGATAAAGAAGGAAGGAAGTGGCAGTAAAGTGGGGGGAAGCTCAGGAGATTGTTGCTATATCTGTAGATACTTCATGGAGCAAGAAGGCTGAGGCAGGGCCCTGGGTCAGGAGGGAAAAAGCTAAGAAGCAGGAGAGAGTGGGAGAAACTTCTGCAGGCAGGGAGGGTTGGAAGAGACTCCAAAGGCCAGCTGGGGTGAAGACTGTGTGAGTTTCTGTTTTGTGTTTATTTTTGGATTAATTAGGAGACAGACACTGAACCGAGCTTGAGCCTAGAGGACCAGTATGTAGCAGAAGACTAAAGAAATGGGACCTGCTGTGGGCTTTGCTTGAAACCCTTTGGAGCTGTGAGTTCTTAAAGGGCCCTGAAGAGGGGGAAAAACAGAGGCAGGATGCTGTTAAGTGACCTCTGGCCGTGCGGGGATGCTCATTAAGTGGCCACATGGCTATAGGGATTGTAAGTAGTGCATAGACCTGCTCCGTGCCCTGTTCACGGGGTGCCTTGCACCTCTACATGTGGATTGTGAAGATTCTGGCATGTGTGATCAGAAGGGTGACATCCTCTCAATGCCGCTTTAGAAATTAATGATTTAATCCATTATAATCCTGCACGTGACAAGACACTCTATAGCATGAGCCTGTTTAATTGAACATTGCTCAGTGACAGCAGCGTCATGCTGGTCTATCATTTCCCAAAACCTTCTCTTGCCTGAATGACTCCCATGCAGTCCTCTCAAGAAGAAACCCTGGCCAGGAAACGGATTGTGCCCCTCACTTCTAAAATGAGAGAGGCAGAACTAGGAAACGAATAATCTGGAGCAGGCCACAGGAACCAATTAACTAAGTGCTAATAGTCAGTAAAATACTCTTGGCAAGAGAAAGACAGTAATGAGGCTTTCGTATCAACTTTACTGTGTGATCCCATGACAGCTTGTGTTAGTGAGAATATAAAGCATTTTTATTCTTTATTTACACTTTCCAGCTTATTTCCTACCATAAAATCAAATGTGCCAATAAATACAGTATTTAAAACTTCATGGCTTAATATGCTAACAGTGAGCTAGGGATGTCCTGGGTGAGCCTGACATTTGAATGCCCGCCCTGTAGACATTTTGTTGTTCACGGTGACCAGCGCTTATCAGGCTGACTGGCGTGTGCTTCCATCTCCAGCTGTTGTCTCTCATCTTAGTTGTAAGCTCTTTGGGACAGAACCATCTCCTTGCGTTTGTCAGCACCTAATACAGTGGGCCTCTGATCCCTGACAATGGGATCCAGAGGCCCCATCACAACACAAACAATAATCATGTCCTAATGATCCTTCATTAGGGAAAGTTCTCTGGGTGAACGCAAGAAGTGGGTATTTACTAAAGTGCCTGCTTATTGCTAACTCTAGGGTAGGTCATATGAAATTCAATATTTAAGCAAGTCCCTGAGCTGAGTCTCCTACGGGGATCAATCTGCCATCCAGTGCAAGCTGTGGGAGTAGGGTGACCAGACAGCAAGTGTGAAAAATTGGGATGGAGGTCGGGGGTAATAGGAATCTATATAAGAAAAAGACCCCAAAATTGGGACTGTCCCTATAAAATTGGGACATCTGGTCACCCAAGGTGGGAGCAGCACTGGGCCTCTCAATCTGCAGATATGTCTACACTGGGGCTGGAAGGTATTATTTCTAGCTTGAGGATACACACCCATGCTAACTCTGATCAAGCTAAAAATAGCAGCATGGCCATGGCAGGATGGGCTAGCCACCTCGAGTACATATCTAGTCCCTCTCATCACCACAGCTGTACTTCTCTTGCTAGCAAGCTTACTCAGCCAGAACTAGCAGGGGGATGTCAGCCTCAGTTCCCGGTGAGTCCAGATCCAATCCCCTTGGATCTTAAAACAAGGAAAAATCAATTAGGTTCTTAAAAAGAAAGCTTTTAATTAAAGAAAGAAAGGTAAAAATCATCTCTGTAAAATCAGGATGGAAAATACTTTACAGGGTAATCAGATTCATATAGCCCAGAGGAACCCCCTCTAGCCTTAGGTTCAAAGATACAGCAAACAGAGGTAAAATCCTCTCAGCAAAAAGGAACATTTACAAATTGAGAAAACAAAAATAAGACTAACCCGCCTTGCCTGGCTGTTACTTACAAGTTTGAAACATGAGAGACTGATTCAGAAAGATTTGGAGAGCCTGAATGTACGTCTGATCCCTCTTAGTCCCAAGAGCGAACAACCCCCAAAACAAAGAGCACAAACAAAAGACTTCCCCCCACCAAGATCTGAAAGTATCTTGTCCCCTTATTGGTCCTCTGGTCAGGTGTCAGCCAGGTTCACTGAGCTTCTTAACCCTTTACAAATAAAAGAGGCATTAACCCTTAACCATCTGTTTATGACACTAGGTCTCCTGATTCCTAGGGAAGGGCACTATTGCACCTTGTTAAGTGCACCACCTGTGGTGCAAATCCTCAAAAGTCTTTAAGTGCCTAACTCACTTGAGCTTTATGTGCAAAAATACCTGTGAGGGCCTGGGCCTCCTTTTCTCCCAAATGACACAGACAAGGTTGATGGCAAATATTTCTAAAACATTTGAATTCAGTGACACGGGCAAATGATTGCTTTGCAGCATGCCACTGTCCTTCCCATGAACAATGAAGTCTCCTATTCAACCACCAGCTAGACTAAGACCCAAAGACATGAGTGCGGAAGCATTAATACCCACTCAAAGAACTGGCCAAATGCCCCCGCAAGCATCCCTGAAGTGCATGACTCTTTCTGTTGTTTTCAGTGACCTTTGGATCAGGCTCTAGATTTCAGACTATGGCTTCCTAGCTGATGACATTAAGCCAGTCTTCCTCCTCCCTGCCAAATCCGTTACAGGTACAAAATCCAAAAACACTAGATAAATTACTTGAGTGACTTTAGTCACGTGGCATAATCATGTTCCTCTTTAGTCCTACATCTGTTTTTATTATTAAACAACAAGAAAATGACAAAAAGCTTTTTTGTTCCAGCTGTAATTATCTGCTCAAAAGAATTCACAGTTGAAATGATTTTGGATTTCTAAACTGCAAGCTACAGATGGCCATGGTTTAAGATGGTAACTTCACTTCATTAGAAGAAGAGATCAATAAAAGATTTAAAATGCTGGTTTAATTTCAAATCCATTGTCTGTTTCCTTCATGTCAAAAAGCTTGTATCATATGAAGGTAAACTTTAGCCGGAGGGCATGTGCAGAGCCTGATGTGCAGAATGAGGTGTAGATTTTAAACAGGGTAATTGAGAGCATTTAACAAATCTAGGAAGCTAGCGCTGCATTGCCTAGTATCACACGTTTATAACCCAGGGTATTATCATGAAGGGTTTTTACAGCATTTGCCCATTTTATTGTTGATTAAATCCAATTATACTTCGAAAGCATGCAAGAAATAACACGTCAAAACAATTTGCTAGACTGCATTAGAAAGAGCTTTGCACCGGGACAGATTTTTTTTCACTTGCATCTCTTTTGGAGAAGAGGCTGGATAACCCAGACAAGCCACTTCCTCTCAGAGGCCGTTCCAAATCAGCTGTCATTTTGTAAAGGCACTTTATGGAATTTCTCATAAAACCAAACAATAAATTTACTAAAAATATATGTATTATAATAAATTAGGTTAATTTAATGTTGCTCCATGTGACCTGTATTACTGCAAATGGATTCAAATGTTAGGTGGAAGTTTTATTTAATTTACAGATCTTGGCTGAGGATAAAAGGATGTTACTGAGAAGAAAAAAATATTTGAGATCAGGTCTAATTTGATCTACAGACATTATTTTAAATGGTCAGGGAGCATTAATATAAATCACATACATTCAGTGGAAATCCAGTAGAGTTGAATGTGTTGAGAACCTCCATCCATTACACAGATGCCTGCTTTCACTGGATAGGAAACAAATGCAGTAGTTCTATTACAGATGATAAAACAAACTTGGACTAATTCGATTCTCCCAGAAGATACAAGTACTGGAATAATGAGCTGCACTGCTGAGCTTTTCAGATGCCTCGCAGTCACTAAAATCCTCCACTCAGACCTCGTTTTGCCAAACTTTAAGCAAAGCAACAACAACAAAATCTCACCACAGAGGCCTTTTCACTGCTTTTTAAGCTCTCTTGTGAGAAAAGCAGAAAGGGTGGGAGTGAGGAACCTGTGTGAATAAAATAAAAGTTGACTCAAACTTTCACCCCAAACTAACAGGAAACAAAGTTCAAAGCCTGACATGACTCATATAGTGGTGGTAACCAGACAGCCCATTTGCGGTAGGTGCTGTATTTTTGAAGAAAAGTCCTGCGCTCAAGTATGTATAGTCAATATGTACAACGAGACACAGATTCCCTATCGGAACAAGTTTTAAGATGGAGCTTGATAAATGTATTCACAAGATTATATGCCAAGGTTGCCTACAAGAGCAGGGGACTGCTTCCAGGCCCATGTTCCTAAAACATATAAAAAGGGGAGGACAAGTTATACTGTGAAGCAAAAATAACCATAATGTGTAGCCGTTTCAGCCCTGCAACTGCCTAGCTATTGTCAAGAAATGTATAGGCATTGGTACGCTTTAAGGAAGGATTTGAAGGACTGCCTGTGTCATTTGTTATTTTCAAATGCTGTTATCCCAGGAGACAAAGTTGCTCTTGTGGCACCTCTGACCCTACTGGGAGCAGGATGTATGCCATGAAATCCCAGCTTCATTAGATTTCTAGCCTATGTTTTGAACCTCAGGAACTTTAGACTGGGATTCACCGGGTTATCTTACCATATGGCTAACCTTAAGTGCATGAGTAGTGATACTGGCTACTGTGACAGACGTGGCAATATCAAGCAATATCTGTGGGAGATCGTATAGTATTCAGTTTATGTATCATTGTGGGCCAGGGATTCTATGTAATTCCATGGGAGAGGGGACCACAGTTCCTCCAGAAACTAAGAACAGATGCAGGAATGTTTAATCAATCTGCCTTCCTGGGGATAGCTGAATTCAGGCAAGGAACTTGAACAGAATGCAGCAAGGACCAGAATGCAGCCTGGAAAAAGCTGGAGGGAGAGATTTTCTACCCAGAAAAGGTGATGGCTGAGAAGCCGGGAGCCTAGAGTAAGTGCACTTGAGGAACCACAGAGAGATACAGGTGTAGTTGCTATGAACTATGACAACTGTTTATGTTCTTAGGAACCTTAGTGAATGAGGGCCTTATATAGAACTAACAAGCATCTGAAATAGGTTTAATACATGCACAATGAAACACAGAAGACTCTAACTTTGAAAGTCCAAGTAACTGAGTTAAATGCAAGACCATTTTGCACCCTGGGGAAATCAGACAGGGATATTTATTGTCCCGGCTGTAATACAGCAATGGAAAATATAACAACACGCATAATCATTTTAAAATGTATAATATAATTTTCATAAACAATCTTGAGGGTATGTTGCAAAGACAATTAAGGTACTGAGGATTCTGTTATATAGCACTCAGCTGGCAAATATCCATCTCCAGAGGCTGTCTCTGAAAACCCCTCTTGGGGGTTACAAACAGCTTGCTCTGACTTTTCTCCTTGCTGCAATATGGCAATGGAAGTGACCACCGCTGCCTGAGCTTTGAACCATCACTGAAAGGTTGCCTTCCCCAACGTATTCCTAGCAATAGAAACACTACAATTTCCTGATTCCCAGTTCAACTGACGCAGCTGCCTCACCTTGCACAAGGAAAGGACACCTCTTGCTGCTGTAGATTAGCATCTGTGTGCCTCCATTGCGTAGACCGGCCATCTGAAATTCACCCTAAAGAAGAGTGATAGCAAGAGGCTGGACTCAAGTCCCACTAATTCCCTGGGGCTCACATGGTGCACTGTGCTGCTAGTGAACATAGGGGTGAATTTTACCCACTATGGTTGAATGGGCTGCAAACCCTTTTCCCTGCCTAGAACAAACTTCTTGTAGCTCTTGAGATTCCGCTCTCAACTTTTAATCTCCTGTAGTGGGCTCTCCCTCATTATAATGTCTAAAATAATCAGGCTTTGACAGTCTGAAACTACTCAATGAGGGATCTATTATTGTGGAAGATAATACATTTCCCAGCAGAGATATGATGACCACCTCATACCCTATAGTATCTTCTGCCCAGGGAATTTTTTCTTCAGATGAGAAATATTCATTGCTAAACTGGTGCTTAGCTCATTACTAAATCAAGTCCGTGGTCCATAATTTTCATGCTTTGTGCATAAGTATGGGGAATAAAGCCATTGTAAAATACTAAGGGCTTATATAAATCAGATGAGACATTATACCATTTTTATAATATATAGTATTTATTTTCAGCTTAGAATAGTAGATTTCGCAGTGAAACAGTGTGAATTTTGAGTAAGACTATGCCGTCAAGGAAATCTGCTCCCCCCTGGGCTTTACCTACCACATTGATGTGTGCTATCTTGGAGTTTCACATGTAACAAAACAAGGAAATGCTTTCTAAAGAGCAAAAGACTAAGCAATCAATAAATGCATGGGTAACTTTCTTTAAAAATTGCAAAAGGAGATGGGCAGCAGTTCTCAAACAGTAGTGTGTGTACCACTGGTGGTATGCAGGCTGCAACCAGGTGGCACACAGGGTGTCTTAAAGACTAATATCAGAATAAGTATTATAACAACAGTAATTAAAATGACCAAGTACTTTTGAGTTTTAGGCATGTTTTGCTAAATCTTGGAGTTTGAAAATTGTTGGCATATAGTAACTATAACAAATTAAATGATGGTCTGGCTCCATCAATGCTATATGACAGATAGACAAGGCCCAAGGGGGAAGAAAAACTCAGATATGAAATAAATAGCACATCTTGTAGGCAGCAGAACATATGAGTGAGCTCTTAGTTCAGGCTGCAGTCAGTTCCCCTCCAGAATTTTAGGATAGCCCTAAACATGATTATTTAGGAGGCTATGATACTGGGCTAAGGACATGACTTCTTAGACTTCCAGCCACTATGAAAAATGCTGCAATGTTTGTTGATCATATTTTCTCAGTCCCAGACAATGCAAGTCTGTAAAAGCCAGTAGCGGTGATCTAAGTGCACACAGAGTGAAACACACTCACAATGGGTTTAATGCTCATACATGTGACATAGATTAAATTTAACTCTCTTCCTCATCTCTTACTGCCGCATGATGTACAATATGATCTTTTCACTAGAGGGTATCCCTTCCACTAACTATCTGTGTAGGAACTTTTTATCATACTTAGGAAATCTGACAAAACAAAAACCCAAATGGGCATCTGCTCTCAGGGACTTTGAGTCAGTCCTTATTTGTTGAAATTCAGAGAATCCTTCACTTAAAGGCAGTGCCAGGAAAAGAGGGACGTCAATTATTCATTACAAAGGGACTCTGTCTGCAATAATGAGACGCAAGAGACCAATCTGTGTTTTAGGGTGTTGTAACATTTATTTAGGAGAAGACAGCGCACAGGTAGCCTAAAGGGAACACTGTCTTTTATTGCCAGAGTCCCCTGAAAAATCAGGATTGCAGTTCTTCAGGATCTCGCTGTCTCTGAGTGATTGTCAAAGCCCATTTATTTTAGCTGCTGGCATCATACATGTCAGGAGTAAAAGACTTCATAAACCTTCTCTAAAACTTGAAACGCTCAGCTCCACTCGGAAATATTTGAAATGTGTAATGTTGCTTGCCTTTGATATCAACAATACCATAGTTATTATAAAACATGTGCAAATCTTTGGAAAAGTAATATCTGACCTCTGGCAGGGGATCAAAGTTTTCAGTCTGCTAGTTTTGCCTTGATTCTTTAAGTAGACAAACAAGCAAGTTCATTGCAGAATTACTTTAATTCAAAATGCTCTTGATAAAATGGAGAATTGGTCTGAAATGAACATGATGAAATTCAATAAAGACCACAAGTGCAAAGTGCTACATGGAAGGAAAAATCAAATGCACAAATACAAAATGGGGAATAACTAGCAAGGAAGTGGTGCTGCAGAATGCGCAATACAGGATCACAAATTGAATATGAACAAAGAGTGTGACGCTGTTGTGAAAAAGGCAAATTTCATTCTGCGATGTATTAACAGGACTGTCTACATAAGACATGGAAGTTGATTGTTCTGCTCTACACAGCACTGGTGCGGCCTCAGCAAGAGTATTGTTTCCAATTTTGGGTGCTGCACTTTAGGAAAAATGTGGACAAACTGGAGAGTCCAGAGAGCAACAAAAACGTTAAGACATTTAGAAAACCTGACCTATGAGGAAAAGTAGAAAGAAGAGGGCAGGTTTGTCTAGAGAAGAGAAGAGTGAGGGGCCGACATGAGATCTGTCTTTAAATATGTAATAGGTTGCTCTAAAAAGAACGGTGACCAATTGCTCCACATGTTCATTGAGAGTAGGACAAGAAGTAATCAGATTAGTTTGCAGCAAGGGAGATTTAGGTTGGATATGAATTAAAAAAATCTAACTCTAAGGTTAGTTAAGCACTGGAACAGTTTTTCTAGGGAGGTTGTGGAATTCTCATCACTGGAGATTTTTAAGAACAGGTTAAGCAAACTCTTGTCAGGGATGGTTTAGGTTTACTTATTCCTGTCTTGCCATCGGGGTGGGGGCAGGGACAGCTCTATGTTTTTTGCCACCCAAGCACGGCAGTCAGGCACGCCTGGGGTGGTCCACTGGTCACAAGGATTCGGTGGCATTTCTGAGGGTGATCTGCCGGTCCCGCACCTTTGTACCTGCCGCTGAATTGCTGCCGAAGCCATGGGACCAGCGGACCTCCTGCAGTCATTCCACCAAAGGTGGACTGACTGCCGCCCTCACAGCGACCGGTACGCTGCCCCTCACAGCTTGCCGCTCGAGGCACACGCTTGCTGCGCTAATGCCTTGAGCCGTCCCTGGGTGGGGTGGGAAGCAGCTGGACTAGATGACCTCAAGAAGTCCCTTCAAGCCCTACATTTCTATGATTTTATATCCATAAAGATTAAGTTTTAGAAGATCCGTGAGAACAAAGTCACAGTGACTGTATTATCTTCCAGTTCTGAATGGTACAGAGATGTTATAATAGACCTGTGCTTCCGTGTAGCAACTTTCATCCATAGATCTCAAAGTGCTTTCCAAAGGATGGTCAATATAATTACACTCAAAATGTACTGAAAGACCATTGGTAAGGGTGCAAAGCCAAATGTTCAAAAATAAGGAGATGCCAGAATTGAGGTTCCCTGTCCACCCTTTCTTGTCGGCATGTAATGATAGTCTTACATCACATGATCACATAGTATTTTTTCCACAGCACCTCTCCCTCATTGAGTGCCAAGGATGGACAGTGCCAATTAATAAGCAGTTCAACGCAATATTTTATTTTCTCCTCATTATTCATAGAACGTAGGACTAGGAGGGACTTCCTGGGTCACCATGTCCAGTCCCTTGCTATTGCAGTCAACTGCATAATAGAATCCTGTTCATAAACTTACCAAACTCCGTATTAAAACTAGATAGGCCGTTTGGCTCACTGCTGTTCTAGAACCTCACTCCCCTTAGAGTTAGAAGCCTTCTAATTTCCAGCCCATATTTATTCATGGCCAGTTTATATCCATTGTTCTTGTCTCACCATTGTCCTGTAGCTTTAATAGCTCTTCCTCCTCCCTAGAGTTTACCCCCTGGTACAATTATGTAGAGCAATCAGATACTCTCTCAACCTCTCTTTTTTCTAGGCTAGACAAGACAAGCTCTACCAATTTGCTCATGTAAAACAGGCTGTCCATCTCCTGCTCATCCTACTAGCCCTTCTGTGCACTTGTTCAAGAGAGGCATTCAAACTGGAACACAGGTGATCAGAACAATACACAGTATCCCAGATGAGGCCTTGTACAACGACATTAAGACTTCCCTTTCTCTACTGGAAGTAACTTTTCCACAGTCGCATCACACTGGAGGCTCATAGTCACCCTGTGATTGCCTAATACACCCAGGACTTTCCCCTCTTCTGTGTTTTCTAACTGATAAACCCCCAGCTTGTAGCACAAATCCTTGCTATTAGTACCTAAGTGCATGACTTTGCACTTTGTATTGTTATATTTATTTCATTTTTTAAATTCCAGTCATCAAAGTCATCCAGATCTTCCTGTAAAATATTCCAATCTTCCTCTGTATTGATGAAGTCTCCCAACTTAGTATCAATCAGCAAATCTCATCAGTGCATTCCTATGTTTTGTGGCAAGATCATTAATGACAAATATTAGATAAGGTCAGATCTACATTAGAGTTAGGTCAACACAAGGCAGGTTATGTCGACCTAACTATGGAAGTGTCTACACTAAAATTTTGTTCCCACCAATACAACTGCCCCGCTATGCTGACTTTATAACTCCACCTCCACTAGCAGCATAAATTCAAGGTTGATGTAGTTAGGTCGATGCGGTGTCAGTGTTACTGGCTTTCAGTCAGGGGCGGCTCCAGACCCCAGCACGTCAAGCGTGTGCTTGGGGCAGCATGCCGCGGGGGGTGCTCTGCCAGTCACCGGGAGGGCGGCAGGCAGGTGGCCTTTGGCGGCATGCCTGCGGAGGGTTCGCTGGTCCCGTGGCTCCGGTGGACCTCCCGCAGGCACGTCTGCGGGAGGTCCACATGAGCCGCGGGACCGGCAACTGGTAGAGCACCCCCCATGGCATGCTGCCATGCTTGGGGCGGCGAAATGTCTAGAGCCGCCCCTGCTTTCAGTCCAACAATGCCCCACACTGACAGTACAATCAATATAAGCACTCATGGTAAGGACATGCACCATGGACACAGGAGCAACATATAGCCATGCACAAGCGATATAATTACTGTGGTGGCTCTAAGCCCACGTAAGTTAGGTTGACTTAATTTTGTAGTGTAGCCATGGTCTCAGGTCCATCCCAAGACCAATTCTTGAGGAACTCTACTAGTAATCTCCCTCCGTCCCGATCATTCTCTATTAGGCACAACCCATTGTCATCTCTCCTTTACTCTGTTTCTTATCCACTTTACAATTCCTGCTCTAAACCCCATCCTCTCCCACTTCACTAAAAATTTCCCATGTGGTACAATGTTTAATGCTTTACTGAAGTCCTCATAGGTATAATCTAATGCATTTCCCTAGTTGAAAAAAATCAGTTAGCTGATCCATGAAAGAAAATGGGTCAGTCTGGCAAGATCTACCATTGGATAATCCATGTTGTATTTCAGAGTGTGGCTCTGCACCTTATTTACTTCACTCTATTCAAATTCTGCCATGAAGACAGAAGTTTCTCCTGGGGTTTCCCAGGGTGCCCATCACAATAGTATTTGCGTGCTTCGCACACAATGGATTTTCACAACACCCGGTTACTGGATTCCTGCCTGCTCCCCCTCCCAGTCTCTTTGCCTACCCAGTCACAGTCTCCTCCCACACATCAACTTCCCCACAGGGTAATCAGTGCAGTTATTGATCAGGGAAAGGATTTGACAAAGCTGGTTACCATTTAAACACTGGTGCTTTCTAGCAGAAGTTAAAGCTTTCTCCAAACCCAAGCTTCTTAACCCTCACCCCCCCCCCAAAAAGGAACAGGGGTCCTTTCGTTACAGGCTAAGCTCAAGGTTTCAAGCAGGTTATAGCTCCCATCCCTTGGCTTATGTCCCTCATTCCAGAGGGACACTGATGCTAAGGAAGCCCATCAGCCTGTCAACCAGCCTGTTCTGGCTAGCAGAGCACAAGGATGGAGGGCTGATTGGGGAATCTGCCAAGGAGCAGCATTAACACAGCTTTGCCCCATGGGAGCTGTGCAAAGATATTCTAAACTCGCCAGGTTCTCAGGCGCAATCTCTCTATAGGCTGCTGCCTGAGAACTGGGGCCCATCAGCATGCAAATCAGGATGACTCCCCGAATTTCAGTGGAACGATGCTGATTTACACCCACTGGGGGCCTGGGCACAGCTCTGCCTCGCTTCTCCAGCAAGGCTCTGCCTTCTGCTAATGAGCCATCCTGGTTTCCATGTTCATTCCAGTTCCATCCCGGCCCTGTTTGCCCTCTGCAGTTTAGGCCTTGTGCCTTTCCCAGTCTGCTGCCTACAGGCTGAGTCAAGTGACTCAACTGCATCAAACCCTGATGCAATACCAAGGCTGTGTGATTTGTTTTCTTCATTCCCTGACATTAGAAAGATCTCAGAAAAAGTATGAATTGTCATAGCCTGAAGAGCATCAACAATGCTCAGAAAATTCAACTCACAACACGGATGTGTGTGTTTTTGGGAGGGGTGTATGGAAAACATTCTTAAAACTTTCAAAGCTATGCAATGAAAAACACCTTTGATTAAATAATAAATGTTTGTTGCAATGGCACAAGGAGAGCTGGGGATCATTAATGATAATTACTAATGCAGACTCTCAGCATTGTCAGCTTTCCTTATTGGGGTATGCGTAATGTGAAGGTTGTAGATACATCTGATTCATCAGTCAGGCTTATTTTCCTTCCTTTCCTTCCAAATGATACTAGTAACAAGGAGGGGGTCCTTGATTATTCATCTATCAAACACATACCCTGTCATTCTTGCTGTATTCTGTTTTATGTGCTTTAATTCTGTCTTCCAACCAATTAGTTCAAAGATGGAAATGAACACCAAAGAACTAGCCTGAGGTGGGAAAAACACTCTGGATTGTAGCCTAAGGCCATCACTTGTTTCTCTTTTCACTGTGCTTTTCAAGCTGAAAACAAAAATTATTGAAGAGAAAGTTGTCAATCTGAGACCATCAAAGAAATCTGCTTTAATCCAAACTCAAGCTTTTTGTTGTTAAAAGCTTGGCAAGCCACTCCAGTGCTATATGGAATTAAGTCTGTCTTAAACTGGTATTTATTTAAGAAAACAACTAGAACTATAAACAGAAACAAAGAGACTTGCACAGAGCTTAAGTTCCTCCTTTGTCTGCCTTGTTTACCCAACCCTGTCTGGAACTCTGTTCTGCAGATGTCCAGTGACTGAAAAATATACCCCAGTAAACATTATAGAGATGTTAAAGATTATTATTATAGTTTTACATTGAGTTTCTTTTCAATTGTTGTTCACTTAGCCTGCTTGGTTTCAGTTCTTTCTAGCAGATGGGAAATGTGGTGTATGTAATAAATGTAGCCGCACATATGAGAGTGCTGCTATCTTAGGCATCCTGCCAGTATGAGAACTGGCATGGCATTTGCTGATCATGTAGTCTCAGAAATTAAAATCAGGGGAAAAGATTAAATCACTGTAATGATCAGCTGGAAGTATCACCCTTTGATACTGGTTTCTATTTCTACTGTGTACTCCTCACTAGGCCTACGTTATAAAAAGTCCTTGACTCTACCAGAAGGAATCTCACCCCCTTCTGAGAGTTTCCTGTATGAATAGTTTGCCTGTGTGGCCCATGGTTTGGGTCTTTCACACATAGTGTCCCATTTAGGTCTGCAGCAAAGAAACCTGCTAGCCGATGAATGGCATGCACTGGTACTTCTTCACAACCTGAGAATGATCCTTTAGAACTAGGTACGTCCATGATACTTCAATTAGGGCTTGTCTTCACTACCAACGCAACTAGACCTAAGTTATGCTACCCCAGCTATGTGAATAATGGAGCTGGAGTTGACGTAGCTGAAGTCAGCTTGCCCCAGTGTCTTCACTGCACTGCTTCGATGGGAGACTCTCTTTACTTTATTCTTCTTGGAGAGATGGAGTACCGGGGTCGACCAGAGAGTGCTCTGCGATTGATTTAGCGGATCTTCACTAGATCCATGAAATCAACACCCACTGCATCGATTTACAGCAGCGTCGATCTCCCCAGTAGTGAAAACCAGCCCTTATACTATTTTGTGAATTAACTACTTAGGCTGAAAGAGACAGACTTGCAAAGGTATTTAGGCACCTAACGATGCAGACAGGCACCTAGTGGAATTTTCAGCCTGGTGGGTTGATAGAGAACCAGGACCATGGAAGCCCTTGGAGCCCTGTCAGGCTCATGGCTCCACAGCAACCTGGGCTGCACGGTCAGCAACTCTTCAACAGCTCCCCAGGTAGCTCGCCTTTAGGCTGGGATCCATTCCAATTCATGGAATATTTCGAACATTTTGATTTTCATGCCGGATCGGAACAAAACCAAATGTCTAAATCCTCCACCAAATGGAATTAGCTTCTCCACCCAGCGCTAATAAATAACAGTGTCAAGAGTAATAAATCAGCTGGTCTGAGTCCCAAGGTAAATGTTCTTGGGTCATCCATTACATTCTTCCCGGGGAACTTTTCTGTTATTCTCCTGGTCCCAGAAGGTTTCAAAAAACATTAAACCAGAACAGTCAGCTGGGAAAACTTGTTAGTGTTTTCAGTCTTCTTTGACGAGAGCAAAATGTACAAAAATGTCTACATTATTTTTCAGTGAAAACAGAACAATGTTGCAGACTCCCATGATGGCTCAGCACCCCAAAGAACCCACTTCCTGCTAGTCGAGACATGGCAAGTCTAGCCTGCCTCAGTTTCTCCTCTTACCACAGACCCAGAAGGACAGAAAACCGGTATCAATTCCAGCCTGACACCTTTTCCTCAGGTGATTACTGTCTTTCTTGAAACCAAAGACACATACAGTTTCTTTGGCCTCACTATACCATCTTCACCCCCAACTTTCCCTCCACTAAGAGCCCCCAGTACAGTCAGTTATTCAATAGTTCTTCAAAGGTCTTACCTTGAGATATAGACCTTTCCAAGTCATTCCCTTAGATCCAGGGCCTTCAGCCAGGAACCCTTGGTCCATAGGTTACTCTTAGTCCACACACCATAGCTTTCCTCAGACTCATGAAGTTCCTATTTTATTTTATCTGTAGACCCAGGGATCCCTGCAGAGACCTGTGGACTCTCTGAAGTCTCCTTTCACCAGCCCATCCTGGGGCTCCCACCCAACCCCTTCTCTGCAGTACCAGCCTTCCTTCTCGAGCTTCTTCTGACCTCCCTCTCTTTCTTAAATGCCCTTCCTGACTTTATTAGAATCGGGTGTCCCTCATCACACCCACCTGGGACGCACCTCCTGGACTCATTTCTCTTGAAGGGACTGGGACAGGCCCCTTCAAAATGGCTAGCGGGACTGATTTGAAAGAGCTATGCTCTGACCAGGACACGATAACAGTCTGCAAGTATTGACAAAGTGTACGAGCAAGAGGAAGTGGAGATACAGTGGAATGAGGTGTAAGCAATGAGAGGTAAGAGGTAAATTCAAGCCGGACATGCACATCTACCTGACAAGTGGGATCTATTAGGTGCTGGAGTAGTCTCTCAAGGGAAGTGGTGGGAGACATTTAAATGCAGACCTGACTGCATTTAAGTGGATGTACCTCACACTAGAGAATAGCCATGCATTGGCAGGGAGACGAACTACATGGGCTGAGCAATTTATTCCAGCTCTGACTTCTCTGATATTACCCTTCCTCTCCCCTCAGCCACAGGCCTTGAGCCCAACAAGGGCCACACACCAAAACTGAATCCAAAACACGGCTCCCCACTCTTTACTGCGCAGACCACCCACATCTCTGGGACATTCCATCTCCCTCCACACATGCCTCCCCCACACAGACTGGGTGCCAGGAGTAGGTCACCATAGGGTTGTCTTGATAAAGCCAACCTCCCCACCTCCTTTCCCCTTGCACACACATGTACAGAGCATGCCCAGAGCAACAGAAGTGTTCAGTACCTCGCCCCACGGTCATGCAATGAGGGAAAGGCCTCTTTGGGAATAGAATGCAAGTTTCCTGACTCCCAAGCAATGGACCCCCAGTCTCTGGAAAGAAAAGTGTCAAGGGTGTGGGTATCTGGAGGGAGGGGAGATCTTCATGGGGGGGAGGAGGGAGACAAAGCATGAGACTAATATATAAGCAGAATTGTTTCTAAATTGAATGGTTTCAGTGAGGCAGAAGCTTTATTCTAAGAGACACCTAAACAGCACCTGACTTGGTTCCTCTAGATTCACACAGCAGGTACTTATGCAGTTGCCTGCATTAGGCTTGATCCTGGCCCCATTCCAGTGAATGGCAGAGCTCCCATTGACTTTAGTTAAAGCAAAAACAGGTCCTCAGTGCCCATGCACGAGGGCTTTGCCCTCACAGCAGACACAATTGTGGTGACACAACACAGGAGCCCAACTGAAATCACTGGGAGTTTGAAGCCCAAATGCCTTTGAGGATCTGGATCTAGGAGTTTAGGGACAGATTTTCAAAGGTCTTCAGGTGCCCAAAGCTTTGGAGGGGCAGCTAGTGGGACTGTGAAAAGCTTAAGGCAAGTGCCCTGGACATTCTGAAAATCAGATCTACACTTTTGAAAATTGTAAAAGCAGCCTGTGGCACCTTATAGACTAACAGACATTTTGGTCTTCATCAGGTTGATGGATTTCCACTCCATACGGCTAAATGCAGTGCCTTGCATGGTGTCAAGTATCAGAGGGGTAGCCTTGTTAGTCTGGATCTGTAAAAGCAGCCTGTGGCACCTTATCGACTAACAGACGTTTTGGTCTTCATCAGGTTGATGGATTTCCACTCCATATGGCTAAATGCAGTGCCTTGCATGGTGTCAAGTATCAGAGGAGTAGTTAGTTATAGATTAACACACGTTTTGGTCTTCATCAGCTTGATGAAGACCAAAACCTCTGTTAGACTATAAGGTGCCACAGGCTGCTTTTACAGATCCAGACTAACATGGCTACCCCTCTAATACTTGACACCATGCAAGGCACTGCATTTAGCCGTATGGAGTGGAAATCCATCAACCTGATGAAGACCAAAACCTCTGTTAGACTATAAGGTGCCACAGGCTGCTTTTACAGATCCAGACTAACACGGCTACCCCTCTGATACTTTTGAAAATTATGGCTTCTGAAAAATAAAAGAAGCCACATACCCAGAATACCAAAAGCAGGAGCAGCACGTCATTGCAGATCTATGTGTATATATTCTTTCTAATGAGGCAAGAGCCAGAGGGTTGTTTTTTTTAATTGGCCTGACTGTTTTTTTTATTGAATTTAATCTGAAGTGAAAGTTCTGCCAGGGATGCACTAAAATGACTTATTTTCCCCCTAAAATGAATACATGAGAAATGAGTCCACAGTATGTCCTATCATCCTAGTAATGTCTTCTGTCTAGTAAAGCCACTGAACAGATTTTTAGTCTCTTTTTCCTAACTGCATGGCCTGCTGACGAAGTTGACGAAGCTAGTGGGAAATATCTTTTCTTATTCTACGTCTCCCTTCATCATGCTTTTCAGGCCCCCGTAGTGGTGAAATTCATTATCACTTTGACACAAACACACACTCATGGGGCGGGGTGAGCCATTGCCAGCGTTTGGGGGGGGCAAAGCAAAGTCTCCATTCATTCCCTGACCTTCTCCTCTCTTTCCCCACTCATGAGCTGGAGCCAGGGAGAATGCTGGGCATGCAGCTCATCGCCCGACCCTTGGTGCACAGCTGCAATGCAGGGAATGGGAATGCGGCTGCATGGGGACCAGGGTGTATTTAGGGCCAGCTAGTAAACCCCTATCATGCTGCTGAGCTGATACGCACTCAAAGAGCTCCATGGCAGTATACGCAGCTGAATAACTGCTGAGTAAGCAAAGCACATGCTTAAGTTTAAGCACATCCCTCTTCAGCAAAGCACTTAAGCACATGCTTAAGTCTCAGAGATGTGGACTGCTTTGCTGAATCAGGGCCTAATATAAGTAAGAGTTTAACAATCTGGCCCTAAATACAGGATTATGCAAATCACAGACAACACACACCAGAGAGTCACAGCTCCTGTAGCTACATTTCTTTTTCATCCATTTTTTACCCAAGTCGTCTTTTTTACCCAAGAAGTTCCTTCATTTCTCCTGCCCTCCACTCTACAACTCACTACAGAAAAATGGTTTCTTTAATCATAGAATTATAGAATATCAGGGTTGGAAGGGACCTCAGGAGGTCATCTAGTCCAACCCCCTGCTCAAAGCAGGGCTAATTCCCAACTAAATCATCCCAGCCAGGGCTTTGTCAAGCCTGACCTTAAAAACCTCTAAGGAAGGAGATTCCATCACCTCCCTAGATAACCCATTCCAGTGCTTCACCACCTTCCTAGTGACAAAGTTTTTCCTAATATCCAACCTATTCTTTAGCAGAGTCTTAGCAATGGGTAAACAAAAAGCCCAATGCTACACTATATTAAACTATGCTATACCCCTACACTTTACATAACTACTGCAAATGCAAGACCTTATTGCTCCCTGAAGACATGAGGGGCATTGGATCAGCATTCATGGCGTGTCCTGCATTGGTACCTGGCTAACCCCTGGAAGCTAATGATCCAGCCTAGCAGCCCGAAGCCATTTCCTGGCTTTTTAGTCATCGGTCTGACTTCAAGAGTTCTCCAACTCAATGTTGAAGGTTTGTCAGCATCCAAGCACAATGTAATCAGCTACTTGACTTGTCTGGAGGAGACACACGTCTGCTGAAGAAGCAAAGAGATATGCCATCGATGGAGTTCATTTTCTGTGTCACACTGCACACGCCCAACTGAAGCCATCTTTTGTTTGCACAAAGCAGTTACAAGCAATTTCTCTCTCCTATCCAGTGCAGCAGTCCTCCTGTAGGAGACCATCAGCCATAGCATAATGTGATGCCTGGTGACAGTAGCGAGCTATATTTGCTTCAGCCCCAAAGTAGAAGAGTCTTCAGTCCTGAACACAAGATACAATTTGGAGCATAAAGTCAGAAAACATAGTCTCATCAGAATGAGCATATTTAAACCATAGCATGGGTTTGTCACAACAGCTAAAAAGGATTTTTCATTTGGCAGCGTTCAGAGAGTTGGTGAGCCCAGATTTCCAATTACATCACAATGGAATTCTGCCCCGTTTCCAACAGGCTGGTTTCTCTGTTGCTTACTCCCTTGTTCCTTTTGGCCTGTTTCAGTGAGGTTATATTTTTAATTCTGCCTCTAGTTTTTCCAGTGCATAAGTTCACTGTTTTCAATGGTCTGTACAACTGAGATTCGGCATCAGCAATGACAACTAGATGAGTCACTGATAACAACAACAACGGGAGGGAAGTAAGAATGGGTTCTTGGCTAGAAATCTAAGGTTTAAGGATAACAACAGAGCACAGTGAAGGTTCAAGTGACTCAGCAGCTGGCTCAGTGTTCCCATTACAGCATGGAGACCGCCTCTGTGTCATAACTAGAATAGTAATTTATCAATAGGTGTCTGGTATTCATTGCCTTTCTTTGCATCTGAGTGGAATAATTATGCATAGTTCAGGGGTTGCTTTCAGTTGTTAGTATATAGCTCGGTCTTTCTCGTATACAAAGACAAGCAGCTTCTATTGCATTTCAGTCAGAGAGATACGTATTGGTAGCACTGACGCTTTGCAGGTGGGGGTGATGGGCTTGAATTCTAACTACCACCAATATCCACAGGAAATACTCCCAGAATTAGTCCAGACTAACCACCAGGTGTCACTGTTTTTTCACAGGTACAAACACAATGCTAGGTTCTACCAAAGAAATGGGGTGCATCTTATAGGCAGTAGTTCAGAAATGTTCGTTTTAGGTGCATTAGGGCCAAAAATCTGCTGTTCTTTAAACTCATTGAGACTAACAAAAGTTAAACAGCATCTGAAACCGAAACCTCCTCCTGTCATAGACTATCAGGGTTAGAAGGGAGCTCAGGAGATCATCTAGTCCAATGTCCTACTTCAAGCAGAACCCATTGCCTCACAGATTTTTGCTCTAGATCCCTAAGTGGCCCCTTCAAGGATTGAACTCATACCACAGGGTTTTGCAGGCCAATGTGCAAACCACTGAACTATCCTGCCCCCCAGAGCAGCTTAACTACCCCCAACAAATGTGTCCACAGTTCTGTGTTCTAATGCATAGTGACATCTGGAGCCAGACATTTGCAAAACTGCGTTGGGAAATGACAAAGAAAAATCTTTTCCACCCCTAAAGGGGACGGCTAAAAGTCTTCTATGCTTCCAAAGGTGTGCAAGTTTGCAGTAGACCTTTCCATGAGAGATTTCACCTTCTTTTGAGAAGAGAAAAAAATAAATAAACATCAATAGGTTTTTCTGGCTATTGTCTATATTAATTGAGGGTTAATTCTACTTATTGGTGTACTAATTACAACAATTAGCTGGATAATGACCTAACATATATATTTATGCTCAGGAGATCTGAACACCAGCTTCTTTCATTAAATTTATTGAAAGGTGTGGCATGATTCTCATTATACATGATTTAAACTGGGTCTCACCTCTGAAAGCTTATATGTGATTGGTCAATGAAGCATAAATGATGTCATCTGTTTGGTACCCACAGTGCTAGACTTTGATACTAGAATGGAAACGTCTGGGACTCTTTTTCCTTCATTTAAAATGATAAAGAGGCCATGGAGCACACTGGGTCAATTAGGAGAATGGTTTTTTTCAAGAATGTATTACTTCTTGTAATTTGGTTGGGGTGAGCAACTTTAACTTAGAATTAATGAGGCTTTTGAGGTCTATAAAATAAGGCTCTTTCTGAGATTTGCCACAATCTTTACAAGAGCCTTTAGACTCTGCCTTCATTATGGTTATTATTAATTAGTAGTAGTAATAGTGCAGAAGCACTAGGGATCCCAGTCAGAAGTCAGGGCTCCATTGTGTTATACACTGTATACAGCCATGACAAAAGGAGGGTCCCTGCCCCAGAGAATTTACAATCTTTGTAGTCTCCTTGTTTAAGAGCAATTTTCCCAGTCAAAACTCCATCCTCCCTGTCCTAGACATAGGCCAAATTCAGACTGGGTGAGGTCTCTGCATCACCAAGGCTTCAAAACTGGTCTTAATGGTGCATAGTCCTTGTTCTGATCCTTAACATAGGAGTGCCTTCCATTCACCATGTGTAAGTCAGAGATGCATGATCCTACAAGAGTCTGAATTCACACAGTGGCTACTAACCACTAACTCACGTTCCTTCCCAGGAAGAATCCCTGCCTTTTGCCATCACTAGGGTATTTTTTAGCTGGAATGTAATGAGCACAATGATTAACTTGGCCAGGTTAACTTGCTAATGGTCTCAGTCTTGTGTTTCTTCTTTTATGGGGGGAAGAGAAAGAATAAGTGGACCCTTTGTATCGGTTTGTTTTTTTCCCCTTCGGCCAGCCAGTGCTGACACGGCACTGTTCTGCAGAAATTGGGGGAGTTTCTGAGGCATTAAATTCTCAGTAAAACTGGACAGAACAACAGTAAAGCTCTTCAATGGTACCAGGTTGCAGAAATGCCTACAGAAGTAGCACTGGCGAACTTTCCCATTAGGGAATTTACTTTTCTTTGGTCAGATATCTGTAAGGCTAATCTATGATGTGAGATTCTGCTTAAGGGTGTCTTTGAAGTGTTTTCACTGGCCACTCCTTTTGTGATCTCCAAGTTTCAGCTCACCATAAAAAACCTTTTCCAAGAGTCTATCGTTGCCCATTATAACATGACCAGTTCTTCGAAGCTGAGCATGGATGATCATTGCCTTGATGCTAGTTGGTTTTGCTCTTTCAGGGACATTAATGTTTGAGACTATGCGTTGTAAGTGGACTTTAAGAATAGACTAGAGACAGCACACGTGGTATTTTTTAAGTTGGTTAATGTGTCTTCTGTAAACTGTCCATGTTTCACACTCTTATGAAAGGGATGCTATCAGTGCTGCATTGTATATCATCAGGGTTGGGGTTTTTTTTTACTATTTGATGGTGTCTTGGTTAAGTATCCTATGGGGAAGTCTTCTGAGTGCCTGGTCTTTTGTGTTTTATTGACTACTTTATGATCCAGGGAACTGTCACTCGAGATGGTGCTGCCAAAGTGGGTAATGAGAGTGACGTTCTTTTGTTTTGTACCATTGATGGTGATGTTTGGTTCACTGGTAGTGTCGATGAAGCTGGTGGGTTGAGGACATCAGTTTTTTTCAGGTTGATGATGAGTCCAGACTGGTTAGTTGCCACTGAGAACCTGTGAAGGATAAGCGCTAGGTCACTTTCGCTATGACTAAATACAGTGCAGTGATGCGCAAAAAGGGCTTCACATAGGAGTTGCTCAAGAACATTTGTCTTTGAAGTAAACCTTTGGAGATGGAAGAGTTTTTCTTCAGTTCTGTAGCTTATATAGACGTTCTTTTGGAGGTTGTCCATTGCATAATTCAAAATGGCTAACAAGAAGAAACCAAAAAGGGCTGGTGTCAGCACTCGGCCTAGTTCAGTGGTTCTCAGTTTTTCCAGACGACTTTACTCTTTTCAGGAGTCTGATTTGTCTTGTGCATCCCCAGTTTCACCTCACTTAAAAACTACCTGCTTACAATTTCAGACATAAAAATGCAAAAATGTCACAACATACTGAACAATTGCTGACTTTCTCATTTTTACCACATAATTATAAAATAAATTGATTGGAAAAGAAATATCATGCTTCCATTTCAGTGTGATGCCTGAGCCTGTTTTTCACTTGTGAGCCTTGTCATCCTGGGAGGCAGTGAAGCAACAGCAACAATTAAGTTTTTCTCCACAATGAGTCTATTTCTACTCTTTGTCTTGATGGCAGTGTTAGCAGAAAGTGAGTCTTCACAAAGATACGTAGACCCCAAAGGTAACACACCACTCAAATTATGGTTCCCAAGGTCAGTGTATTCTTTCCATACTCATGGTTGATGTTAGGGGGTGGCAAGCCTGGGGCCCCACGCCATAGAGGGACTCATGAAACTAAGCTGCTTAGGTTCAGCTTTCTGCCCTGGGCCCCAGTGAGTCAAATGCTGGCCCTCACGACCCCATTGCAATGAACTCACGATCCACTTTGGGGTCATGACCCACAGTTTGAGAACCACTGATTATAGTATATAGAGCAATATAAACAAGTAATTGTTTGTATGAAATTTTAGTTTGTACTGACTTTGCTAGTGCTTCTTATATAGCCTGTTGTAAAACTAGGCAAATATATCTAGATGAGTTGACAGAAGACCGCTGTGTACACCTTGGGATATGCATACCTCTGGCTGAGAATCACTGGCCTAGTTTCACCCCACTAGTTATGGAAATGGTTAAACAAAGGCCATCACCTTAGAGTATTTGACATTGTGGGGTCAAATCACATTTTTCTAGAATTTCCAAAGGCCATTTCTGATCAGCGTGTAGTATGCTTTTAAAGATAAATGCAGACAGCGTACAATTCCATGTTTTGTTCAATATTTTATTTTGGAATCTGTGTCACAACAAAAGTCACGTTGGTGGTGCACTGAACTCATTTAAATCCACATTGAATCTCTAGTACAAACTTCTCCAGTACTGTTTTGACAAGCCAATTGAGCAAAAATACAGGTGAGGATTTTACCACTGATAGATAGTAAGAAGGTGCCCCTCTCTTTATTTGTGTGTAGTGTCACTATGATTAAAGTCCTGAGGAATTTCCTCAGCTTCCCAGATATCCTCAATAATTTTGGGGCTTGCAGGTTTGAAGATTTCAGCTGATAACTGTCTTTGCCAGGTGATTTGCTAGACTTCATTTGTTCAATAACTTTTTGCACTTCCTCGGTGATAGGTGGCTGGGAAATTTCTTCAGATACAGGGGGCTGTGTCAGTTCCTCTAGTGCCTGTATATAGACTGTAGAGGGATGGTTGAGTAGCCCAGTAAAGCACTTCACCCATCATTCAGAGATGCCTCTCTTGTTCTTGATTAGGGCAAATTGATCTGCCCTCATTAGTGTAGCTGGTCCTGATTTTGATGGGCCATAAATGGCCTTCAGGGAATCATAAAACATCTGGGTTGTTAGTATGAGCGTAATACTTTAGTTCTTCTTCTCTCTTTTCCTACCAGTTACCCTGTAGGTCACGAAGGCATCTTTGAGCTTTGGCTTGTACATACTTGAATGTATCTTTCTTTGATGTTGATTATTTGTCATTTTGCTATGACATAAATGTATCATTCTTTTCCTTGAGGATCTTTGATTTCGTTGTCATTTTCATCAAGTCAACCCTGGTGCCATCTTTGATTTTCAACTACAGTTTCTTCTGAGGCTCGAAATATGGCCACTTTAAATATATGAAACTTTTCAAATGCAGCACTGGTGGATGGTGTAATGCTATCAATTTCTTTCTCTAGGTTTTCCCTCCATTTTTTTTTTGGAAGACATAGATGTCTTGGCTCGCTATATACAGTTTTGATTTAATCTGTTCAGCATGTAAATTAAAAATGGTTCTGATAATGCTGTGGTCTGTCCAACGCTTTGTTTCTTGCATTACTCAGGTGATCTTAATGTGCCCTTGCTGTACAATGACATAGAGAATCAAGTGCCAGTGCTTTGATCTCAGATGCATCCAAGATGTTTTGTATTTGTCGGGTTGCCTGAAAATCAAGCTGGTGCAGACCACTGCTGTTCATTTTCCTGACTCCATTGGTCTTTATTACATCAATGTAAAACCAAATGAACCTCACAGAATCAAATGAGAATGAAATTTGTCCCTATATTTATTTCCACAAGGAAATCAACACATACATGCTAATGACAGCTTCATTATGTTATCTAGGAAATGTCTGGGAATATAAATATGGTTTGCTCTGTAGAGAAAAATAGAAATTTGCTAGTTACTATTATGCAAATAGTTGGATTTTATTCTAAGAATTAGATTAATTATACACAATTAGCTTCTAATAAGTAGAATACCAATATTTCTTTCTTATTCTCACTGTGATGCTATATAAGGTCTGTAAACTGGGAATATTTTTTTGTAGCTTTCTATATATATTAAAACTTTCTTAACCTGAAACCACACCATTCCTTTTATTCTGTAGTTTATAACTCAACTATTCAACTCTACACTTCTCAAACAAGGCCAAAAAAGTATATTATCCTTTTTAGCTCTTATTCTAATTATTAGGGTAGTGCCTCAGGGCAACCCAAGAGTGGGGCTCCATTGTGCTAGGTGCAGCACAAACACAGAGTAGTAGCTGGTCCCTGCCTTGAAGAGTTTACAATCTAAATAGATAGGACAAACTCAGAGTGGGGGAAGGGGTCAAATACACAAGCAGAGTGAACAATGTGATGGTGGCACACATCATGTTAGTTCCATGCTGCTCATGGAGCTAGAGGGTGGAGCCAGCGTTTTTCCCATACCCAGTCCCACCTGCCAACAAGGGACAGTAGAAGCTCAGTGGATTCTGCTATCAGCCTGCACAGGAATGTATAGGATTCAACTTATACCTCATTAGCCCTCTCTGCTAACATACACCCCACACCACCATTGTCCTCTTAACAATGTAAATAAATCTGATGTTGGCTCTGTCCTTGGCATCTTTCTGTACAAAGACCTTGAGGGAAAAATGTCTGAAATCCCCTCCCTGAAAGGAGGGAAAGCTCTGCTCTCAAGACATTTCTGAAAAAGTCACTGGAGCACTAGCTCTGAAATTACAGCCATCTCTCGCCTCCACACCTGGTCACTCCAGGAAGAGGAATTAAGTCCAGGAGACAAGGGATTTCCATTATTAAATGTGAGATATGGTCTCTCTACTGACCCAGAAACGAGCTGAGGATGAAGCATGATTTGTGACCTGAAAGCAAAATAGATGACTAGATAGGCTGTGTCAAAAATTAAACCAGGATCCATTTACTGAAGAGCCAGGGTTGATTCAGGTGAGGAGTTGTTGTTTAATTATGGCATGAGTAGGTCCCAGATTGATTGCCCCATAATCCTCCTAATTAGACTGAATAATAGGGCATTGGAAGACAAAGAGGAAAGCAGAGCAACTGTACTTACACAAGAAAAGGTTATTCCACTCAAGATTTCACCTTTATGAATATTTTGATATTTGTAATTAGAAAGTAGGCACTGATTATGTCCTAGGCAACAAGAAGTAAATGTCAAGGTCTGATCTGGGAAGTGAACGCATGCTTAAGTACTTTGCTACTCTGAGGCTTATGACTTCAGCTTGGTAAACAACTAGGTCCTCCGTCTAGCAAGCCACTTTAAGACATGGTTTAGTTTAAGCACATGAATTGTCTTGCTGAAGTCCTATTCAAGATAAGCACGTGCTTGGGTCATTAATTAGCAGAGAGCCTCACAAAAGGTGCTCAGTTGGGGTTACCTATTCAAAATGACTGAACATAGAGAATTTATGCTTTGATAGTGATTAGTATCCTGTGATTCATTACTGAAGTCAAAGCTGCCATAACTAAACCAATAAATTACTCTGTAGGTTTCCTTTTAGTATCATTTAGGTTTTTTTCCGCCCTTCGTTCCATCTCCCAGAATGTTGGCTCTGATATTAAAATGGATTGATTATAGTCTGAAGCCTCCATGCTCAGAGCCCCTTATCTTCCATTATAGAGGAGCCCCAGTAGTAATAATGAATTTTTCTAGAGAGTCTTCTCAGTATGGTTTATGTCAGATTATTTATTTTTATTTACTTGTTACTGTGCTCATTATGGCTTTATCAGCAATGGGTTTTTTTCTTCTTGAAACATCTTCCATTTTCTCCTGAAATTAACATATTTCAGGTTTAAAAGGTACCCTTAAAAAACGACTGTCTGTCTAGGCTCATGGGCCCATCATTGCATGACTTCTCTATGTACTTCACACCATGCAAGTCACCGGATAAAGGGCTAGACTGAGCACAGAAAAAGACAAGGTGCAAAATGTATCTGTTTAAAGGGGAGGAATCGTACCTCAGATAGGCAAAATTACCTCCTGTGCTTTGAGCCCACAGCATATCCTGCCCATGCCCAGTCAGCTGAGCCCAATCCTTGCCCACCTGCTCATGGGCTGGGGAATAATGGGCTCAAGTCACAATTCCGTTGTGAGTGTGCAAGCCTGTGTATCTTCCCCTCACCTCCCTGCATGGCCTTGCGGTGAATTCCATAATCTAGCTCATAATGTTTCTTGTTTAAAGATTGTCTCAAATGTGCCCATTTTAGAGGCAAACCTTTGGTGTTGTGATATGCTGGGGCAATAGGATTACTACCTCTTCCACGATATTTGGGATGCCTCTGGCACCTTTTCAGGCCTGGCAGGCAATGATTGATCCAGTGGGGGTCGATTTATCGCATCTAGTCTATATGTGTCTAGTCTAGATGCAATAAATCGACCCCTGATGGCTCTCCTGTCAACTCCTGTACTCCTGCTCAGCAAGAGGCGCAGGCGGAGTCGACGGGGGAGCATCAGCAGTCGACTCACTGTGGTGAGGACACAACAGTGAGTCGATCTAACTATGTCAACTTCAGCTACATTATTCATGTAGCTGAAATTGCATAACTTTGATTGATCATCCCCGTCCCTCCACCATTGTAGACCAGGTCTTAGAAATCTTAACCTACTTGACAGGAAGATCAGAGACATGACATGTCCTTTTTGTAGGCGGTCCCCTCTGGCCAGGCAGAATTCTTTAAACTCAGAGGAAGGTCGGTCAGGAGAATTGTCTCAGCTGTTTACTCATTTCCTAAGCAGGGCCAGCTCCAGGCCCCAGCACGCCAAGCACGTGCTTGGGGCAGCATGCCTCAGGGGGCACTCTGCTGGTTGTAGGGAGGGCAGCAGGCGGCTCCGGTGGACCTCCCGCAGGCATGCCTGTGGGAGGTCCACCGGAGCCGCGGGACCGGCGAGCGGCAGAGCGCCCCCAGTGGGATGCCGCTGTGCTTGGGGCGGCGAAATGGCTAGAGCTGGCTCTGTTCCAAAGTCTACTAAGCTGGGTTAGTTGTTGTTTTTGTTTGTTTGTTGGGGGTGGGGAGGTTCTTGCCTTTTCTTTTTTTAAAGGAAACATGAAACAGCCTTGCAAAGTTGAGAGCAAATACATGGACCCCAGCAAAGGCTTTAGCTATATTCATGGACAACTGGATTGGATTTTGAAAATGTTTGTGCTCCTAATCAGTGGACAATTAATACAAACGTAATCTTACCAACGTATCCATGAGCTGAGATCCTTATTGAACCGGTCAGTCCAGTGTGTGCTGTTTGAAACTGTAATCACAAGGCAAGATCTCTGGCTTTCAGAAGTGCCTGAAATAGGTTAAACATCAGACTGGATTCACCATTACCAGACACCTTGCATCATCATTTGCACCAGCGCAAAATGTATGCACAGCACTATTAGAGCAGGCTGTGTGCATTTCACATCCAGCTGGCCCTGGAGGAAGCAACTTTACACAAGGCACAGGAGAACAGTGAATCTGTTCTCGAGCATTTACTCCTACTTCAGTTGTTTAAAAAGGGGTGAAATCCTGGCCCTGCTGGAATCAATGGCAATGCTCCCAATGACGTCACTAGGGTTGAAGGTTCATTCCAAGGTGCATTAGCTGAGTTATACGAAGGGTTACATTACAGAAATCACATCATGGTGTTAGCAAATTATACTATACTTGGAGGCCTCAGTGGGGAAGCTTTTAGAAACAATTTGCTGGGTCTAGACTGTGCTTCTTGAAAAGAGAAATCCTAGAAGAAGTTGCAAACTGAGGGTACGTCCAGACGGTGGGTAGCGATCGATTTTTCGGGGATCGATATATCGCGTCTCATCTAGACGCGATATATCGATCCCCAAATGCACTCCCGTCGACTCCGGAACTCCACTGGAGTGAATGGCGGTAGCGGAGTCGACACGAGGAGCCGCGGACGTCGATCCTGCGCCATGAGGACCAGAGGTAAATTGATCTAAGATACTTCGACTTCAGATATGCTATTCATGTACCTGAAGTTGCATATCTTAGATTGATACCCCTCCCCCAGTGTAGATCAGCCCTGAGGGAAGGTTGGTGCTTGGGATATTAGAATCTCTGTACAGCCTGTCTCTCCTCTCCACACCTTTTTGAAGCTCTGACTGTACTTTTTACGCTCCACGACCCAGCTTTATTCACTGATCTAGTTAATTTTTTTTCCCTGAGCAAAGTATTTTTTACACTAAAAATATTGATTGGCAGCCTTTTTTGTTTACTTCCAATCCCACCTGGAGGGATCTCGGTGAGTAAGATCACAGTGCCTATTCCAAAGGGAATAAATTAGCTCTCCTGGTTTATAGAGAGCTATCGCCAAGACTTACCATTGATTTGATTTTCTCTCTAGTTCTGCTGACTGCACTAGGTGAGGGGAAATAGAGAATTATTTGTAAAAGCCATATTTGCCCAGGAGAACACAAAAGCAATGTACTTTCTCAAGGCTGGCGAGGGAACAAGGGAAGGCGACACAGCTTTCTAAAGTTCTTTTAGGTCCTGGTTGGTTTCTGTGGTTCTGATCTTCAATGGTAGCTGAGAAGCACATAATGCGACTCAGGAGGTGCAAAGCATAAAGGTGGCTTTTAGGCTTTCTCAGCCAGCTGTGCACTGGATGAATCTCCTGGCATAAATTACAGCAGCTTCAGGGCTGTTTTAAATTGTACACATTTCCAGTGTGCCCAAAGGGCCATTTTTGAAGACAAGGATGATTCGATCACAGGGTATCTGCTTTCCCGCAGCTGACTGGCAGAGAAAACTTTCAGGCCAAAATTTTCAAACCTAAATGGAGAAATTAGGCACTTGCAGTTTCCTGCAGACATGTAAATAAGTAGCCTGGTTTATTTAGGGGCACAGGTCCTTTGAAGATCAGACCATTTATCTAGATGCCCAAAGTCAGATGTGAAATCTTGAAAATGTTGTCCTTCCTACATGAAAACACCCATTGAGAACAATGGCTGAGGGGAGCGGTAAATACAGAGAAGCTCAGATTCTACTGACCATGGAGCGTGACAAATTCATTCCCAAACTTCTGCTCTGGGAATGGGCTTCCAGAGCTCAAGGTTCCCTGGGGCCAGCTCTCTCCCCCTCAGGGGGCCCTATATTTGACTCACTACTTTGCCAAGGAAGTATCTACAAAGTATTACCCAATGCGCAATTTGTAGGAAGAGAGAGTGGTCTCTGCATCCCTCTAGTGGCTGGTCCAGGTAAGATATTTACAAAACTGCTAAATAGCACATTTAGTCCCAAAGTCCAAATCCTGGCGATTCCAGTTTTTAATGCCGAAGGTCCTGGGTTCAAACTCAGCAGACTGCCTGGATGGGGTCAGTTCCATTAGCACAATGTAATATCTTGGTCATTACACAAAGTGCTTGCAATCATCTCCCACTCACCACCATAGCACCACAGAGATCATTATCGCTGGAGCCCCTTGTAGATCACCTCCTTGGCCCTGCAGTGGACTGTTACTGTCCACAACTTAGCCCTCCAGCTAAGTTGTGCCTAGTCCAAACCCCTCCTAGGATAACAAAATCTCAACAAACATTCACATAGACAAAAAAACTTGGCTCCCTCTTCAGCCCATCCTCTGGCTCACCTCCCAGCCCGTTCTGGGCTACTGTTAAGTCTCTCTTGGGCTGCAGAATAGGGCCCTGACTCCTCATCTCCTGCCCTAGAGGCCCCTCACAGCCTCTCCCGCGAACAGCCCATCTTGCTTCCTATGATTCCTCCACAAAATGGAGGTTTTTCAGTCCTTTTCTGAGACTCAGCTGTTTCTAACCCCGGTTAGTCCAGCCCCCTCTGGCTAAGATGCCATTAATTATGGCACAGGTGCGTTTGATTGAACTGGGCAGGCTAGCCCCAGGTCTCCTAGCCTTTAAAGGGGAAGGACATCCTTTTTACAGTACCACGCATCTTAATTTTTAATTTGGGGTTCAGAAATACTTTTTGCTGGTCACGGAGGCATTGATTGTACCCAGTGTCACCAATCCACTTCACCTTCACCAGAAGAATATGAAGTATCAGGGTTCCCTCTTTGCAGTCATCTTCTAACCCTGCACACACCATATCTAAACCAAAGCTCCATTCATCATAATTCCTCCTTTACTGAGGATGCAGGTTTTGCATCCCACCCTCCTCCCCAGATGCTGCAGCTAGCTTGACTTCTCTCTAGGCATGAATTCAGTTTTGAAGTACTCGCCTCTGCTTTTTTTTAAATAGTCTCCCTAGGGCTATCAATTTTAGTGGATTAGGACTGCTTTATATATGGATAAGATATGTATTGAATGTTAATTTTCTTGTACAGAACGTTGTGACGAAATCTGATTATCTGAATAGTTTTTCATTTAATTTACAGATCAAAATTAACCTAATTAACTGAGCTAGTCTTTTTTTTTCCCCATCTTGTCATGACTCATTTGCACTCCTCGGAAGAGAGAATTGCAATGGGAAAGGGCAACTTCATTTGCAGGCCAGCCATATAAGACACCTCACAAGACATATCGGGAGTGGCAGAATTTTCTTCACCAACATTTAAGGGCTGGAACGAGAACAGCTGATTGTGGAGCCCCAATGCCACGCTCACCCAGTCTTCATTAGCTGGAAGGACGGAGGCGCTGATATGACTGACATTGTGCAGTTTACAGATCCCTTTACTAGAATCTCTTGGTACATGTAGAATAAAATTGTTTCTGATACTAAAGAGCTGAATGAAAAAAGACACCTCCAATACAATTACCCAGGCAGGAGCACAAGGCTTATGCGATGCCCTAGAAGTGTCAACAAACAGTGGTTCTCTTAGGCCCGTCGAGGAAGTGGGTGCCAGAGGCTAGAGGTCTGTACTCAGAGAGGTCAAGACAGTTTCTCAGGTAAACAGATGGGATGTATGACAGGGCAGTCATCCATTCAGGGCTGGAGCACATATGGGTCAACCCATCTCATCAGCTGGCATGGCCCTTTAAGGGTTTGGAAGGCTCCCATGGATTATAGAGGGACACCCCTAAGGGTCCTGGACATGCTTGGGAAATGAATTTTGGCACTGTATCTTTAAGGGCCTGAAGCTTCGCAGAGGGGGTGGGTCAAGGCTCCCCTCTCAGCCAATCAACTGGGAAGGAGTTGGAAGAAAGGAATCAGTATGAAGGCTGCCCCCCTCTCTTACACCAGGTGGACCCAGGTGGGACAGGACTGGCTGACTGAACTATCCAGAATGAAAGGCTAATTGGATAGGGTGCTAAACAGAAAGGAGCTTGCCAAAGGCTTGCAGCTGATTTAAGGCACAGCTCCTGCTCCCGGAAGAGGGCTGCTGGGTGGGATCTCCTGCCAGGAGGCAGGGATAGACAGATTAAACTAAAGCTAGAGACAAAGGAGTTACCCAACGGCTACGAGAAGGGCTGAGAGCAGCTGCAAGGAGGCACTGTTGCAGCTAGCAAAGAAGCAGGGATCCCATGAGGGAAGAGCAGAATCCAGAGACCTGGGGAAGGCTTCAACAAGCTTGGCAAAAGTAGGAGCAGTGCAGGGAAAGGACAGAGAAATGGAGGAAGCAGTCCTTATCCACCTAGGACAGGGCTCATGGGCTAGAACCCAGAGGAACCGGCAGGCCTGGGCTCCCCAGACCAAGAGGGAAGGTACAAGCATCAGAAGGAGAAGAGGCCAAGTATAATGGTCCCAGGCTTAAAAACCTCTGGGCTTTCCAATTTGGGACCTTTCTGTTAACCCCAGAAGAGGACTGGACAGAGAAGTGATCTGGCCACTGTTGTCAGTAGCTACCGGTGTGGTGCTCTGCTCTTGTTCAATGATGATTCAGTTGGCTGTGTGCATGTTCCCTCTGTGTGCTGCCCCAGTTCTGTGCAGATTGCTGACACAGCAAACCCCGAGAGAACCCCTAAAGACCACAGTCTCTAGTAAGGTATGAAGGAACCCAAGCCAGGTTTATTGTCAAACGAAGCACAGTAATCGTTTCCCGTAGCCCCTACAAGACATACTATGAATTTGTGCCTCCTGGCAATGGACTGGCTCAATCAGTGGCGGGACTTTCCACTGCCCCTTAGGCCAGACAAAGACACGCACTCCGGGATCTACTTTTATACAGTTACAGGACAGATTAATCAACCCTACTGACATATTGAGGTACAGCCCCTTGGCTCACCAGGGTTCTGTCTCCTCCTTTGATCATGTTGTTCCAGACAAACAGATCTATCTATCGTACAGTCCTGTCTTTAGAATGCACCTGCCTGTTCCTTGTTACGTCTATGGAGTGTCCTTGTATTGGGCTGTCCAGGTGCCATCTTGACACAAGTCCCTCTTATTAGCACTTATATGTGAATGCACCTGCTTCTAACAACCCTCTTCTCGACAACTTCTGGGAGTGGGGCCTGCTGCTGGCTCACAGCCCAGCTTTTGCTTAGCAATGCCTGGAAGTACTTTGGTTCAGGCTTCAGGCCTCAGACTTGGCCTCTGACACAAAAGTTTGTTTCAGGGCCTCATCTTACTACAGCCACATACAATGACATAGCATTGTGGCATCAGAATGACTAACAGGGGCATTGGACCATGAGAATCCCTGCAACACCACACCCTGGCACATGGGGGAGCTCTGGAGGTGGGAGGCAGAATTACAGAGTGATATGGCCATTGGTAGGAGAGGAGCATGGTCTCTAGTGGTGAACAAAATGAGATGCATTAGGGACATGATTCTTTCCAACTAAAATTGTGGGGTAGGGTGAGGGGAGGAGGCTGGTTGAAGTTTTCTGTCTTTGAACTATTTGGACAAAAAAGGGATATTTATGGAGGACTTTTTATGAAAAAATGTGTCCATTTTTGACCAGCTGTAGTCAAAAATTTGTTGGTGGTGTCTAGGTACTGAAACCAGATTAGCACCCCCTTGTGTTCAGCGCAGCATAGACAAAGAGCACAAGGTAAGTCCCTGCCCCAGGGAGCGCAGAACCCATGAAAAAAATACATTCAGTAGCATAAAGACATTTTTATTTTCCAGGATTTCAAATACTTTCACAATCACATATACACACACATCAATTCCATAATGATAAAAAAGACTTTACTTTCTTCTTCTATCCCACCTGTTTTCTAGGTACTTTATCCCAGAGGCTTTGGCATACTGACAGACTGGTTGAGCAGCTCTGTTTGCAGAAGACACTTGAGTCTGTTTCCCAGATACCATCTAAATAAGTAATCCTGTGATTGTGGGATGTATGATTAGGCAGTTAGCTACTGTGTGTACTCCCCAGTTTTCTACTTATTATGACAACATCAATTAAGGCCTAGAGAATGCGATCAGACCCTGGTTAATTTCCTTTCTCTAACCACATCTGGGTGAGTAAAGAAAACCTTTGTTCTGTTATCAGGTACCTCTGCTATATCGTATAATTGTAAGCCTTTCAATTAGCATGTACCATGGTCGGAAATAAAGAGAACCAGGGATTGCAAACCCACCCAGCAGGATAAGAAGGGAAAAATTAAGAGCACATGGCAAGGAGAAGAGAACACTAGAGAACAGAAACCACTGGAATGAAATTCCTATTTTAAGAAATGGCCAGTCTGGCTGTGACACAGGACCTAGAGTTTTTCACTAATCTATGTTTTATCATAAAAAATGTGAATAAAGTACATTTAAAATGGATTATATCTCAGTTATCTTTGTGCTTTGGTATATTTAGCAAGATGGTTTGAGCTGCTCCAATAGAAAGGAACTGTGGTGCAGATCCAGAGGTGATCATAGAATCATAGGGTTAGAAAGGACCACAAGGGTCATCTTGTCTAACCCCCTGCCAAGATGCAGGATTTGTTGTCTCTAAACCATCAATGGACTTAATGTAAAAAATGGAAATCCTTGACACTTTTGACATGCAACTCTTGTAAACAGGCAGGTGGGAGGAAAGCTCCTAGAGGTCATTAGGAGAGAACCATGGGACCTTCCCTGCACATACATCTTCTGATCAAATACTTTGGTGTAAACGTTAAGGAAACATCACCTTGCTGGCTGGCTGGACTCTACTGGGTGATAGAGGCCTGGACATCTGGGAGGGGCACGTCTGAATGTACTGGTTGAATCAGTCAGAGGGACTTAAAAATGGGTGCTGGGTACAGCATGACTGAGTTGGTATCTGGACAGTAAGCCTTGTGCACAGGCTGGCTAAAGGGTGGTCCTAGGAGAGAATTGCACTCAGGAGACGTGAGCTATTCACTTTTCTGTTTTCTTCATTACTGCACTGAGAAAGACATATCCAGGTGAATTTATGAGAAGGGATAATCTAATTTCAGCAAAGCAATTCTTTTGTTTCAGTTCCATTGTCTCTGAGTTTAATGACTCATTTTTATTGAGATTACTGCTGCCTAGGCAATTTCATGAAGACATCCTCAAGGAGAAGAGAACCTCAGAACCCCTAAGGAGAGGTGCTGAAGTGTAAAATAGGTGCTTGGTCAAGGGGCTTGGACAGAGATGCCGTCTTCCAGGGAGCCGTGTTGCCATCAGGAAGACACAAGGAGAGAGGGAAAAGAACCATGCAGGAGACAAGAGCTGGCAATGGTGTTGATCCCCCTGCCACCCTTAACTGTGGACTGTGCGAAGGCCCCTGAATTTGGGTCATGTTTCCCAGGTCAGCAAGGACTTTGAGCCCTTTAGAGACAGCTCCAAGGACAAAAAGCAGAGGGAGAAAGGCGGTTTTGTGGTTAAGGCAGGCCTGGGACGCAGATCATCTGGGTTCAATTTATGGTTCTGCCACTGACTTCCTGTCTGAATCTGGGCGAGTCACTGAGAGTGTGTCTACATTGCAGGCAGGGCTGTGAAGGGCAGCGTGTGGCCATCCACCTGCACTACTTGTACTCCAGCTGGCCTGTTAAAAAGAGAAGTAAGGATGCAACAGTATAGATCCACAGGCCCGCCCATCTGCCCCTCTCCTCCCACTGTATGTATTTACTTGCATAGTCTGCACCACAGAGTCCTCATGACTGTTTTTAGCAAGCTAACGAGACTACAGCTAACATCGGCCACCATTCAACCCCCCAGCAGCAACTTAGAGGTACCCTCAACCTGTCTGTGCCTCAGATCCCCCGCAGTAAAACTGGACAATAATGCTTCTTTTGTCTCTTTGCCGTTTAGAGTTTAAGCTTTCTTGGGCAGAGGCTTCATTTGTGCAACATGTCCATGGGATCCCTCCCTTGGCAGTGTCCATAGGCACTACTGTGATACAAATACTAAAGCACTACCTTGAATGGCTCTTGAAACCCCTCCCATTCTGTCTATCCCAGAAGTGCCACCGATAAGAGCAACCTGGACGGAACTTGGAGGGAGAAGCCCAGGTTGCAGGAGGGAAGAGTTTAGAGGGGGCAACCGAAAGTAGGTCTGTGGGCACATGGGTAGGCTGCTAGCTGCAGTTGCAGTTTCTGTGAATAGTTTTCATACTGAAAAGCCAGTTTAGTTTTAGAAATACGGCGTCCTTTCATGTTACCCACCAGGCAGTATATGAAACAGTGATGGATTCTGGACAGAGCCATGCCCCAGAGAAGAGTAAATAAACCCCAGCTTTATACATCCTTATCAGAATCCGAGGCATAAACATAACTCTCCGGGGTAAGAACCAGGTGCAATAAATCAGCCCTTAGCAAGTCTCAGAGCAGAGAACCAGGAATGCTCACCGATTCATGAATGAAGCTAACATTGCTGCTGTTTCTCAAACAATTTACCCCTCTCTCTCAAAAAAGACCCCCAAGAGTGCTTTTCAATTCTCTTATCAGCAACCCACCACCTACCACAACTGGGAACCTTAGCTGCAGATTGATTTGACATGGTACTCATTGCTACGGAAACAGATTTCTTAGTGCTCCGTCTGCTTCTCAGGAAGCCTGCTCCTTTAGGAATCTGACTATGCCAGCAGCATATTAAAAACCTAAAAGGGAGGAGAAGGAAAGGAAACAGAGAAACGTGAAGGGAGTAGAGAAGTGAAAAGAAAAGAACCTTCGCAAATAGACTAACCCAGACCCTGAGGGTCTGATTCTGACACCTTACTCGCCTTGAGTAGGACCATACTCTGGAAGTAGCTCAGTGGGGATGGGCAATTAACTGATGACAGGTGCTTTACCTACTAGCTAGAATTGGTCAGAAATTTTCCAGCGGAACATTTTTCTGTCAGAAAATCCTGACTCATCAAAAGCAGAACTGTTTGAGAAACTTGTCACTTTTGAAAATTCATTTCGTCATGGAAATTGGTGGGGGTGGGGGAGGGAATCAGTAAGGTCGAAATGTTCTATTTCCACCTTTTCAGAATGGAATGTTTCAATTTTCCATTTCAAAATTACATTCCTTCCCACCCCCGGGGATGATAAAATGGAAATGAGCCAGAACTTTTCTTGAAACCGTTTTTAGAGCTACTCTAAATGCACCTTTTTCAGAATTATGTTTCGCACAAAATTCCATATTTTTGGAGGAGTTTGTTCCATTCCAGAGCAGACGAAATTTCAAAAATCACAAAACACCCCCTGAAACAGAAAATCCAGTTCCTGCCCAGTTCCACTAATAATTCCGACTTCATGGGTGAAATCCTGGCCCCAATGAAGTCAAAGGCATAACTCCCCCTGACTTTAATGGGGTCAGGATTTGCTTTCTATTTTTAGCCCAGGTAACTAATGTATGGGCTTTGTCCTGCAAAATTTGGTCTTCCGCTGAGAAACATGCATGAAAGTCTGCGGTCAAGCACTCAAATAAGAGATGATTTTCTCTTTTAAGTTCATTTTCACTGTATACCTCCATTAGGGTCCATTCTTGTTACTGAGTCAGTATAAAGTAATTTGTTCTTTTCTTTAGCATTGCATGACGGTTTGTCTATACAGTTAGTTAACCCAGAGATGGAGCTAGTCCATGAAAAAAAGATTGTTCAGCCAAAATAAAAATTTCCATTTTGATAGATATTTCCCAGTAAAACAAACTAATGCCTTAACTTTTTTGGTAAAGATTTAGTTTTTGGTTATTTTTTAGATTTTGTTTTTAAAAAAACAATTTTTTTTTCCAAATCAAAATGGCTTTCAAAAATTAAACCTCTTTTTTACAGTTGAAAAAAAAAGAAAAATTTTCAAAATTTCCTGCCCAAAAAATTGCACATTTTAGACAGCCTTAATCACTGTTCTGGATTCAGACTTTCCTTGTATGTGCATGTGGTGGCTATAGTTTTACTGCTATTGCTCTCTGATTAGTATTTTTCTCTAGTCCACCTTCCAGTGCTTTCACGGAACTTGTTTACTTTGGAGATGTCTTAAAAATATTGTGGCATGCAGAAAGTACATTTCCCAAGGGCTAAAGTCCAGCCCCCTCCCTTTATAATAGCTCAGTTTCCACCCACATAATTTCTGCTGGCAAAAATAAATTACAAGCGTAGATCGAGAGTAGCTACAACCCTAGGTACGGATCTGTGAAACTCAGCAGTTTTATGGTTGCATGCAAATTTAATTTAAAAAATTCTGTTCCTTTGGATTCACAACCCCTGAGTTTCACCACATTTTGCCTGATTCCCCCCACCCCTCCAGGCTAGACCACAAAACTTACCTACTTACACGTTTCATTCTATATGTTTCACACATGTCTAATATTGTATTTGGAGGGGAAGGCTCAGTTATGGTCATGGGATTGTGGGTCAGAGATCTAGCGCAAAGGTATTTATAAATAATGTTGTATTTATTGGAGTGGCAAAGGAAACTTAATACTGATGGCATAGGAGACAAATGGGATATTGTTAGGAGGAGAGGGTGAAAATTAATTGGAAGGCTTGATGATGTAAAAATACATGTTCCCTCCCACCTGGCTTTTTGAAAGAACATATAGAAGGGCTCATACGAATAAAGTCTGCAGCGGCAGCAGCCCAGCTCCTCACCCTTAACAGGGTAGCCAACAAGTGACGTATAGGAGAATATTCCTCTCACAAGAATTCAGTCATCTGAGCAAATTGGCAGAAGATTGTTATGCATGAGCCAGATCCTTGGCTGGGGTAAATCAGCACAGCTTCACTGAAGTCAATGGAGCTACGCCAGTTTACACCAGTGGATAATTTTCCTCATGCATTCGTTAAGGTCTAGTCCTCAGGGATAGGTGCACGCTGATTCTGACTTGATATCTTAGTAGATTTGGTTGCACTGACACAACAATGATATTATTTTACTAATTTATTACAGTTTGGAAGGATATTTTTTTGAAGCCTACAGGTGCCATTTTAAATCTTCACCACCATGCTCTTCCCACTTGGAAATCATAGACAAACTTAGCTGGCAAAATTCAAAACAGACTTAAAAAACCCAAAGTTTCATGACCATACAAAATGAAAATCCAATAAAACCAAATGTAGCCAAGCTAACATGATTCCTACAGAATAATAAACCCCATTATGACCCAGCATTATGCTCAAACTAGCATTTAATTGGTGTCAAGTATCAGAGTGGTAGCCATGTTAGTCTGTAGCCACAAAAACAACAAGGAGTTCGGAGGCACCTTAAACACTAACAGATTTATTTGGGCATAAGCTTTCATGGGTAAAAACCCCACTTCTTCAGATCCACTGGACTCCTCGAACTCCTGATAATTCTGTACAAGCTGTGACCTATTTGTAGCCCCATGATATAAATAGAGCACTCTTTTTATGGACTGTGTGATGGTATACCCCATAAGGCTTCATGGGAATATGCTTATGAATGTACATATGATATAACTGGAATATATTTTATGCTACATATGCCATGTAACATATCTATGTAAATATTATGATCTACTCAATACATTCCTCCTATTTGTATGCATGTATCATTTTTGTATTTGAAGTTAGGAATATTGGCTGTATACTTGCTTGATTTCTATTGAGAAAGGAATGTGCAAATTAAATGCCCAATCAAGAACCACTTAAGCCAACACTGAACTCAAAGATGCCAGTACACATCAGAGCTTTCCCTGGAATGTGGCTTGGCTGGTAAGAAACTCAGTTATGCATGGACATGTGACTTGCCCACATGACTCCAAAACTCCATCTTGGAGCTGGACTTTGCATAGGAGAGAGGAGGGGGTCTCCCCCCACAAGGGAAAGTCTGTTTAAGCCTGTGGGAGACCCTTCCATTTTGTCTTCAGCTGGCTAAAGAGAGCCTCTCCACCCCGAAGAAAGAAAGAAAGAACGGTAACTTCAGGGGGTGTGAGTGATTGCTGGACCCAGACTAGAAGGACACTAGGCTGTAAAAGGAAGCTTACTGGAACTGGTTTTATCTGTATTCAGTATCCTTAGACATAGACTTGTGTGTTCTATTTTATTTTGTGTGGTAATTCACTTTGTTCTGTCTGTTACTACATGGCACCACTTAAATCCTACTTGCTGTATTTAATAAAAATTACTTTTACTTATTAATTAACCCAGAGTATGTATTAATACCTGGGGGAGCAAACAGCTGTGCGTCTCTATCAGTGTTGTAGAGGGTGAACATTTTATGAGTTTACCCTGTATAAGCTTTATACAGGGTAAAATGGATTTGTTTGGCATTTGGACCCCATTGGGAGTTGGGCATCTGAGTGTTAAAGACAGGAACAGATCTGTGAGTTTCTTTCAGTTGAGTCTGCAGCTTTGGGTCACGTGGTTCAGACCCTGGGTCTGTGTTGGAGCAGTCGGGAGTGTCTGGCTCAACAAGACAGGGTGCTGGAGTCCCAAGCTGGCAGGGAAAGCAGGGGCAGAAGTAGTCTAGGCACATCAGTTGGCAGTTCCCCAGCGGATTTCTGGGATCCAACCCATCACAGGATTGCTCACAAAATACTTACTAGCAACCAGATTAAAAAGGGTGTCAGGTCAGGTACAAAAAAGCTTAGCAAAAGTAGACGTAAATACACATTTCAGCTAATGACAATGAAGTTAACATATCCATTGTGCCGTGAGCTCCAATTAATATGTATGTGCAGATCCTGCTTTTGCGCATCATTGAACAGCATGTAAAATGCAGCACTGCACTGTTGCAATTAAATGGAAGAAAATAAAATTATAATTGCTGACTGCAGCTTAGCACTTGGGGAGAGCTTTTTGGACTGTGGCAGTTTTTGTCAGTCAGCCAGTTGCTAACAATGACCACTCCAAGATAGTGACTAGAAAAGATAACTATAAAACAGAGAAGTGAGAATGAATGGCATCCATTCTCACACAGGCTATGTATATTTTCATACAAGGTGATGTAGAATAAAATGCAACATGGACACGTAGCGAGTATTAATGCCTGTTACCTGGTTAGAGGACAGGAGAATTGTCTGAAAGCCCTTTGTTTCACACTCTGTAGATAAATTCATACATTTGGTGTAAACTGAATGTGCCTCAGTTTCACAGAGTTTAAGGCTACAATGATCATTAGATCATCTAGTCTGAATTTCTATATATCGCAGGCTATTAAATTTCACCCAGATACCCCTATGCAAGCTGACAGAGAAAAGTGACAGGAGGTCAAACTAGATTATCAGAATGGTCTCTTCTGATCTTGGCATCAATGCATCTGTATTGAGGCCAATAACTTTAGTTAGGCTAAAGCATTTCAGTTTTGTGAGCCACAGGCAGAGAACAGGAGAGACCAAGTGTCACTAGTGCCTGAGGGCCCTGAAATGGCAGAGAATTGATTAGGTGAGATGCCCAGATGATCCTAGCAGGCTGAAGAGTCTATAGGACCCTGCTCACATGTCTTTAAGCTAGCACTGCAAGATGCCATGGGCAATCAAGAAGAGGCAGGTCATTAAAACTGAAGCCATCCTTAAAATGTCAGAAGGTGGGTTTTTAACCATCTTCTGAAACTTCTATTATGACAGAATGAACACCGGAGTTGAGAAGATAGACCAAGCCAATACATGACCAAAATATCTCAAAATACCTGACTGACTGACTCTTTGATAATATATTTTTGGATCTGTGTACTTTCTGAGCTCAAATCGGAATGGAGAGGATCTTCATTTGCATAAAGATGACCTAATCAAACCCCAGTGAAGGATGCCAGTAAGGGGAGAAGATCCAAAGGGAGGAATGAGCCATGCCATCATCTTCCAGAACTGAGGGGCAAAAGGAAACCGTTGCTTCTAGCCACAGATGCTAGCCACAGATGCTGTGTTGGCCTCTAGCTGTGAGATGCTGCTGTGCCTGACAAAGATGACCGTGCTTGCTCCACCATCCCGAAAGGTAGCTTTCCCCCTTACCTTCCTGGGCTGGTACCTCCTCCCTTACCTCACTGGGCTGGTACCAATCCCACCTGTCTCTTCCCTGAGAACAGGAGAGAACATATACAGCCTTCTTCCCGGAGCTTGTCCTTGTTAGCTGGGATGGAGGGGAGCCCTGCCCCACCCCTTCTACAAGGCTTGTGGTCTCAGGCCATTAAGGAAATAGTAGCCTGGGTTTTCCCCAAGCCTTAATTATTCTCCTAGGAGCATCTTCCTCATTCCCCAACACCTCACTCAGCCTTCCCTAGCTCTTCACCCACTCTAAGAAGTCTGATGACTGAAATGGACCCAAAACAAGACAGGTGTTGACTGACCACTAGTGCTTACTACCATGGAGGGGAGAGAATCATCTGTTACAGGTACCTTGTGGCACATTTCTCTTCTTAGCAGAAAAAACACCAGTCGAAGCAAGAAGGACTTGTCTGACACATCATTGACAGTCCATGCATTCCCCAAAATGTAACCAGGAAATGAGAGGAGCAGGTCAGATATTTTGGCTGTGAGAGATCAAAGAGCTTCTAAAATAGACTTCTGGCATAAGTTTTCCTAGCACACGTCATACCAAATTCATATAAACCCTGCTAGGCTGGAGACAATACCACTGCATTCCTCACCACCTCTTTGCTAGGAGGGCTGGAAGGTGCTAATCATTACAGCACTGCTGAGCTTCCTGGCAGCCCAATGCCTTCCATCCCCTCCTCCAGTCATCTAGCAACTCCTCCTCCCCATTCCCAGCTTCCCCATCTGAGCTGGGAACAGATCAGCTGTTCCTGGGCCCCAGTACTGACCCAGAGCTACGACTGAGCCCCTAGGTGGGCAGTTAACCATCTCCATGCCCATGCATTCCTAATTCTCTCTGCTAAGACTGCCATCAAGGGAGACAGCTGTGACTGTGCTAATGAGACCAAAACATCTGCCCATTGGAAGAGTACATCTTCCCAGCTTAGTTAAACCCAGCCTTTAGCCAATGCCACTCACAGCAGGTCGGTGTGAATTGGACGCTGAGAAATGGAAGCCTCCATCCAGTATTATTAATCCCCAGAGCCAGCCATATCTGCATGTACTGTATTCCTCAGAAAGAGGAAAGACAGCGTGGGCTAGATCCAAGGCTGGGCTTGCCTTGGTGTCCAATTGCAGCCTCTTTTACCCTGAGCTGCCAACAAGGAACTGCAACTGCCCTTGAAGAAATAATCCCAGTGAAGAGCTGATGTATGCAGCCCTCCACAGCATCACTCACAGCCCCCAGCATATTGGTTTGCCAGGGACTGAGTGGGGATGAAGCCAATCATTTAATTACAGTAGCCAATAGGCAGCCCAGGGAAGGCTGCAGTAAACCAACGCAGCCCCCAAGGCTGCCCTATCTTACCACTGGGGCCAGGCCAGAGCAGCCCAAATAACAGAAGGCACAAAGGTCGTGAGCTGTACCTTCTCTTGAATCAGAATTAGGCCCATTTGATATACAGCTCCTTGGTAGGCACCTGGTATTAGACGCATGCACCAGCATTCTCTGCACTAATCAAAGATAAAAATAGACACAATCAGCAGAGGAACAACACTAATGCTCAGTGCAACCAGAACCACCGCTCATAGAAGTTCTGTATCTTTGTCAGAGTGTTGAGTTGTTGGTTTGTTTTGATTTTATGTTGTCTTGGTTCGGTGGGGGTGGAGGGGCTGGTAGGAGGACGTTAAGCCGTGGGTGTGCATGCTAGAGTTGTTACTTGCAGAGTTCCAGTAAATCCTTTGATTTCTACAAACAAATATTACACAACCAACCTCAAAAGATGAATGTAACCAATAGCCCTTGACTATGTTTTTAGCGGGCTGGCCCCATGACTGATACAGGGTAGAGTGTTAAATTAGAGAGGGCCTGTGCTTGCAACTGGACTAGTGGATTCTGTTCCTCTTCAGAATCTCTTCTCTTTGACCATCTACTTGAAGAGACTTCAAGGTCAACAGAGTGACTCACAACTCAATCCTAATTAGCCTCACTACTGCTGTAACAATCCGGGGACTTTGCTGAGCAAAGAATGCCCAAGAATCCTGGTTCTGGGACATGGACATTTATCCACAAAACAAGTCAATTGGCAGCTCCAAAGTAATTGGAGTTTGTGGCATAGTTGAGGATTGAATCTGGGTCTTCAGTGGCTTAGTGCCTGAACTGGATGAACCGCTTTCTTTGAACAAGCCTTGAAAAAAACTCCACTCCCCAACTTCTCACTTTCTCTCCTTGCTGTACACAACTAAACATGAGGCAATTCCAGCTCAAAGAAGCAATTTGGCCAGTATATGCATGGGCTTTTGTTGCTCTGTAATTGCATTGCTATTTGAAAGAAGTCCAAGTTGAGTACAGGAGCCTGGTCTATTTCATAAATCAGTTCTGCACCACTTAGCTTCAAATTCCATGGTCCTTTCCCATAAAAATGCAGACCAAACCATAAAAGCACAAATTCTAAATTTATGCACTAAATCCTCCATTCATTGTGCTGATCGCATTGTTGAAAAGCACTTACTTGCATCAACCGTCTGGTCAAGTAGCTATAACACAGTGATACTGTATTGGGAACACCTGACTCAGTGGGCTGTTGGCTCCCCCGCTATACATAAAACATTCCATGCATGAGATGGAGTTCCACCTTTACAGCATTACTAGTGGGACAGAGAAAGTACTATGAAAATATTTCCACATATTCAGCTAAATGAATATTATACGTGACTTTGCTTCCGCTGTGTTTGTACTGCTCTTCCCAGTCAACCTAGCAAGCTGGTTTCAATATGGCGCACACCTAGCAAGATGTTCAGTGGGATTTGTGAGCACTCAGTAGCTCCAGAAGTCACTCGGCACCTTGGACGATTAAAGCCTGTTCACAGAAAGCACATTTTGAACTGGCAAATGCAAGTCTTCCTAGCCAGAACCAGAGGCCAAGAGTTACTTATCCAACCAGGTCAGGTGACAGAGGTGTCCAATCAAAACGAGCCCACTTTGACATGTTGAAGACGAGATGCTCACACTGGACAGCTCACAGAGTAGCTAAAGATCAAGAATGAGTCACAGGAATTATTTGGCAATTAGTTTTGAACTGTTGGTAGAACTGCTGCCACTGCACCTTTGGCAGAAAAATATGGTGAGACGTTTCCTAGTGTGGACCAGGTCTTAGAGATGATTTCAGGGGCAGAAAACTGGGATCCAGATTTTGAACACACCAAAGGTTGAGGGTGGCGATACAGGCACTGGTCCATCACTTTTGAATAAGGAGGCAGTGTTGCCTAGAGGATAAAACACTGGACTGGGGCTCAGGAGAGCTGGGCTCTTTGACTCTTCCACTGGCCTGCTGGATGATGTTGGGCAAGTCACCGCCCCTCTGTGCCTCAGTTTCTCCATCTGTAATGTGGAGTGAATTATACTGATCTCCTTTGCAAAGTGCTTGGAGATCTCCTCGTGAAAAATGCTGTATAAGAGTTCAATGTTATTAATGATAAGGGACCATTTTAAAGCTGGATTCCTCAGATTTCTTGGGTTTAAGAAACAGCCTGATGATTCAGACATTTCTACACACAAGGCATTAAGGCGAAATAATCTTCCGGCTTTAAGAAGATAACCAATACTAATAAAATGTAGGATTTGTACAGAGAGAGAGTGTAGTGTCACAGCCTGCCCTGAGCCCAGGATGGTTGTAGCTGCACTCCCCAGAAGCTGACTGGAGAACTTGCTGTGACAATCACAATTCCTGCCCTGCTTGCTCTTGGGCGAGAGTAAGTATTTCATCCCTTTCCATGGGGCAGCTTGCACCCTGACTGGGGAGGGGCGGAGTCTGGGCTCCTCCCACTCCATGGCTTTCTCTGTCTCATCCATCCCCATCTGTTTGCAGGGGTTGGGTAAGAGGGCCTTGCACTTCCCTTTGGGGCAGGAGTCCCAGTTTGAGCAGAGCAGAAGGACTAAGGAAAAACCCTTATTCCTCCGCCCAGCTGAGTGAGGGCTGTGACAATCTGCCCAATACAACTTGATGTTTCCAAAGCCTTAAGGGCCAGACTCTGGTCTCCTTACTCATGCTGGTTTGCTGAACAGTTCCACAGTGAGGTGCTGTCAGTAAAGGGAGCAGTACCCGGCCCTGCATTAATTCCTTGTTCTCTCCAGAGCTGCTTGCTTTCACACCATATCTTACTATGGGAAGTTTCTTTTTACAGCAGGCAAGGAACCCAATATAAATCTGTGACAGGGAAAATTACTGCATAGATCAGAGCCTAAAAGAAAGTTTCTGCCCCACAGTTAGAGCTTCTTTCCTCCTTTATCTCCACTTTCCCCTATTTCAAGTCCAGTTGGCACTGCTGTGTTTTCCCTTTGTTCTTCCCCACTTACTTTATATTTTCGAGTGATAAACTTTGGCCCAGGCTCTTGCCCAGGCCAGCCAGTCCCACGTCACGCCAAGCGGCAGGAGATTTATAAATCTGCATTAAAGAGAAACATTAATCAGACTTTCCTCTTTGTCTCAAGGTCCTGAGAACTGGCCAAGGTGTCCTACAGCTGACTTGGAGTTAAGTGTTACATATGAATGCTTGGGTATGCTGACCAAAACCATGGCAAAATTAATGGGACTCTTCAAAATCAGTGCCCTTTCCTTGGGCTCCTAGAGAAGAATGAAATTGCTAAAAGAATTGTAAGTTGCGGAAGGGATATTTTCATCCCTGAATCTGAACTGCAGCTGAGGCATAGCCACAAGAAAGCCAAAGCAGGTGAAATCCTGGGCATTTCTGGTACCTGCAAGAAAATGCAAGTCATCTCACTGTCATCCCAGAGCGAGATAGACAAATGAACAAACTTGTGCTATCCCTATGCAGGAATACGGTCTTGCAGGGATTGATGTGTTTCAATTTTTTTAACCTTAAAAAAACAACAACCCCAAAACAGGTTTTAAGGACAAATTTTTATAATTAGAGAATGGGTGCCTTTGCCCAGGTACATTTGAACACACACATCAGGTATTTGCTCATACAAATTGCTAATTAGGCACCTAATACACCATCTGCATGCACAAATAACCTTGTTTGCATCTGTAGTAAATGTAGACATAATTTTAGGTGTTCAAATGCAGAAGCAAAAGTTCATATGGCCTTCAGGGCTTTTTTTTTTTTTTTTTTTTTTTAAAAAAACAGGTCCTTAAGCTCTTGTGAACAGGAAGACAGACCAAGTCTGGCTAGCTATTAGAAATTTTCTTCACCAGGATAGGAGCCAGAATTAACTTGGTTAGTGTTAGGATACAGATATTCAGGCCTTTCTATAAAGGCCTGTACTTTAAGAATTTAGGTATTTTTTTTTTATCATTTAGCTAGTTATAGAGGTATAAAATAAAAAATAAAAATTACTGTCTGCTTGTGTAAGGGCCTTTTCTCATTGTGACAGTCTGAGGCCCTGTTCTTAAACTAAGGCTTTTGGCTAAACAGTGGTAGCAGCCATAAGCTGGAAAACGTACGGTCACATCCTCGCACATTTCAAACCTGCCTTATTTCCATATGACTATCTGGGGCTGTTAGAAAGGGGATTTGATTTATCACCTCTGGAGAAAGGGAAGAGCCTAGAAGATATAAAAGGAAATTTAGTTTAATGCTTTTCTGTTTGGTAAGAACTCACTTATCAATAGACATAGTTGGAAAGCCCTTATGCCTTTATAGATGTAGTTGTGAAATCCTCACTTCTGTATTGTTTTGTCATTATAGTTCCCATTTTGCTATTGTTTATTTGTGGGGTCTCTGTCTGGTTCTGTGATTGTTTCTGTCTGCTGTATAATTAATTTTACTGGGTGTAAACTAATTAAGGTGGTGGGATATAATTGGTTAGCTAATCATGTTACAATATGTTAGGATTGGTTAGGTAAATTTCAGTAAAATGATTGGTTAAGGTATAGCTGAGAATATTACTATATAAATAAATTATCAGAGGGGTAGCCGTGTTAGTCTGGATCTGTAAAAAGTAACGAAAAGTCCTGTGGCACCTTACAGACTAACAGAAGTATTGGAGCATGAGCCTTCGTGGGTGAATACCCGCTTCGTCAGACACACGTGGTGGAAATTTCCAGAGGCAGGTATAAATATAGAGGCAAGAATCAGTCTAGAGATAATGAGGTTTATTCAATCAGGGAGGATGAGGCCCTCTTCTAGTAGTTGAGGTGTGAACACCAAAGGAGGAGAAACTCCTTTTGTAGTTGGCAAGCCATTCACAGTCTTTGTTTAATCCTGAGCTGATGGTGTCAAATTTCCAGATGAACTGAAGCTCAGCAGTTTCTCTTTGGAGTCTGGTCCTGAAGTTTTTTAGCTGCAGAATGGCTACCTTAAGATCTGCTATTGTGTGGCCAGGGACGTTGAAGTGTTCTCCTACAGGTTTTTGTATATTGCCATTCCTAATATCCGATTTGTGTTCATTTATCCTTTTACTTAAGGATTGTCCAGTTTGGCCGATGTACACAGCAGAGGGACATTGCTGGCATATGATGGCGTATATTACACTGGTGGACGTGCAGGTGAATGAACTGGTGATGGTGTGGCTGATCTGGTTAGGTCCTGTGATGGTGTCACTGGTGTAGGTATGTGGGCAGAGTTGGCATTGAGGTTTGTTGCATGGATTGGTTCCTGAGCAAGAGTTATGATGTGGTGTGTAGTTACTGGTGAGAATATGCTTTAGGTTGGTGGGTTGTCTGTGGGTGAGGAAGTAAATTTGGATTTGAAAATAAGGAAAAAGGAACTTGGATTTAAGCTTGCTAAAAGTTCACCCCAATAAATATCGAATTGTTTACACCTTTGGACTTTGGGTATTGTTACTCTGTTCACACATGAAGGACCAGAGAAATGGGAGGGTAAAAGAATAAGCCTCCCAACAGCTACTTGAAAATCAACTGAGATCTCTTAAAATATGAACATAAGTGCCACCAAAGTTCATCTATTGGTGCTTCTGAATGGAGACTCCAGAAGGAGACAGATGTTTCCCAAGCTCATTTTGAAATGATTTGGATGGGAGTTAGATGAGAAGAACAGGCTTCATTCTGTGTGTAAATAAGATTACAAAAGATGGAAGGGAGATGGGAGGGAGCATGCTTGGAATCCAATGGGGCAATTTCACAGGCTACTTTTTCCTTCAATGTCCAAGAAATGGAAGGAGTGGAATGGGGTATTATGGGCTGAGCCCCGTAGTGTGCTTGGGACCCTGAACAAGACCTCTATAGTTGGTGGGAGTCTTTTCATTGTCTCCAGTAGACTATGGCTCAGCACCTCGCGAAGACAAAAGAGAAGAGGAGTGAGCTTTGAAATAGCTTCTTTTTCCTTTAGTGTGAGAGACAGGGAGCACCAGCCAGTGGGCAGAGTTGAAATAGCCTCCAAGTCTCTCGAATGCTTGTTCCGCTCTCTGAATCCCTGTACGGAGCACTCCTTGATGTCATTAGCAGTTTTACATGGAGGTCAGAACGAGGGCAGCAAAGAAGAAAAGTGTCTCCCCGAGTAAGCTGTGGAATAGCATTCAGTGCTTTTCTTTCCTTGTAGGCCATTTTGCGGCATTTCTTAGAGTAGCCTGGGTGGGAGAGGGAAAAAAATATATATTCTGCAGTGTTGTAATGATTAGTGCCCACCTACCCTCACCTGTTGTAAATCCATGCAGCTTCATTGAGCTGTGCCCAATACAGCAGCTGGGGATCTGGCTTGGAACTTGTAGTGGCTGGTTTGTAGACGTATTTATATTGTAATCTATAAGTAGTCAGGGAGGGAAAGAGAAATATTTGTAAAGGCCCAACTAACAGTAAAGCAGTCATTCCTCTGTCTTTATATTTTCTTGGGAAAGCATTTGTTGCATAGCAGATCAATATCCTCTCTTGAATTGCAATTGATCCTTGAAACATGTTATATGAATGAACAAAGACATTCAGACAAGTTAGAATTCCCAGTAATTGCAACCTAATGAATTATCGCTAGCTCCGCCAGATACAATCTATAAATTCCTTCCCCACCATGGGGCATATTTACTTAACTATATTTGATAATCTCAGCATCTTTTGCTGTTCTGTTTGAATTCAAAGTTGAAAGAATCTAGTTGTGATATTATTTAGGCATGTTTAGAGCTGGTAAATAACAGTTTAAGGAGGGAACTCTGCCTGCTATATGCTTTACTATGCTATGATCCTGCTCCAAAGTCCATTGAGGTTAATGGAGAGACTCCCACTGGATGTGCCATTCTTTGGATTGAGCTTTAGGTCTGAAAATATAGAATCAGGTGAAGATGGGTAATTGGCCCAGCCAGAGAGCTGATGACTACATGTTATCATTTAAAGGATGTTTCTTGGCTTATGTGAAATGAGCTGCTGGTTCCCTGTTCTGAATAGGCAGCTGTCCACAGTCCAAAAGCCACCCATATTCCCTGGCAGGCTTATTATTAGTCAGTGTCAGAGGCTAAGGACTGGGTGGGATGGAGACTGCCAACACATGCTTACAGGGGGGTTGCTTCAAGACAGCACTGAGGAATGTTAGCAGAATGGCCTTTTAAATGGTTTTTGCTGCCCTTAGTATTAGGATAATAATAAATACTAGTTTTATTTCAAAAGCGTCTCTTCGCAGAGAAATGTCGGATGGTACTCAGCAATAATCTCATAGCTCTCCTGGACATTGTGGCATCTGTTTAACTCAGTGAGAGTAAATCCCTCTTTCCATCAAGGCTCTCTGCTGGTCCTCCCATGCCTGCTGAATAGAATCATTGACTATTAGGGTTAGAAGGGACCTCAGGAGGTCATCTAGTCCAACCCCCTGCTCCAAGCAGGACCAATCCCCAGATTTTTACCCCATTTCCCTTAATGGCCCCCTCGGGGATTGAACTCACAACCCTGGGTTTAGTAGGCCAACGCTCAAACCCCTGAGCTATCCCTCCCCCCAGAGTTAGCCTATTGGTGAAATAGGATAAGAGTTATCCTATTTCACCAATGAATGCAGCAGGTTTTTGAGTAACCTATTCATTTAGCTAACAAGAAATCAGAAGGCAACTAAGTCACTGACTTCTCTTGTAGCCTCTAGCTTTGTCATGTGATCAATTCAGGAGCCTCCAGCTAGTCTCAGGCCACTAAAGAGAGAGTCTGCTTATGTCAATGGGCAACTAATCTGTCCTTTGTGGAGTAAGACATTGCTAGAAATGTGGGCTCCTGCTGGGCGGTCTGATCTTGGTACAGTTCAGTGTGGTCTTTGAGGAGGATGTCTATGGGATTCTGGGATACCTGAGGCATCACCTCTGTACCTTGCACAACCTGGCTTCTCAAAGCAAATTGGGAAGCTGTGGTGCCTTCATTCATTAATATAAGAAGCTTCCAAGATTGTTCCTCTGAAGCCTGCACTTTGCATCAGTGTGAAGTGACGGAAAAAGCTATAAGCACATCTGAGAGATGTTTCTGTTTAGAATGTCAACAGGGTCAATCATCACTGGGATTTGCGGTCTGTTACCTTCCAATATTAATGTTCTCAGTCACTTTGACTTCACATGTGATACCCCTGAGACAACACTGGCTTTCAGTGGCAGCAAGGCCTGTATCTATGCCTTGCCAAAAGTCCGAGACCAATCACCAACCTTACTCTACTGCTAATTTGCACATAATGGTGTCATTGGCAGCATGAGGGAGACTGCATGTGGAATACTTGACCGAATTGCCGCACCTGGGCAACACCAAGGTCTTTCAGCTACTAGTACGCCTTCTGATCACCTCCATTTGTGAAGGGGAGATGGCAATTCTCCCCATACAAGCTGAGGTCCAGATTCTCTTCATATCTCCTCTTGCTCCTCAAGTTCTTGCCAGCTGCTGACCTGCTTCCAGCCTCTCCCATTTTTAGTGTACCCTGCTGAGCAGGGGTTGGGTTTTTCAACATCATGTGAATGAAGCCACTAGGGAAGTAGGTTGAATGTGCATGTGGGGCTTTTGGGGGGGGGAGGACGCTACAAACAAAAATGAACCCCTAGCGCATCGATGAATGGATTTAGATAGTAAAGATGGAATTAAGTCAAACACCAGATCCACCCACTGGGGATTTTGACCATCCAAAATCCAGATCTCAGTTTTGCAACTTGGGACTGGTCTACACTACAAGTTTAGGTCAAATTTACCAGCGTTAAATCGAATTAACCCTGCACCTGTCCACACAATGAAGCCATTTTTGTTGACATAAAGGGCTCTTAAAATCAATTTCTGTACTCCTCCCCGACGAGGGGAGTAGCGCTGAAATCGACACTGCTGGTTCAAATTTCATAGATTCATAGATTCTAGGACTGGAAGGGACCTCGAGAGGTCATCAAGTCCAGTCCCCTGCCCTCATGGCAGGACCAAATACTGTCTAGACCATCCCTGATAGACATTTATCTAACCTACTCTGAAATATCTCCAGAGATGGAGATTCCACAACCTCCCTAGGAAATTTATTCCAGTGTTTAACTACCTTGACAGTTAGGAACTTTTTCCTAATGTCCAACTTAAATCTCCCTTGCTGCAGTTTAACCCATTGCTTCTTGTTCTATCATTGGAGGCTAAGGTGAACAAGTTTTCTCCCTCCTCCTGATGACACCATTTTAGATACCTGAAAACTGCTATCATGTCCCCTCTCAGTCTTCTCTTTTCCAAACTAAACAAACCCAATTCTTTCAGCCTTCCTTCATAGGTCATGTTCTCAAGACCTTTAATCATTCTTGTTGCTCTTCTATGGACCCTCTCCAATTTCTCCACATTTTTCTTGAAATGCAGTGCCCAGAACTGTACACAATACTCCAGTTGAGGCCTAACCAGCGCAGAGTAGAGCGGAAGAATGACTTCTCGTGTCTTGTTTACAACACACCTGTTAATGCATCCCAGAATCACGTTTGCTTTTTTTGCAACAGTATCACACTGTTGACTCATATTTAGCTTGTGGTCCACTATGACCCCTAGATCTCTTTCTGCCATACTCCTTCCTAGACAGTCTCTTCCCATTCTGTATGTGTGAAACTGATTGTTCCTTCCTAAGTGGAGCACTTTGCATTTGTCTTTATTGAACTTCATCCGGTTTACCTCAGACCATTTCTCCAATTTGTCCAGTTCATTTTGAATTTTGACCCTGTCCTCCAAAGCAGTTGCAATCCCTCCCAGTTTGGTATCGTCCACAAACTAAATAAGCGTACTTTCTATGCCAACATCTAAGTCGTTGATGAGGATATTGAACAGAGCTGGTCCCAAAACAGACCCCTGCAGAACCCCACTTGTTATACCTTTCCAGCGGGATTGGGAGCCATTAATAACTACTCTCTGAGTATGGTTATCCAGCCAGTTATGCACCCACCTTATAGTAGCCCCATCTAAATTGTATTTCCCTCCTTTATCAATAAGGATATCATGCGAGACCATATCAAATGCCTTACTAAAGTCTAGGTATACTTGGAGTAGTGTGGACACAGTTTGACGGTATTGGCCTCCGGGAGCTATCCCACAGTACACCATTGTGACCGCTCTGGACAGCAATCTGAACTCAGATGCACTGGCCAAGTAGAAAGGAAAAGGCCTGCAAACTTTTGAATTTCATTTCCTGTTTGCCCAGTGTGGAGAGCTGATCAGCACAGGTGACCATGCAGTCCCAGAATCGAAAAAGAGCTCCAGCATGGACCGTACGGGAGGTATTGGATCTGATCGCTGTGTGGGGTGATGAATCTGTGCTATCAGAACTCCGTTCCAAAAGACGGAATGCCAAAACATTTGAAAAAAATCTTCAAGCCCATGATGGACAGAGGCCACAATAGGGACTCAGCGCAGTGCTGCGTGAAATGCTTGTCTCAGCTCCTTAAGTACCAGAAAGCCAAAGAATCAAACGGACGTTCCAGGACAGAGCCACAGACATGCTGCTTCTATGCTAAGCTGCAGGCAATTTTTGGGGGGAGGGGCATCACCACTACCCCACTCCTGTCCGTGGACTCCGATGATGGAGTACTCTCAGTCGCCATGCCTGAGGATTTTGTGGATGAGGAAAGATGAGGAGGAGGAGGATGGGGTTGAGGAGAGCACAGCACACCATTCTCCTGGACAGCCAGGACCTTTTTCTTACCCTGACTGAAATACCCTCCCAACCCTCCCAAGGCGGACATCTGGTGAGAGTACCTTTGTAAATATAAAACTTGGTTTAAAAGCAAGCTTTTTAAAAATGATTAATTTGCCCTGAGGACTTGGGATGCATTCATGGTCAGTACAGCTACTGGAAAAGTCTCTTAACATGTCTGGGATGGAGCGGAAATCCTCCAGGGACATCTCCATGAAGCTCTCCTAGAGGTACTCTAAAAGCCGTTGCAGAAGGTTTCTGGGGAGAGCAGCCTTATTCAGTCCTCCATGGTAGGACACTTTACCACGCCAAGCCAGTAGCAAGTACTCTGATATCATTGCATGACAAAGCCTGGCAGCGTATGGTCCCGGTGTTTGCTGGCATTCATACCAGCCATGCAGTTGGGGAAGGGCTAAAGCCATCATCACAGAGAAAAGGATGGTGGGGGGGGCTTCATGCTGAGCTGTTCGCATTTGGCTAGCAGGGATCTTTCCTGAGACCAGCCAACCAGTGTGGGGCTGGGAGGGTTATAGCATTTATCCCAGAGAAAAAGATGCAGGGGGTTAGTTTGGTTTCCGCTGCTGCACGTTAACACGAAAACCACAGCCCTAAATGGACAACTCAATGGGCTTTGCTTAGTATGAGAAAGGAGGGCGCTGCTGTTATGAAGGTTGCAGAAGCCAAAAGACTATGGTACCATGGCCACCTGCAAGCCAGAATCTGTTGCCTAGCATCTTTGATCTCTAACACCAATGCCACAGGCACTCAATATAAGATGCAAAAAATGACCTTGTACCGAAATCACATGTGCTATGTAATGTGAATAGTGTTGTTCACTGTGAAAGAGTATACCCACTGTTCTGTAAAATGTATCTTTGTAAATACTTCTCTCCTTTTCCCCCCCTGCAGCTGCAAATGTTTCAAGCCTCCCTCCTCTGTCCCAAAGGCTATCTCAGATAAAGCGGCGAAAAAAACGCACGCACGATGAAATGTTCTGAGCTCATGCAGGCATCCCGCACTGAAAGAACTCAGCAGAAAGTATGGAGGGACACAATAGCACAGCACAGGAAAGCGGCCAGTGAACGTGAGGAGAGGTGCAGCAGGAAGATCAGAGGAGGCAGGATGCAACGCTGGGGCTACTGCGGGAACAAACGGACACGATCCGGCATCTAGTGGAGGTTCAGGAATGTCAGTTGGAGAGACCGCCGCTGCAGCCCCTGTTTAACCACCCTCCCTCTTCCCCAAGTTCCATAGCCGCCTCCTCACCCAGACACCCAAGAACGTAGGTGGGAAGGCTCCGGGCACCCAACCACTCCACCACAGTGAACAGAAGGCTGTCATTCAACAAGTATTGAACTGGCCTTTTCCTTCCCTCCTCCCAAACCCCTTACGGGCTACCTTGTGAGCTATCTCCCTATTTTTATAATCAATTAATACATGGTTTTTAAACAATAGTGACTTTATTTCCAAGCTGTGATCAAAGTGGGGAGGGCGGTTGGCTTACAGGGAATTAAAGTCAACTAATGGGGCAGGTTTTCATCAAGGAGAAACAAATAGAACTGTCACACAGTACCCTGGCCAGTCATGAAACTGGTTTTCAAAGCTTCTCTGATGCGCAGCGCTTCCTGATATGTTCTTTTAATCACCCTGGTGTCTGGCTGTGTGTAATCAGCGGCCAGATGATTTGCCTCAACCTCCCACCCCATCATAAATGTCTCCCCCTTACTCTCACAGAGATTGTAGAGCACACAGCATGGAGCAATAACAATGGGGATATTGGTTTCACTGAGGTCTGAGCGAGTCAGTAAACTATGCCAGCGATCCTTCAAATGTCCAAATGCACAGTCTACCACCATTCTGCATTTGCTCAGCCTATAGTTGAACAGCTCCTTACTACTGTCCAGGGTGCCTGTGTACAATTTTATGAGCCAGAACATTAAGGATATGCGGGGTGCCCATGGATAACTATAAGCATTTCAACATCCCCAACAGTTATTTTCTGGTCTGGGAGGTAAGTCCCTTCCTGCAGGCATTTAAACACACCAGAGTTCCTGAAAATGCAAGGTCATGAACCTTTCCTGGCCATCCCACTTTGATGTTGGTGAAATGTCCCTTGTGATTTACCAATGCATGCAGCACCATTGAAAAGAACTTGTAACAGTGTTGGGACTCACCACCACAGCACCTCCCGCTGGTGACTCCAGGAACTAGCTCAGTCCAATGGAGTGCCCCCTCCTGGTGGTGTTCCATCTGTCATCTAGCCCTCGGTTGGCGTGTGGACCTGCGTTGCTTCCAACTTGCGGCATCCTCTTCGAACCGCTGCTCTCCGGCAGTGCCCCTTACTCCATCCTCACCCGCTTCCAGGGGTGTGTGTGTCAATCAGCTGTCTCTCTGCACCCCAGCCAATGTGGGCAACTGCACCCCCAAAGTCACACCCCTCTTGGCAGGGGGTTGGTGCAGCCCTAGACAGCCACTCCCATCAGCCAGGTGTAAGGGGTAAGTGGGGGACCCAGGCCTACCCACTACTCTGGATCCCAACCCAGGGACGCTATAGTGGCAGCCATCTTGCCCTCTTTCTCTCTCTCCATCCGTCCATGTCCTGGGGCCGCTTCCCCTTCATCCCCTCTCACTGGCTAGGCCCTTCCCCTCAGGGCCTGCAGCCTGGCAGCCACCAGGATGGAGTTCCCTTCTGCTCCCCTGGGTCTGCCCAGCACTGCGCTGTCCAGGGTGCTAGTCTCCCAGCTCTGGAGACAGACCTTCCCCTATCAAAGGTCTGGGACAGACTGCCTGCCCTCTCCCTTAGGTAGCCTTTATATAGGGCCTAGCCTAGCCCTCATTGGCTGTCTCTAATCTTGGCCCTGATTGGATCCCAGTAAGCCCTTTTTTAATTGGCTGCCCATCTGCACAGGCTCACTGGCCTACTGCAGTCCACACTCTTAGGGAGTGGGGCAACTGCCCCACTACAGTGCTCCTTGCGGTTTATGTACTGGCTGCCTTGGTGGTCCAGTCCCAAGATAGGGGTATGGGTTCCGTCTATCACCCCACCACAGTTAGGGAATCCCATTGCAGCAAAGCTATCTACTATGACCTGCACATTTCCCAGAGTCACTACCTTTGATAGCAGCAGCTCAGTGATTGTGTTGGCTACTTGCATAACAGCAACCCCTACAGTAGATTTGCCTACTCCAAATTGATTCCCGACTGACCGGTAGCTATCTGGCATTGCAAGCTTCCAGAGGGCTATTACCACTCACTTGTGAACTGTGAGGGCTGCTCTCATCTTAGTATTCTTGTGGTTCAGGGCAGGGGAAAGCAAGTCACAAAGTTCCATGAAAATGCCCTTATGCATGCGAAAGTTTTGCAGCCACTGGGAATCATCCCAGACCCACAACACTATGCAATCTCAACAGTTTGTGCTTGTTTCCTGGGCCCAGAATCAGCGTTCCACAGCATGAACCTGCCCCATTAACGCCATGATGTCCACATTGTCGGGGCCCATGCTTTGAGAGAAGTCTGTGTCCATGTTCTCATCACTCTTGTCACCGCACTGCCATCGCCTCCTTGCCTGGTTTTTCAGCTTCTAGTTCTACATAAACGGCACAATAATGCACGAGCTGTTTACATTGCTCATAACTGCTACAGTGAGCTGAACGGGCTCCATGCTTGCCATGCTATGGCGTCTGCTCAGGCAATCCAGGGAAAAGGGCGCAAAAAGATTGTCTGTCGTTCCTTTCATGGAGGGAGGGTTGACTGATGACATTTATGCATAACCACCCGCAACAAATTTTTGGCCCCATCAGGCATTGGGAGCTCAGCCCAGAATTCCAATGGGCAGCGGGGACTGTGGGAACTGTGGAATAGCTACCACAGTGCACTGCTAGAAATGTCGACACTTGCCAAGGCACTATGGATGCACATCACCAAATTAATGTGCTTAGTGTTGACGCATGCACTCAACTTTATATAATCTGTTCCCAAAAATCATCTTTCTTAAAATCGGAGTAATTTCATAATGTAGACATACTCTTGGATCTGTCTCTTGTAATAGGCATAATGGAAAATGCGGACTGGCTTATGTTGTACTAGTAGGTAAGGGACTATTCCAGTACTCCTGTATTCAACCACAGACATGACCCAATAAGCACTGATAATTATACAGCTCCATGATTAGTATTAATAACCTATTAAATATAAAAACATGATTTCAGGATCTTAATTGAATGCCATGTGAAAACGGATGTGCATCTGATGGGAGTAATTGGAATGGAAGGAAAACAAAAGGATTCAAAACTATTTAACACTGATTTATTGTAATTATTTTGTCCCTTTGTCTAGACTCTGCTCCTGTTTTCTAAAGTTCTTGTGGTTTTGTATACACATAATGAAGAGCATTATTAACTGCTGCACTTCACAGCTAATTATGCTTATTTTTGGCACTGTATTGCACTTTAATTAAGAACTGTTTGCATTTTCAGAGCTTGAGATTGCCAAAAGTTTGTTTTTTTAATTAAAAGTAAAAAGCAAACTAAGTTGTTCTGTTAGGAATGTGAAATGATGTTAGAATGAATGGGGAAGGACAGAAGAGAAGTTAAAACCTGGTGAACTTTAGTGCCGATGGCAGAAAATGTAATTAATTATACAACAATTGATTGTTTGCCACATATAACCGGTTACAAAATTGTTTGCCAAATGGACTGACAAAATAAACTAATCGTGGTTCTCATTCTGTAAAATTGAGATATGCACAGGGAGGCCACACCTTTGTGAGGGAAGCTAGCCAAAGGTCATTTCAATAAGCTTTTCCTTATGAGTGAGAAATTGTATTACTACAGGATATTTCTCTGAAGCAATAATTCTCTTCCATTTTAGGATGTTTCCTACATTATTTGGTTCACTGATGCCTGCATTATCTGCTACTAAAGGCTGCAGTGCCTTGGGAATCTAACCCTTAGTTCTTGCTGAGGGTGAACCTGACTTCACCAGGGGACTGTCAGTGAAGTTATATGAATTTTGGTTCATGTGTGCGAAGACAATTTCCTGGCATAATCCACTGTGGAAAAATCTTTCATATTAACAGCTGACTCACCCTGTCTTCCAGAGGCACTACAAATATGCTCCATGTAATGTAGCCATATCCAGACTGTGAGGCACAAAGTGGTTGAGATATCCAGTATGATAGCTACTGAAATTTGCATAAGAAATCCCATAAACCTGGAAGGATGGGGGGTGGGTGTGCTGAAAAATACCCATATATCTTGGCTCAGGCAGCTGCTGCTGAGACATTAGGAGATAGATGTCAAAGATGTTGACACAGGAACTTTTTTACTGAAGTTCTGTGGCCGGTGTTATGCAGGAGGTCCCTCCTTGCCTTAGAATCTGTGACTCTATATCCCAGGATGAACTCGTAAAATCGTGGATAGGCAGAGCGTGAGGCTTGGGTAGAAAAGCAGGTCTGTGACAGCAGCGAAGCTGCCATGTGGACAGAGGCTATTTGGAACTGATGAAGCTGGAATGGTAGTTGAAGCATGAAGGGACACATGAATCTTTAGCAAATCTGGCAAGAAAATACTTGTGATGCCTGCTACAACAATGCCATGCAAATGCCTGCTCTCACTTTCAGGTGACATTGTATACAGGAAGCGGGCAGCATTATTTCCTGGAAATGTAAAAAACGTGTTTGTCTGGGTGATTGGCTGAACAAAAAGTAGGACTGAATGGACTTGTAGGCCTTAAGGTTTTACATTGTTTTATTTTTGAATGCAGTTATTTTTTTACTTCATTCTACATTTGTAAGTTCAACTTTCATGATAAAGATATTGCATTACAGTATTTGTATTAGGTGAATTTAAAAATACTATTTCTTTTGTTTTTTACAGTGCAAATATTTTAAATCAAAAATAAATATAAAGTGAGCACTGTACACTTTGTATTCTGTGTCGTAATAGAAATCAATATATTTGAAATTGTAGAAAACATCAAAATATTTAAATAAATGGTATTCTATTGTTGTTGAATAGCACAATTAATCATGATTCATTTTAATTGCTCAATTAATCACTATTAATTTTTTTATTCGCTTGACAGTCCTAGCAGAGATTAATAACACTGGAACATTTCAGCTTGGAAAAAGAAGATTAAGGGAGGTACGAAGGAGGGGCTATAGAATCATGACTAGTGTGGAGAAAGTAAATAAGAAAGTGTTATTTAATCCTTCTCATATACAAGAACTAGGGTCTTCAAATGAAATTATTAGGCAGTGGGTTTAAAACAAACAAAAGGACATATTTCTCCACACAACACACAGTCAACCTGTGGAACTCTTTTCCAGATGATGTTGTAAAGGCCAAGACTATAACAGGATTCAAAAAAGAATTAGATAACTTCTTGGAGGATAGGTCCATCAGTGGCTATTAGTCAGGATGGGCAAGGATGCAAAACCATCCTTTGAAATGTCCCTAGCCTCTGTTCAGGTGTCTGAAGCTGCCAACAGAAAGGGGCGGCACTCTGTCTGTTATTGGGGCAGCACATCCTGGTCTGCGGCGGCACTTCGGCAACAGCTCAATTGCTCTGCTTCAGTCTTCAGTGGCAATTCGGCAGCGGGTCCTTCACTCCCTCACTTCCTCTTCGGCAGTGCTTCGGCAGCAGCTCAGTTGGATTTTTCTTTTTTCTCTTTTTTTTTCTTTGCCACTTGGGATGGCAAAAAAGCTGGAGCCAGCCCTGCCTCTGTTTGCCAGAAGCTGAGAATGGGCAACACAGGATGCATCACATGATGATTCAGTTCTATTCATTCCCTCTGAAGCACCTGGCATTGACTACTGTTGGAAGACAGGACACTGGGTTAGGTAGATTTTAGTCTGACCCAGTATGGCTGTTCTTATGTACTGCAAGAGGTTACCATATTGATCACTTTTTCCTTCCCACACAATTCCAGCCTCCAGTCTGCACATCATCCTTATCTTTATTTATTGTTTCTTCAAGCCTCTTTCTTGCTTTCATTTCTTTTTGCAGCTCCTTGTTGTAATTCCCAGGCCTCTCAGTCTGCAATGCCCTCTAATACTTTTCTCTGCTACTATCCCCATAATCACCTCTCTATAGTATTTCTGCTGCTTGCATATTCCTCAATAGTTAGAGCTTCGTGCAGATGTCAAAGAACTTGCAAATAGTTGCTTGATTTGTCAGTATCCACAAACCCCTGGATTCATGTTGCTTTCTACAAACATTCCTAAGAGCACCATTTGGTCTGCCAGTATCTTCAAAGTATCATGGAAATACACATTCATATGAGTGTTCACATGGAAAGTGCCCACCCAGCAAAGCTGAATGCCCTGTATGGGTTAAGGAGTCATTTAGTCAAACACAGAAGCTGTATCATGTGATTTAGGTGATCAATCATGTGGCATTAAGAGTGAGTTAGAGATTGTGATTATTCTAAACAACAGGGTCTATGGATAGTTCCCAACAGGCCTGTAGGCTGAAATATGTTTGTAGACACCATTCATCACCAAATCACTCTGACTAACTAAAAACATGTGAAATCTGGCAAACAGACACATGGATAAATCCATGGAATACATTATTGGCTGAAAATAGTTTTCCAACCTTGATTAAAGACCATACTTCAGTCATTGCAGATGGCATGAACTGGCAGTGTTAGAGACTGAACAGGCATGAGAGTGGATTTCATATCTTACACCTTGTAGTCATTGCCAGACTGGTTCAGACCTGGTGTCCATCCAACCCAGTACCCTCCCTCTAAAAATGGTCAGTGCCCGGTGTTTCAGAGGAAGATGCAAGAAACCCCACAATAGGGAATGTTGGGATGCTCTAGCTAACCTCTCTCTAACCCTCACCAGTTAGAGGCTGGCTTCTGCCCTGAAGCATGAAGGTTGATATTCCTTTGATTGTCCCTTGAGAGATACATCATGGCAGTCTGAGGCAGCTTGCACTGGGGGGATGAATAGACAGAGTCTCTCCTTCCAGGGCTCAGTCTGGCTGCTTTCCCAAGCACTTACTTAGCATTTAAAATGTGAACTAGGCACCCCTATGTTGTTAGTGTTCATCACACTCCATTCCCCCCATTCAACCACAAGAGAAAAGGTGGTCCACTTGTTGGCACGCTAGCCTGGGAGATTGAGGTTTAATTCCTGCCCCGCTGGAGATTTTCTGTCTGATCTTGGGCTAGTCACTGAGGTCTGGATGCACAAAAGGAGTCAGGCTTTGTGATGCTCAGTGTCAAAACCTCTAACTTGTAGGCAGCTGGAAAACCACTGCAGCTAGGCTCCTACGCTCCTGTTACAATGAATGGGAACAGATAGATGCCTAAGAATGCAATACACAAAGCCAGCACTCTAGCCTAACCTAGCCAATGGTAAAGGATGATGGGAAGAGTGTGCTAAGCCTAGGCTGCAGGGAGGCACCTGTCTCTGCTTCTCATTCACAGCAAGCAACCCTCTTTGGCAGTGGGTATCCATGCTGTTTTTGCAAGAAGCTGGAGGAAGATGTTGGGGTGGTCCCCAAGTATAACTTTTAGCTCAGTGGGTAGAGCACCCACCTGGGATGTAAGAGACCCAGGTTCAATTCCCCCCTCTGTCTGAGGGGGAAAAAGTATTTGAAGGTCTCCTACCTCTTAAGAGCACGCTCTAATCACACTATGGGATATTGTGATGCAGGTCTCCCTCAATCTCTCCCATTCAAGCTTTGGCTAAAGAAAGAAAGTCACTGGAGATGGGGGACTTGACCCTCGGTCTGCCAGGTGGGTGCCCTAACCACTGCACTACCAAGACTCTCTCACCCAATGACTATTTAAGTATTTATCCACAGTGGAACAGCCCTCCTCCTCCAGCTGGATTTTGAATGGACTCGACCCAGTAGGCAGCCTCTGAGCTCACCTACCAGATCAGGCCCCTCATATGACTTAGGTGGCTGAACACCCGTCTTCCCCCAGTTTGGGAATCACCTCATGGTTTAGGTACAAAATAGGTGTCTGGCTGCCTAGAGAAATGTGGACACCAAGGGACTTTTATCCAGAACATGTAGATGCTGAGTGAGTTCAGGCCTCCTCAGTTACACAGGAGTTTTGTGCATTGCTGTGGAACCAAAACATGGATGTAGATCTGAGGTGCCTAACTCCTCTAGTGCACCCAGGTCTTAATTTTTCCTGGCTGGGATTCACAAAGGCATGTTGGCAGCTAACTCCCATTCATTTCAATTCACCTGTGAATCCCACCCTCTTCACCTGCGTGCCCCATCTGAAAAACTGGGTAATAACATTTGCCCTCCTCCCAGGGGGTTTGTGAGGATAATGCAGGAACTGTTGTGCTCAGATACTCTGGTAATGGGTGATGTGTAGTACCATAGACAGTCTAATCTTCAACCGGCCCTCCCACTCCAGAGAGACAGAAGGCCTGAAACACAGCAGAACACCTACACGTCCCATGCCTGGGGAAGAAGGTAGGAAGAAGACCACCCTTTCAGAGGGACACCCCTTACACTCCTCTACACACAGCCAAACTGCACAGTGATTCTCCAGAGAGAGGTGTGGAAAGGGGTGGTGGTTAAAGACCCTGGGCCCAGCAGAGCTGTATTGCCCCAAAGCACATCTTAGGGACATACCCACTCCTCCTATGCAGGCTGTGGGTGCCCAACCCTGCACCGCTGAATTCAATGGGAGTTTTGTCTTTCATTTCATCTGGTAGAGGATCAAGCCCTTGCAGAGACTTCTTCCTGAGTGTCCTGCTCTGCACCTTTGGGATGGGAAAGACAATCCTCACAGGCAATGTCTTTTTAAGACTTCTATGTTCAGAAAAGCAAGGATTAAGCCTATGAATAGCAGGAACGGTATCTCATTGATATTGGGTCATGTTGAGGGCATTAGCTTCACCTACAGTATGCTGCAAAAAGAACAATACATTTATGATGTGAGCCACGTAGCACGACATCATGGCATAATGAAGAAGAAAATTTCATTGACATTCAAGATCCCTGAACACTTTAAAGCAAGCTATTCAGCTAGCTAGGAGCAGAGCAAACATTGAAGTGTCTAAAGTGAGAGCAAATCTGCATATCTCCATTTCACTTACTTCTGGAACAGTTTTAGATAGTTCACCAGATTTCTAGATTTATCATCTTCACATTCTTATATTACCCTCTGAAGCTCCAGAAACCAATAGCAACATTAGACAGCCAAGAAATCATATTTATGGGAGCCATTAAAATACTGTATTGAGAGTTAAAACTAGAGCTTGGAATAAATTATGAGAATTTAATGAGGAATCCAGTCCATCGCTATGGAAGACATAGATTCATATATTCCAAGGGCAAAAGGGATCATTGTGAGTATCTAGTCTGACCTCCTCCATAACACAGGACACAGAACTTCCCCAAAATAATCCCTAGAGCCAATCTTGATTTAAAAATTGTCCATTATGGACAATCTACTATCAATTTTGGCAAGTTGTTCCAATTGTTAATTACCCTCACAGTTAAAAACGTACACCCATCTCCAGGCTGAATTTGTTTAGGATCAGCTTTCAGCCACTGGATCATTTTATACCTTGCTCTGCTAGACTGAAGAGCCCATTATTAAATACTGATACTGCATGTAGATATATAAAGACTGTAATCAAATCATCCCTTGTTAAGCTAAATAGATTGAGCTCCTTCAGTCTGTCACTATAAGGCATGTTTTCTAGTCCTTTAATCATTCTTCGGGGGGGGGGGATGGTCAGGGACTCCCTACTCAGGGGAACTGAGCCATCTATCTGCTGACCCAACTGGGAAAACCAAGAAGTGTGCTGCTTGCAAGGAGCTAGGATTCATGATGTGACGGAGAGACTGTCAAGATTCATCAAGTCCTCGGATCGCTACCCCTTCCTTCTTCTCCATGTGAGCACCAATAATACTGCCAAGAGTGACCTTGAGCAGATCACTGCAGACTACATGGCTCTGGGAAGAAGGATAAAGGACTCCTGCCTCATACTGAGAAAGCAGGACGATCAGCGAGTTAATTTAAGTGCCTATACACAAAAGCAAGAAGTCTGGGAAACAGGCAGGGAGAACTGGAAGTGCTGGCACAATTAAGGAATTATGATGTGATTGGAATTACAGAGACTTGGTGGGATAACTCACATGACTGGAGTACTGTCATGGATGGATTAAACTGTTCAGGAAGGACAGGCAGGGCAGAAAAGGTTGGGGAGTTGTACTCTATGTAAGAGAGCAGTATGACTGCTCAGAGCTCCAGTATGAAACTGCAGAAAAACCTGAGAGCCTCTGGATTAAGTTTAGAAGTGTGAGCAGCAAGGGTGATGTCGTGGTGGGAGTCTGCTATAGACCATCAGACCAGGGGGATGAGGTGGATGAGCCTTTCTTCCAGCAATTAACATAAGTTACTAGATCACAGACCCTGGTTCTCAGGGGGGACTTCAATCACCCTGATATTTGCTGGGAGAGCAATACAGCAGTGCACAGACAATCCGGGAAGTTTTTGGAAAGGGTAGGGGACAATTTCCTGGTGCAAGAGCTGGAGGAACCAACAAGGGGCAGAGCTCTTCTTGACCTGCTGCTCACAAACAGGGAAGAAGTAGTAGGGGAAGCAAAAGTGGGTGGGAACCTGGGAGGCAGTGACCATTAGATGGTTGAGTTCAGGATCCTGACACAAGGAAGAAAGGAGAGCAGCAGAATACGGACCCTGGACTTCAGAAAAGCAGACTTTGACTCCCTCAGGGAGCTGATGGGCAGGATCCCCTGGGAAAATAACATGAACAGGAAAGGAGTCCAGGAGAGCTGGCTGTATTTTAAAGAATCCTTATTGAGGCTGCAGAAATAAACCATCCCGATGTGTAGAAAGAATAGTAAATATGGCAGGCAATCAGCTTGGCTTAACAGTGAAATCCTTGCTGATCTTAAACACAGAAAAGAAGTTTACAAGTGGAAGATTGGACAAACGACTAGGGAAGAGATTAAAAATATTGCTCAGGCATGCAAGAGTGAAATCAGGAAGGCCAAATAACACTTGGAGTTGCAGCTAGCAACACATGTTAAGAGTAACAAGAAGGGTTTCTATAGGTATGTTAGCAACAAGAAGAAAGTTAAGGAAAGTGTGGGCCCCTTACTGAATGAGGGAGGCAATCTAGTGACAGAGGATGTGGAAAAAGCTAATGGACTCAATGCGTTTTTTGCCTCTGTGTTCACAAACAAGGTCAGCTCCCAAACTGCTGCACTGGGCAGCACAGCGTGGGGAGAAGGTGACCAGCCCTCTGTGGAGAAAGAAGTGGTTCAGGACTATTTAGAAAAGCTGGACGAGCACAAGTCCATGGGGCTGGGTGCACTGCATCTGAGGGTGCTAAAGGAGTTGGCAGATGTGATAGCAGAGCCATTGGCCATTATCTTTGAAAACTCCTGGCGAACAGGAGAGATCCCAGATGACTGAAAAACAGTTAATGTAGTGCCCATCTTTAAAAAAGGGAAGGAGGAGGATCCGGGGAACTACAGGGCAGTCACCCTCACCTCCGTCCCTAGAAAAATCATGGAGTAGGTCCTCAAGGAATCAATTCTGAAGCACTTTGAGGAGAGGAAACTGATCAGGAACGGTCAGCATGGATTCAACAAGGGCAAGTCATGCCTGACTAACCTAATTGCCTACTATGATGAGAAAACTGGCTCTGTGGACGAGGGAAAAGCAGTGGACATGTTATTCCTTGAATTAGCAAAGCTTTTGATATTGTCTCCCACAGTATTCTTGTCAGCAAGTTAAAGAAGTATGGGATGGATGAATGGACTATAAGGTGGATAGAAAGCTGGGTAGATCGTTGAGCTCAACAGGTAGTGATCAATGGCTCCATGTCTAGTTGGCAGCCAGCATCAAGCAGAGTTTTCCAAGGGTCAGTCCTGGAGCCGGTTTTGTTCAATATCTTCATTAATGAGCTGGAGGATGGTGTGGACTGCATCCTCAGCAAATTCACGGATGACACTAAACTGGGAGGAGTGGTAGATATGCTGGAGAGTAGGGATAGGACACAGAGGGACCTAGACAGATTAGAGGATTAGGCCAAAAGAAATCTGATGAGGTTCAACAAGGACAAGTGCAGAGTCCTGCACATAGGATGGAAGAATCCCATGCACTGCTACAGGTTATGGACCGAGTGGCTAGGCATAAGTTTTGCAGAAAAGGACCTAGGGGTTACAGTGGACAAGAAGCTGGACATGAGTCAACAGTGTGCCCTTGTTGCTAAGAAGGCTAATGGCATTTTGAGCTGTATAAGTAGGGGAATTGCCAGCAGATGGAGGGACATGATCATTCCCCGCTATTTGGCATTGGTGAGGCCTCATCTGGACTACTGTGTCCAGTTTTGGGCCCCACACTACAAGAAGGATGTGGAAAAATTGGAAAAAGTCCAGTGGAGGGCCACAAAAATGATTAGGGGGCTGGAGCACATGACTTATGAGGAGATGCTGAGGGATTGTTAAATCTGCAGAAGAGAAGAATGAGGGGGATTTGATAGCTGCTTTCAACTACCTGAAAGGGGGTTCCAAAGAGAATGGATCTAGACTTTTCTCAGTGGTAGCAGATGACAGAACAAGGAGTAATGGTTTCAAATTGCAGTGGTGGAGGTTTAGATTGGATATTAGGAAAAACTTTTTCACTAGGAGGGTGGTGAAGCACTGGAATGGGTTACTTAGGGAGGTGGTGGAATCTCCTTCCTTGGAGGTTTTTAAAGTCAGGCTTGACAAAACACGGCTGGGATGATTTAATTGGGGATTGGTCCTGCTTTGAGCAGGGGGGTGGACTAGATGACCTCCTGAGGTCCCTTCCAACCTTGAGATTCTACGATTCTGTGATTCTGGTGGCTCTTCTCTTCTCCATTTGATCAACATCCTTCTTGAATTGTGGGCACCAGATTCCAGCAGTGGTGACACCAGTGCCAAATATAGAGGTAACATAACCTCTCTTCTCCTATTCGAGATTCCCCTGATCATGCATCCCAGGAACACATTAGCCCTTTTGACTACAGCATCACAGTGGGAGCTTCTGTTCTGCTGATTATGCACTACGTCCCCCAAAACTTTTACATAGTCCTTGCTTCCCAGGATAGACCCCCACCCCTCATGTTGTTTTATCACTAAAATCACTGTTTTATCACTAAAATTTCAGATCCCAGCCTACTTGAGCAGTCCATAGTGTTTTGTATCACACACACACACATGCTGTAAAATGTAAACACAGATAGGCTGTAAAATGACGGGCATGTTCAACCATTGCATTGGTATTGTTCAAGGTCTGCATTATTTGGAAAGGGGAGACACCTTAGTCTTCAGGCAATGCATATATCCAGGAGCCTTTGAAGGGGAGACAGAGACAAACAGAGAGCTCAGGGTTCTGTTGTGACTTGTAGGCAATGGCCTGTCATGGGGGTGGGGGATGCAGAAGATATAAACAGGCCTGCTCCTGCAGTCCATAAATGGATGCAGCATATGCTCTGTGCACAGCCATCCAGTGGCCTGGGCTGGTACCATGGACCCATGGTCTGATTTCTCTTCACACTCTAAGGAGTGCCAGCAGGGAGTGTCTCTGCTGTTTTTTCACTGCTCTACTTTCTCTCTTTTGCTCTAGTCTGTAGCTGTGATGCTGCGGGCTTTAGAAACAATCCAATCCCGCACAATAATTTACTGAGCCTTTATCTAGGGTATCCATCAATGGCTATTAGCAGGGATGCAAAACCATGCTCTGAAATGTCCCTAGCCTCTGTTTGCCAGAAGCTGGGAATGGGTGAAAGGGAATGGATCACTTGATGAAGACCTGTTCTGTTTATTCCCTCTGGAGCACCTGGCATTGGCCACTTTTGGAAGACAGGATACTGGGTGGACCTTTGGTCTGATGCAGGATGGCCACTCATATATATCAAACTTCTTCTCAACATTTTACCTGAGCTGTTTTAGTGGTACCAGATAAAGGCAAAAAGCGTATCATCTATGCATGGAGACCTCTGAAAATCCTACGTATGGGACCGCCATATGACTGGAAGCTCAATCTTCAAACTAGTTAGGTTGTTTGCCCAGTTAGAAGTTTGTTCCAAAACCTCACTCCTTTGATGGCTAGACACCTGCTAATTTCCAGCCTGAATTTATTTATGGTGATATATACCTGTTTGTTCTGGTGGCAACATTCTCCAATAGATTAAATAGCTCTGCTCCCTCCCTGATGTTTACCTTCCAGTGCATTTATAGAGAGCAATCAGATCCCTCTCAGCATCTTTTTGTTTGGCTAAACAAGCCAAGCTCTTTTCATCTTCCCTTGTAAGATTGGCTCTTCATTTCCTGATCACCCCAGTAGCCCTTCTCTGCACATCTTCCAGTTAGAATTCCCCTTTATTCAGCAGAGGTGACCAGAATTGCACACATGATTCCAAACGGGGTCTTACCAGTGCTTTGTCCAATAGTATTAATAATACCCTAGTTCCACTGGAAATGCCTTACCTCATTGGAGCAGGCAGTCATGATAAAACTACGGGTAGATTTGTGCATGCATTTTTGTCTGGGCAAATGCACAGATACAGTAATGAAAATTGACAGTCCTATCCAGCCATCCCTGTCTGGGAGCTGCCCACATTAATTGCATTGGTGAGCGAGAGCCTCAGTAGACTTAATGGAGCCTGGGTCTTCTCTTTTCCATGGTGATAAGTAGTATTATTGAGGTAGTTTATTCTGTATACACCAAGGGAAGCCTTTTCCAGAGGCACTGCCTGAGCACATCCAGAGACAATAGCAATATAGAAAACACTTTTTTTGTTTCCTATCCCATCAGTCCATGTTTCTGTTTGCCTCCAGTTGCAGATGAGAGAGAAAAGGGAGCTGAAGTAACGTCTTTTATTGCACCAACAAAGTTGGTGGAAGTGACAATCCTTCAAACGCAACTGGCCTTGTCTCTCTCATATCCTGGGACCAACATGGCCACCTCACCACAGCAAACAACAATCGGAAATAGCAAATTGCTAATATGTTTTTCATTGGCTTTGCTTTGTTCGGCTGCAGCTTGTCCTTGAGTTCTCTCGCAGCAATGCCAGTGCAAAATTCAGATGCCTCCCTTGGCCTCATGTAGCTATTGACATTTTCCTCATCTGTACAATTATTAAGTGTGTTCCTGTTGCACAGAACCAAGGTCTCAGATCTTTCATACTATGCATTGACAACCAATATCTGTTTAATTCTGGCCTAACAAGCAACTCTAGTTTAGATTGGCAGCATCGTCCCCCCGTGCCCTAAAGCTGAGGGCTCGGCATACTTTATTACTGTATATCAGCCTCCGAGCTCAATTTAAAAGCATCAAAGCTCACACATTTTACGAGACTGCATATTGTCACTACTAAAATCTCATTTTATCTTTCTAGTTACCTCATTTCGCTGCAGCATAATGTTTGGTGTTAATGACACAGCAATGGTAATAAAATGTCTCTATGATGATTTAATGCACCAACAATTCTCTCCCCAACAGCCTTGTGACTAGTACTCACTGTTATGATGGACTGCTCATACACTTATTAAACATTTATTGTTTCCCCAATAAAAGTAATCTTAGATGTATTCAATTATTAATATAAGTAAGGCACAGCATAGGAAACAGCAGCAATCTCATTTTCCTTTTGCACATCCATCTCCTCTCTTATTCAGCCAACACAGGGGGAAAGAAAAAAGGTCATTTAAGCTGAATGACTGCAAAACATATGAGCCCCACAGCACAGAAGTGAAGTTCTGACCTGCGCCTATGCCAGAAAATCAATAGGAACCCCCCACAACTTCAGGAATGTATGATGGAGGAGAGAAAGCCAGAATCTGGCAGGGCTGAAAATTTCCGAGATCCAGGATTGCTGACCCTCTGCAGCATAGGGTAGTTCCCAGTGCACCGTTTCCGGCTCTGAGGATGTTCACATCTCTGCACAAGGCCTAGGCATCACTAACCTACTTAAGCCCTATTCTGAGCGGAAGTAGGACTTAGAGGAGCATAGGCTCATACTCTATACCTTTTGCACAAGGGTGTGTTTCACTTGGAGGCCAGGAAATGGATGGGGGAGGGATTATCAGGACTGTTGTAGCCAAGAAATGGATGAATTTAATTGTTGTTCCTATTGCGGTAGCACATATAGCGCCAGTCAGGGACCCATAGTGCAAGGTGCTATACACAAATATACCCTCCCAAAAAAGGAGTGCCTGCCCTGAAGAGCTTATACTTTAACTAGAAGAGAGTCAGCATTTGGGTACAACCAACTGATAGGGGCAGAACAAGGTAAGAGGGACACAGTTATGATTAGGCTAATGAACAGAGATCACACAGCACACCAATGGCCTAGCACTTTTCAGGGTTGTTTGCTGTAATGGGGTGGCTTCTTACTGAGCAACACCTTGTGGCCAGGGTTGCTTTGCAGTCCCCCTGTTTGTTGTTTTTTGCGAGACCCTTTAAGTGCCCCACGCAGTCTCTCTTGTAGCTGACAGCACCTCCGCCCCAGGCTGGTTTAACAATAGACAAGATTCAAACAGTCCTCGGAGTTCTTCATAACAAAGGGTTTGAACAATCCTCAGAAAGTCCTGAAAATAAAGTCCATCACTGCCCCTGAAAAGTCCATACTCAGGCCAGGCTCTTCCACTGCACACAGAGCTCTTCCTTTTTCTGGTGTGCTCCTCCTGTCGCTGCCAGTCCCAGCCGTCTGTGGCTGGAACCCAGCCCCCTGGCCTTGGCTTCCCTCTCCTTCATTGTCTCTCTCCAGACACCTTCTCCTGATTGGCTGGAAGAGAGGGGACCCTTTCTCCACCCTACTCTATGGGGCTCCTGATCACAGGCCCTTAAAGGTACAGAGTCCTGGGGTTTTCCCCCCATCCAACTCCTAATTCCCCAGTACTGCTTTCTCTCCTTTGCTACTAGGCCTTTTTCCAGGTTTTTGTTCAATCCAAATCCCTGGGACAGTCTCTTGTGGTCCTCTCTATCCCTAAGGGCATACTCTGTTATGCTTGGGCATTGTGTATATTAGACCTGTTCAAGGACCAGCCCCTTTGCTTTGTTAGGGACCTGTGTAAATGTGTTTTCCAATCAGTCCACTCCCTTCACATCCCTTGAGTTTTGCTTTGAGATCTGAGATCAAGTGAAGCTAAAATCACAGGGTGAGAGTCGCTTGCAAAGGTCAAAGTCGAGGTTTTGTGCCAAACCCACACAAAATCCCAGCTAGAACGCAAAACTGTTTATTGGCCCAAGTCCACCTGAAACAGGCCCAGGATTCCTCCTGTACTTCACCATTAACATGATCCAAGTTTCATCTTTTTTAACCAGGCCGAAAATGTGTAGTTTCAGGTTTCATCGTATATTTTCCGTAAAGCATCAGTGTGTATTCGCTTTCAGAAGGGGATTTATACCTATTTGGAAGCACCTGCCAGAATTTAGCCGTATGTTGGCAAAACAACTCTACATATATACAACTCCAGCTGAATAAAACTATGTGGAAGAGAAATCAATCAGAGAAATCAATCAGAGAAATCACAGATGCTGAGAAGAGTGAAGCTTTAACAAGATGGGACAGTTACAATCCAACTCTACTTTTAGCACCTCTGGCTAGATTCTGTTCTTGGGTAAATAATTCTTTTCACTCATTTTCATTATTAATTATTTGTATTACAGTAACACCCAGAGACCTCAACTATGATTCGGGCCCCACTGCATGAGGCGGTGTACAGACACATAGTAAAAGTCGGTCCCCACACCTCAAAGACCTTCCAAGCTAAATAACCCCCTATTTTTAAGTCACAGACTCAGAGCTTGTACCTGCAGTTGTTTTTTGTGTAGTCAGATGTGCTGCGCTATGGTATCAACTCCATACAGTCTTACAAAGTCTCTGGGATCAAACCCCAGAGCAATACAGCGTCAGTGGACTGGGATTCCCCACCCAATCCGAGTCCCCCCCCTGTCGGGCTAGGTGAATCATGGTCCCTAGGCTATCTCTTCCACAATCTCTCCCCCTTCCATAAATTTATTTCCATGAGTTGGATAATCACATTTCCATAACACAAACTCTACAGTACAGCAAAAGAACGGGTAGAGAACTACACTGGGGCAGAAAGATAAATGAAGCCTGCCAGAGCTAGCTTTGTTTCTTTCCTGCTACATGGGAAGCAGATGGCGGCTTTTCATTTTGACCCCTTCTAGCACTGGGGCTTGCCTTTGCTTCTTTGCTCTGCACTGCCACGTGCTCACAAGCTTCAAAAATATTTTTCATCCTTTGAGTTGGTTGAATTGGTTTGGACTTTGACCATCTTTTTCCACGTATTCCGGACACCGGCTCCAATAGTTGGGCATGGCCAATTTGTGTTTGGCGTAGGCCCTTGGTTAAGTCATGGAAGATACTGCTCAGCATGGGTAAGGGTGGCAGAATTCAGCCCGTTGTGCATAAGGAGAGTTGGATGGAGCCTTTTCTTTTTAGTATCGCCCTGCTGCCATTTCAGAAAGATGCAACAGTCGTACTAGCCAAGTGAAATTGAAAACGCCATCATCCTTGAACGCTGCTGTCAGATGTTGCTGCTGCTCTCGTGTTCTGAGTTTGATAAATAAAACAATAATGAGATGATAACAAGTGGATTGTTGGTAGAGCTTCAAATGAGAGATGGGGAAGGTCACATTTCCCTCTAACGAAAGAGCACCACGGTGGCCTCTCAGCTGGAATTAAATGAAATATGTGTATCACTTGAAAGGGCCATCATTTTTCAGATGTCTAGTGTATTGTTAGTACAGCTTATCTGCACAAGTAACCCAGACAGAAAGAAGGGCAGAGAGAAACCCACAGCGCATACCAATGCTGCTCTGAACTCCAATAATGGGGAAAGCGTGTTCTTCCCAACCTGTTGCTTCTCAGGAATGCAGCCTATCCCCAAGGAGCAGAAGGGCTGGCTTCTCTTCTTCAATAGAACTGGGTGAATAATTCATAATGACTCATCTATTCTAGGAATTCCACCTCTCTCTTCTGTTTGCAAACTGTCCATGAGCAGATTTTCATTCCCCACACATATTTTGTTATTCAAAATGATTCCTTAAAAAGCTGCTGGGGGTAATTATTGTCTGGCAGATTGGGCAGAAGCTTTTCACGGTGAGTTTCCTTGGCTTGCCTACCAGTGTGCCATGATTCGATGAATAGAACTCCACACTATTATGTGAATGACAGAAGCATACGGAGGTCCCCACCAAGACGGAAGCTCCCATGCGTTAGGCACCATACAAGCATATCATGGGAGACAGCCCCTGCTCCTGAACAGCTCACTGTATAAATTGCCACGATACACAAAGGGGGGGGAGGGAAACTGAGGCACAGAGCAGGGATGTGACTTGCCCAGCATCACAGAGTGAGTCAGTAACAGAACTGTGAGCAGAAGCCTGGTCTCCTGACTCCCAGACTAACACCCTATGCAGTAGACTGTGCAGCCTCCCCTCTTAAAATCATGTTTCTGATATAGGTTTCAATGCTCGTCCTCAGCAAATGTAAAATTCTCCTATAGATACATAAAATGCACCTTTTCCATGGACATCTTTTCTGGTAAACTCACTTGCTAAAATATTCATGGGAAATGCACATAAAAGGTAGGTAAAGCTAAATTCCACTGAAAAATTCAAATGAATATTCTCAGATGAGTTTTCGCAGTAGTCATCTAGCTTTGTGTTTCATGCTCTTGGAATTCCTGCTAAAATCCTGCCCCAGGGGAGGAGCGGAAAAATAGTGGAGGATGAAATGACTTTCATGCTTCTCTTCTCTTGTAGGGAGAAATCTGTAGCTGAAAAAGAAATTCCTTATCACTGATTGATTGATGGCACATTTCACAGCGCAGTACTGCCTGGCCTGACAAAAAACAGCCTGATAGTGGTGGTGGTGGGGAGTTAGGAGTTAAATATAATCATATGTTTTTATATGTTTTTATATTGGGGAAGTATTTTTACTGTTAAAACCAATGAAACCTCAGCTCCCCAAATATGAACCTCTTAGGACTGGACAGTCTTAACATACATAAAACTCCCATAGACTTCAATAGGAACTACAAACAGATAAAGGCTCAGGGGTTGTTATGTAGGATTAAATTCTATGGTCCATATTCCTGACCCCCCAGCCCCATCCTCTCTATGTGCTGCTGAACTAGCTAGCTGGGGCATTCTTCTTGACTGGAATTCTCAGGGGGTGTAAGAGCCACGAGGATCCCCAGACCAGGTGATTTTCTAGGGACATGTCAGGAGCAGGAGAGGGAATGGGGGGATGTTATCCCAGCCAGTAGAACAGCCCAGTGGTGCTGCCAGTTACCAGCTGGTGAAACTTAAAGCAGCTCTGAGAGGGTCATATTGATTCCAGGCTCATCCCAGGATCCAGGGGATGGAAAGGTGGCTTCAGACCTCCTTGAACCCCTCCCACTTTGTCCCATGCAAAGCATTAGCAAACCTGTATGTTTAGCTCTGTAGCTACCCAAATTCCAGGCCATCCTGAGCACCTGAAACAAGCTCGTTTCCACTAATTAGTCCTGAAGCCCTTGGATCATCCTCACTTTGAATAATCCTTACTCACACAAGTGATTCTGGAGAGCGATTTCCCCCAAATGTGAAGGAGAGCAGGGGGGAGAAGGCAGAGACACATTCCGATTGCCCTGCTGTGTGAGGACGGGCTTACGGCATCCCTTAAAGGGGTCTCACCAATGACTCTCCTCCTGGCACAAAGGAGGAGCTCTGTCTTGCCTTGCAGGCATCTCTCCACTGCTCCCACTTTTGTGGGGCAGCTCCACCCCTGCCCTGCTGCACAGGTGTGGTGAAGAGCCAAGGCCCATGTTATATGAATTTCATGGTCATCGCTCACACTACATTTCCTTCCCAATATTTATGATGGCCAGACAGCTTGGATAAGGGGGAAGAGCTTTGCCAGCTGTGGCCATGCTTGTAATATACTTGTTGAGAATGATTATTGGCATTTATAGTCGGATCACTTAGGGCCAGATTCTGCCATCCTTACACTGAGTTGTCCCTTAATTGTGTGACTAGCTCCATTGATGTTACCGGGACTACTCACAGAGTAACAGATGAGGTGGTGGCATCTGGCCCTGAGATGTGTGTTCTTATAGTCAGGTACAGGAAATGACAGAGATATTGAAGGAAGGATGGTTTATAAATACAGATTACAAGAGTGGTACCTGATCTCAGAGCCAGGAAACTGATTTATTTGTGTTTGAGGTTAGTTTTTGAGAGGAGAGAACATGAGAAACATCCTTAACGTTATTGTCAAGAGAAATTCTGATCTAGAACTGTACTGTAATTGTTTTCATTTGTGTGAGGCCATCTGGTATTTTTAGCTATTTCAGTGTCAGAAAGACACATTCACCCAAATGATTCCACAAATGAAATAATGCATGTTTGGGCTGATTCTATCAGCAGTAAAAGTATGGGCAATGGAAAGAAAGACAACATTTTTCTTGCTCATTATATAAAGTATGGAATTTTTATTATGCAAAATCAACTTCTAGAAATACCAGCTGAACAACCACACTTTGCAAAACTCCCCAGTTTGTTATTTGGTTACTTATCTTCTGGTAGCACCTTCCAGCCCCACATTTCAGTAAAGATGTGGACAAATTGGAGAAAGTCCAGAGAAGAGCAACAAAACTGATTAAAAGTCTCGAAAACATGACCTAAGACAGAAGTTTGAAAAAATTGGGTTTGTTTAGTCTGGAGAAGAGAAGGCTGAGGGGGGACATGATAACTGTTTTCAAGTACATAAAAGGTTGTTACAAGGAGGAGAGAGAAAAATTATTCTTCTTAACCTCTGAGGATAGGACAAGAAGCAACGGGCTTAAATTTCAGCAAGGGCGGTTTAGGTGGGACATTAGGAAAAGCTTCCTGTCAGAGTAGTTAAGCACTGGAATAAATTGCCTTGGGTGATTGTGGAATCTCCGTCATTGGGTATTTTTAAGAGCAGGTTGGACAAACACCTGTCAGGGATGGTCCAGATAATACTTAGTCCTGCCTTGAGTGCAGGGGACTGGCCTAGACGACCTCTCAAGATCCCTTCCAGTTCTATGATTCTACAATATACTTCTGGATGTAACAGGTATTCTTAAGTTCAAGACCTTTGCTGATTTATACCAGCTGAGACTCTGGCCCAGAATCTTTAGAGTTAAGAAACCAGAGTGGCTTTGTTTGTTTATTTTTTCATCTTTGGGTTCATTGACAAATCGGTGGCTGCTTACATAACTGCCCTTCACTGGAAAGTCAGTCTCATAAAGCATGACTGAATACAATCAGATATAATGATTTCTGCAGTACAATGTGCATAGTCCTATAACACAAGATTTTGTTTGTGATTTGAAAGTGTGGCTTTGCATCTGATTAGAAATTGAACGTGAGACTTATGATTTTGAGTGAATACTAGTAAAATGCAACTTGTAGGAATGTGTATTGTACAGAAGATCCAGAATGGCCAATAGAACTGAAGAAATGTATGGTTCCGTTTGAACAAGTTCAGACCTGGAAAACTTTTGGTATCTTTCTGTCTTAAACCATTGGCACAAATTGATATTATAATTGACCAATCTATGGGTGAGATTAGACAACACTGACTCTTGCTGGTGAGCACATGTCTTCTTTGGGGCTAGTGGTGTGTCAGAGTGCTCACCGATATGAGTAAGGGTTATGCACTCTGGCCAAGCAGCACTACCTTAGGTAATGAATATAAACAGAGTGTGATGATTTCTAGGAAGAAGGGAAATGAGAATAGAAGAAAAACAAACTCAGGGTTAGATGGTCACAGCTCTTGTCTCATAACTCAGGGAACTAAGAAGGCATGTGGAGAATAAATCAAAGTTTGACTCCAGCCATGATGGGAAGACCAGGAGCTACTCACCCACTACGCCCCACTGCAAGCAAGTGGGTGTGGTGTGGGAAGAGGGACCTTGGGAGTAGGAAGAGATTTGGCTACTAAGGATGCTTAAGGGGAGCATAAAGCTCCAAGATTCAAAGCAAGGACAGGCATCCATAATGTTGTCTACACTAGACCCTTCACTAATGATTGCAAGGTTAGATGCACCAGTTTAAATGTGTCCACTGGTGTCCTGACCATTGTGTTGTCTAACTTTTCTCAGAGCAGCTCTGGGTGACTCAGTCAGAGAGGTCAAAAATGACAGATTTTTCTTTAAAATGTTGAAATTGTATTGCATCTTTTTTAAAAAAATCATGCATTTAATTTTTTTATTGAAAATATCAAAAATGGTTTTCAATAAATGAAAGCAATCTAGAACCATTTGGATTATATTTTCAGTCAATATTTTGAAAAAAATATCCAGAAAGGCAAGGAAGTTTTCAAGAAAAATATCAGCAATGATGACATTTTTGTTTTGTTTCTTTTTGTGGTGGGAAATGTTGATTTTGGAAAAAGGTCATTTTTCATTTGAAAAAAACCTTTTCATTTGGAACATTTTGACCAGTTCTAAACACTGCAATTTAGACGCCAGCAGATGCTCGCACACCTTTCCTGCCCAAGTACTGAAGCTGCAATGGTGACAAAACTTGAAGACAGGAAAAGACTCGTGTGGACAAGCCAAAGATTTGCTCTGTTTCAAAAGAGAAGCCAAGTTGTCATTGAGGAATAAATGTGTGTGTATCCCACTGTTGAGGGTGTTATGCATTCTCCTTCTGTGCCCAGCCCACAGAAGGCAGGAATCTCTTATAGCTTTTCATTTGGGAGACTTGTTCTTCAGTTCAACTGATAGCAAATCCTGCTTTTAGCTCTGGAGATCCGCAGTGTGCCAGCCGAGAAGGTGACTGCATTAGTGCAGAGGCCTTTTAGTGTTTAAAAAATCTGTCACTCTTAATTGTGTTTGCAGACAGAAAACTCAATTGCTGATTCTTTCTATTTTTAATGCAGAAAAGGTTAAATTGACAATATACAGGAGGTAGCTTTGGAAGGTTTTTTTTTTTTTTTTTGCAATTCACCAAAGCACGTGATAGAACATTAAGGAAATCGGAGATGAAAAATACCATTTGAATCATCTAATCCATACCTCTGACAATCCAGGCCATATATTTTTTTAATGTCCCATGTCTTAGTGGTCCTACCGCCTAAGACGATTTCACAGTCTAATTCATTTCATCATCAGGAAGCTTTTCCAGACAGCCAGAGTTTTCTTTCATCCATTTTAACTCCTGAAGCTGTGTGAGTCCTTCCAAGTTCAGCTCAAAATGGGTTCACCCATCTTTAGCGAATGCTGATTTACAAGGACTTCACAGACCCAAGAGATCAAAAAGGTTTGTGTTCCTTCAGGCATCTCATCACAATACTCTAGGCAAAGTAGAGAGATTTCCGCCCATATCTCCCACTAGTTGGCTGCTTTGACAGAACGGAAAGTGGGATTACACAGTAGAATTCTGATCTCAGGTAAATAAATTTTCCCTTATAAATATAGGCTATAATCCTTCAGTTAGCTATAATCACAATTCATGTGCTGTTCTGCATTGTTTGTTTACTTATTTATTTAATGGCAGACTGATTTAAAATGAATCTCAGGGACTCATTGAAAGCTATTGTTTCCTTAGGAAATTAGATTTGACAGTGCAAAGTTAAGAGAGGAAGACAGCAAAAAGAGAACCACACACAAATGATGAAATGATGCTCATTAAGGCATTCAGTACTCTTCTCTAAGGAACTCAGGTACTGTGATGAGGCGGGATCTAGAAGAACCAGAGTAGAAAGATACAGAACAGATACCTGATTTGACAGCCTGAATGGAAAAGTAAAAAGGCAACACTGGGCAAATAGACATATGATGAATTCATAGAATCATAGAAGATTAGGGTTGGAAGAGATCTCAGGAGGTCATCTAGTCCAACCCCCTGCTCAAAGCAGGACCAACACCAACTAAATCATCCCAGCCACGGTTTTGTCAAGCTAGGTCTTAAAAACCTCTAAGGATGGAGATTCCACCACCTCCCTAGGTAACCCATTCCAGTGCTTCACCACCCTCCTAGTGTAATAGTGTTTCCTAATATTCAGCCTACACCTCCTGCACTGCAACTTGAGACCATTGCTCCTTATTCTGTCATCTGCCACCACTCAGAACAGCCAAGCTCCACCCTCATTGTAACCCCCTTCAGGTAGCTGAAAGCAGCTATCAAATCCCCCCTCATTTTTCTCTTCTGCAGACTAAATAATCTCAGTTCTTCAGCCTCTCCTCATAAGTCATGTGCTTCAGTCCCCTAATCATTTTTGTTGCCCTCTGCTGGACTCTTTCCAATTTTTCCACATCCTTCTTGTAGTGTGGAACCCAAAACTGGACACAGTATTCCAGATGAGGCCTCACCAATGCTGAATAGAGGGGAAAGATCACATCCCTCGATCTGCTGGCAATGCCCCTATTTATACAGCCCAAAATGCCATTAGCCTTCTTAGCAACAAGGGCACACTGTTGACATGTCCAGCTTCTCGTCCACTGTAACCTCTAGGTCCTTTTCTGCAGAAATGCTGTCTAGCCACTTGGTCTGTAGTCTGTAGCAGTGCATGTAATTCTTCTGTCCTAAGTGAGGGACTCGGCACATGTCCTTGTTGAACATCATCAGATTTCTTTTGGCCCAATCCTCTAATTTGTCTAGGCCCCTCTGTATCCTATCCCTACCCTCTAGCATATCTACCACTCCTCTCAGTTTAGTGTCATCTGCAAACTTACTGAGGGTGCAGTCCACACCATCCTCCAGATCATTAATGAAGATATTGAACAAAACCAGCCCCAGGACCGATCCTTGGGGCACTCTGTTTGATATCGGCTGCCAACTACACATCAAGCCATTGATCACTACCCGTTGAGCCCGACGATCCAGCCAGTTTTCTATGCACCTTATAGTCCATTCATCCAGCCCATACTTCTTTAACTTGCCGGCAAGAATACTGTGGGAGACCATATCAAAAGCTTTGCGAAAGTCAAGGAATAACACATCCACTGCTTTCCTCTCATTCACACAGCCAGTTATCTCATCATAGAAGGCAATCAGGTTGGTCAGGCATGACTTGCCCTTGGTGAATCCACGTTGACTGTTCCTGATCACTTTCCTCTCCTCTCTATCTTATTATTTCCTTGTACTCCCCCATTGGTCTGTCTGTAGCTATATGTTGTTTCTTATCTTATACTTAGATTGGATGCTGTTTGGGGCAGGGAGTGTCTTTTTGTTCTGTCTGTACAGAGTCTAGTACAGTGGGATCCTGATCCATGACTAGGGCTGCCAGGCGGTATGGTATTGAATAAAAATAAAACAGGGGGTAATGATTCTTGCGTAGTGGAGGCATAGTTCTGTAGGTACATTCACATCTCCTGTGTACACGGTATATTCCTTAGGTATTGGGGCCCCAGCCCAGAAAAGCACCTAAGCACATGTGCATGGATTGCCCAGATGAGTTCTCTTGAATAAAGGTTTGCACATCCTCAAATGCATTGCAGGATCTGGCCTTAGGCTCCTTTGCAGCCTAGGGGACCGTATACTCTTCCTACTGGAAACACAGAGGAGAATGTGAAGGTTCCCGTTTCACTCTTAGTTTGTGTTCACATTGAACATGGTATCACAAAGAACAAGCCTGGGAAGAGTTTACTATGCAAGTTGATGAGTGATTAGCTATAGATGGATGTTTTTATCCTTGTGAAGAGATAGTTAGAGAGAAGAGAGAGTGGCTGCCACTACATTTCAATGCCATAATTGAGTTGGAAGGACTCTTAAATCCTGGAAAATGGTTTTCAGTCCTTAAAAAGGTAGTTTTAAAACCCCTTTATATTTGCTTTTGACAGCTGCTGGAACTATTACAGTAGGAGATCACATAATTAACTGGGAAAGTTCTTTGGGAGTTTGATACCATCATTTATCATGATAATACTAGCAACCAAGAACAGATTGGCATGTGATGGATATTTATTCAGCATTACCTACTCATGACACTAAAAAATAAATTACTCATTGCTAAGATGGGCACAAACCAGAAGCCCGAATTCTAACACCTACAACCATGCAGGGAGAGTAAAATCCAAATCTAGATCTGGTGCCATATGATAGATCCAAAAAACAACCCCCTGGATCCAAACATCAGACTTGGGGAGGTCAGATTTGAATGTATTTTATGACTTGAGCTCCTTCCCAGATAAGGGCACATGGGCTAGGCTGTGTGCAAGCCTTCCCTTTTATTAATACAAAGTCAATACATGGAAAAAGTCCTCAACTTGGGGTGCCATATAGGCAGCAGAAATACACGTACTCAGTCTACGATAGCACACCAGAGTGTGCAGTGAGCAGATGATCCCGTGGCCATGTTTGTGGGACCTATATTTAAAACCGATAGATTGATCTAGTTCAATTAATTTATTTATTTAAAATGCGTCCATCTAAAGCTCTCGGGCCACAAACAGAAATGACTAATACTAATTAAAATACAGCAGAAGCTTTTGTTTTTAATTAAAATGACTTTAAAATGTTTTCTTAATCCCTTCCACTCAGGAAGTGAAATATAATCTGTTACAGACTCTAATGTCAGTGATCCTCAGGAACTTACTTTACAATTAAACTCCAGCGTGCTGTCACATCTGCCAAGTCTTAGCCATGGCAGCATGTGGCTTGGTAATTTTGAAGCACTTGGAGGAGAGGATGGTGATCAGAAACAGTCAACACGGATTCACCAAGGGCAAGTCATGCATGACCAACCTGATTTCCTTCTATAATGAGATAACTGGCTGTGTGGATATGGGGAAAGCAGTGGATGTGATATATCTTGACTTTAGCAAAGCTTTTGATATGGTCTCCCACAGTATTCCTGCCAGCAAGTTAAAAAAGTATGGATTGGATGAATGGACTATAAGGTGGATAGAAAGCTGGGTAGATCGTTGGGCTCAATGGGTAGTGATCAAAGGCTGAATGTGTAGCTGGCAGCCGGTATCAAGCAGAGTGCTCCAGGGGTCCGTCCTTTGGCCATTTTTGTTCAACATCTTCATTAATGATCTGGATGATGGGATGGATTGCACCCTCAGCAAGTTCATGGATGACAATAAGCTGGGGGGAGAGGTAGATACACTAGAGGGTAGGGATAGGATACAGAGTGACCTAAACAAATTGGAGGATTGGGCCAAAAGAAATTTGATGAGGTTCACCAAGGTCAAGTGCAGAGTCCTGCACTTAGGACAGAAAACCACCTGGCTAAGCATCAGTTCTGTAGAAAAAGAGCTGGGGACTATAGTGGACGAGAAGCTGGACATGAGTCAATAGTATGTCCTTGTTGACAAGAAGGCTAACGGCATATTGGCTGCATTAGTAAAAGCATTGCCATCAAATTGTGGGAAGTGATTATTCCCCTCTATTCGGCACTGGTGAGGCCACGTCTGGAGTACTGTGTCCAGTTTTAGGCCCCTCACTACAGAAAGGATGTGGGACAAATTGGAAAGAGTCCAGTGGAGAGCAACGAAAATGATTAGGGGGCTGGGACACACGAATTATGAGGAGAGGCTGAGGGAACTGGGATTATTTAGTCTGCAGAGAGAAGAGTGAGGGAGGATTTGATAGCAGCCTTCAACTACCTGAAGGGGGGTTCCAAAGAGGATGGAGCTTGGCTGTTCTGAGTGGTGGCAGATGATAGAATAAGGAGCAATGGTCTCAAGTTGCAGTGCAGGAGGTGTAGGCTGCATATTAGGAAACACTATTTCACTAGGAGAGCTGTTTGATTGGCAATCCCTCAATTCCAGGATTATCTCTACTATGGATTTACATATGGGTCCTGAAATGACTCAGGAGTCTGACCCTGGAACCTCAAATCTGTCCACAGTAGGTACAGTAGCCTGCTTGGAGAAGGTTCTTTCCCCCTTTTTCCTCTCTCTTTTTTCAGTTTCAAGGGCAAAGTGTTTCTCCTCGAAGTGGGCCACTACCTGATGGAGTATATGGCGCCATTGGGGTCGGCTGGTGGCTTGCTCTTCCCAGCTTGTGATGTCCACATCAGTTTTCTTAAGATACATTTTCAGTGTGTCTTTCTAGCATTTCCTCTGACCACCATGGGGTTTCTGATCATGGGTGAGCTGAGGGTAGAGGACTTTTTCTGGGAGGTGAGAGTCTGGCATTTGCCAACGATGTCCAGCCCAGCAACGTTGATGCTTGAGGATCATTGCTTCAATGCTGGTGACATTAGCTTCAGTGAGGATGTCGGTGTTAGTGCAGATGTTAAAACATCTTCCCACTTGATGCGAAGGATCTTCTGGAGGCATCATTGATGATACCCCTCCCAACTGTTGAGGTGTTGTCGATAGGTCACGAGGCTTTGCATCCGTAGAGGAGTGTAGGAACAACAACTGACTTATAGATCTGGATCTTGGTGCCCTGCCATAGGTCATGGTCCATGAAAATGCATCGGAGCAATTTCCCAAAGGAAGTACTTGTGAACTGGATCCTGTGCTGGATCTCACTGTTGATTTCTGCATTTTGAGAAAGTTGGCTACTGAGGTAGCAAAAGTGTTCAGCTGTCTCCAAAGTCTGATCCTCAATGGTGATTTGTGGTGGGTCATATGCAAGTCCTGAAGCAGGTTGACTGAGCACTTTAGACTTCTCAACATTGAGTAAGAATCCTAGGCTTCAGTAAGCTTGTACAAGAAAATTCAGTATGGACTGAAGGTCATTCTTAGTTTGCACGAGGATGACACAATCATCAGCATAGTGAAGATCAGTAATGGATCTCCTGAAGACTTTGGACTTCAAGCAGAGACGTCGAAGATTAAAGAGCTGCCCATCCATTCTATATTAAATGTCAACTCCATTGGTGAGATGATTTTTAACGAGGACCAAAATGACTGCTAAATAGATGGAAACAGGGTTGGGACAACAACGCATCCTTGCTTAATCCCAGTTTTGATGATGAAAGGCTCCATTTTAAGGCCATTACAGAGAACCATGGCAGTCATCTGATCATGGAGAAGCCTTAGAACCTTACTAAATTCTGGAGGGTGGCCAAATCTGGCCGGAACCTTCCACAGAGCTTCACAATTGACAGAGTCAAAGGCCTTTGTCAAATCAATGAAAGCCATGTACAAGTCCTGATTTTGCTCCCGAGATTTTTCCTGGATTTGGCGGGCAATGAAGATTATGTCAGTTGTCCGGTGGGATGGTCTAAAACCCCACTGAGATTCATGAAATATTTCCTCAGCAAGGGGAAGTAATCTGTTTAAGAGGGTACCGCCAAGAATTTTTCCTGCTGTAGCTAGCAAGGCAATGTCTCAATAGTTTCCACACTCCGACTTATCTCCTTTCTTAGAGATTGTAACAACGTTAGCATTTCTCAAATCTTCTGGAATCTTCTCAGTATACCAGATATGAAAATCTTGACAGAGTTCTGACCAACATTCCCAACGAGTACAAGATCATTCTCCTTAAGGTTTTTAAGGCTAGAGTCAGGCAGGAGTCAGATCTCTGGAATGGCACTATCGGAAAAGAAGGCATAGGAAAGGCTAACTACAACAGCATCCTTCTCCTGAGCAAATGCATAGAAGATGGCCTGATCTTTAGACACAGTGAGAAGTATAAAACCACCTGGAGACACATTCGCTCCAGGCACTGGCACCTGCTTGATTATGTTATTGTTAGAACTCAAGATCAGAAGGATGTCCGCCTACGAGGGCCATGCATGGAACCAATGACGGTTGGACAGACCATCGCCTTGTTAGATAAATCATGAATTTCCAGATCAACTCAAGACATTACAAGCAGGCAAAATCAGTATGAAAGAAATTCAACATCAAGTCCCTTGAAGATATAGTGATTCGGGAGAAACTTCAGCAGTGTCTTCAAGAGAAGTTTGTCACTATACCTACAGCTGAAGATGATAATTAAAGTTTCTGGAAGGGATTAAAGACAGCCATTCTCTTGGCATGTGCTGAGTCCATTGGCTATGTCACTGTAGACGGGTTCCGCTGGGGCTCGACCCTCCCTGAGGGGGAGGGGAGCTACACCAGCCTCGATGTCTTCCTTGCAATTACAGTCTGCGCTGGCCTGTTCGGCAGGTCAGAGCAGTGACAAGTCTAAGGGGGCCCAGCCCTTGGGGCGGACGGGGCACCAAACACAGTTCAAAGTAGCTCTGGCTGTTGGGAGCAAGGCAGAGCATCAAACACACCATTACAAGTGGCTCTGGCCCTTTGGGGCAGGGCAGAGCGGTGGCAAAGTCAAACGGGGCCCAGCCCTTGGTTCGGGCGGGGCACCAAACACAGTTCTAAACAGTTACCGGCCTATCTGACCGGGAAGAGGGGGAATCTGCCACCCGGTTACGGGTGGCAGGGGGAACGCAGGCCCACCCACTCCTCTGCGTTCCAGCCCGGGGCCCTGGTAGCGGTTGTCGCCGCTACTGGTCAGTGGGGTCCTGACCGCAACACACTGACATGGGCAACGGTAGCTCTGCAGTCTGACTGGAGTCAGCTGCCCCCAGGCTACTTCCTAATTCCCTCTCTATTCCTACCTGGTCCGGGGCCTCTGTTCCGGGCTGGGCGGCAGGTCCGGTAGGGTTTCGGGGAAGTCGGGTCACGCCTGGTTCGGGGGCTCCTCAGGGCCGTAGTAGGGGCGAGGCAGCTCTGGCGGCTCCTCGTCGTAGTAGGGGCGAGGCAGCTCTGGCGGCTCCTCATCATAGTAGGGGCAAGGCAGCTCTGGCAGCTCCTGGTCTCGGCCTCTGGCTCGGGCAGCCTCCCATTTACGAGGAGCGGCAGGCACGTCTGCTCCTGCCGAAGGCCGAGCCCCCAACTGAAGGCTGGGGCCCGGCTTTTATTCTTCCGTGTGGCCGCCTGACCCTTTGAGGGCTGGGACTTCCGCTCAGCGGCCCTTCCCCCGTGGATGACTGACGGGGCTCGACCCTCCCTGAGCGGGAGGGGAGCCACACCGCCTCACTACAGTCACCAAGACTGGTTTGATGAGAATGATGCTGAGATTTAGGGCTTGCTTGATCAGAAAAGAAAAGCTCATTGCATGTGGCAAAACAACATATCACAGCAGCAGAAGAAAGAGCCATCCAAGCAACTCAAGGCTGAAACCCAAAGGAAAATCTGTGACATCAGAAATAAGTGGTGGCAAAAAAAGTCTAAGGAGATTGAGCTTTATTCTGATAAACATGACATGAGGAGTTTCTTTCAGCCAATGAGGGCCATTTATGGCCCACGCTCCCATGGACCCACACCACTCCAAGCCCAAGACAGGTCAACGTATTTTAAAGCCAGCAAATCCAGATGGAAGGAGCATTTTGAGCTACTCCTGAACCATGAGTCAATTGTCTCTGATGCCTCCATTGAATCTATACCTCAATGACATGAAAGAGAACGTCTTGTTGACCCCCCCCTTCCTTGAAGAAGTAACATGAGCCATTATGCAAACGAAGAACAATAAGGAAGCAGGGCCAGATGGCAAATCAGCTGAAGTCTACAAGTTTGGAAGTGATGAACTGGTAGGGAAGCTCCACAAACTCATCAGTATGCTCTGCTAAAATGGCAGTGGGGGTAGCATTGACCTTTTCCTTCTAAAATATAGTTTTAAAACATTTTTATTAGGATTATTTTGCACTTGAATTTAAATTATTCACTCACCATCTTTACACCTTTCTTAGCTTTATTTATACAATGTATTTTAGGCAAAATAATGATGTTCCCACCTGTGACCATGATTGCTGGAGGGGCTGTACTGAGAATGCTTAATCAGGGCAAACTGCAAAGATTAGGACAGATGATCCTCAAAACTGGTGGTTTATTAGATTAGATTTCACCAAACTGCTTCTGTAATTCCAAGAATCCAAAATACAGTTCCCTTTAAGCAACCCAGCTGCTGGCTCCAACCCACACAGCAAAGTCTAACATAGTGAGGGTTACTAAAAACCTTATTCACCATATATAGAGTTCTACCAATCCCAAGAGATTGCAAATATTACCTCCCAAGTCAGTGAATATTTCAGATCTTACCCAAATATACCCAAAAAAGCCAATCTTTATTAATTAAATCTAAGATTTACTAAAAAAAGAAAAGAGAGTTAATATGGTTAAAAGATCATTATACATACAGATACGAAAAAAGTTCTTAAGTCAGTTTCATGGCAGAGATGGTGATGCTGCTAATTGGTAGAAATGCTTCTGGAATTAATTTTAAAAGTTATAGTCTAATAGGCAGTCCATGTGCAGAGTTTATTCAAATTTTTTTCATAAAAATTGCAGGGCTAATTCAGAATAGACATGGAGACCTCAGTCTTGTGACTTAGACGGCCCCTGACAAAGTTGAAGCAGATCTGAGATAGTGAGGATGAGGCTGAGTATTCCTTTATAGCTGAAATTCCGATGATAAGCCTCTTGGCAGCAAATGAGGACAGCAGGCATTCCTTGGATGAAGAATAGGTAATGTGCATTGTTGCTTTGAAGTAAATCTCTATTTCCTACGCATACATTGATAATGAGTTACAGTCATTAGCATAAGACAGTTAATCATTCAAATATTCATAGGTAGTTTACTACAAACTTCAAAGAGAAATAAAGACGATGTTATTACACCACAAGTCCCATCTAAATGTTAATGTTAATGTTAATATCCCCTTTTGATATCAAAATCAATAGAATATAGTAATGAAATATTAGAGACAGGAACCAAAGTTTAGCATTTACAAGCTAATTAGTCTTCTAACAAGATAAAGGTAAACACAGACAAATAAAATTAGTTTCTACTTCTGATTTTCTAACAATGCAGGCCTAGTTAACATGGCTTTGCTAACTATCTACAAAGAATAGCCCTGTTTACCATTTAAAAACTCTTCTAATGTGTCCTTACAAGCTGTTTTCAGGTCACACAACCTGCTGGTTGCTTAACCATCTCTAGCTCAGCGTCACGCCACCATTAGGCATCCCTGAAGAAAGAGCTGGACTTTAGAGAAGATTTCAAGGATTTTAAGGCTGTTTAAATGGAAGACCAGATTCTCTGCTGATAGAAATCCAAAAGGTCACTCTCTTTATTGGAAGGTGAGACCCTGGCCTGAAGGGTAGAACAGGCAACTATAGGAGACAGCTAACAGAAGGCCCTGGTTCCCAGTATGTTAGAGTCAGCACCACAGAAGCCAGTCTATCTATCTATCTATCTATAAATATATAGGCAGATCCTCAGTGGGTATAAAGTGAAATCAATGGAGCTATGGTATCTTACATCAGCTGAGGATCTGCCTCATAACATCTAGGTTTTCCATAGACACACACGCATAGAAGTATATATAATACAATTCTCCTATACATAGGAAAATGTGGTCCAAATGTGATTACTATAAGGGGATGCACAACTGGTTGAAAGACCACACTCAAAGAGTAGTTGTCAATAGTTTGCTGACAAACTAACACAATGTATCTAGTGGGGTCCTGCAGGGGTCAATCCTGGCTCTGGTACTAGTCAATATTTTCATTTATGACTTGGATAATGGAGTAGGGAGCATGCAAATGACATAAAGCTGGGAGGGGTTGAAAGCATTTTGGGAGGACAGGATTAGCATTCCAAACAACCTGAACAAATTGGAGAATTGGTTTGAAATCAACAAGATGAAATTCATTAAAGATAAGTGCAAAGTACTACACTTAGGAAGGAAATATCAAACACACAACAACAAAATGGAGAATAATTGTCTTGACTGCAGAAAAGAATCTAGGGATTATAGTAGATCATAAATTGAATATGAGTCAATCAATAATGTGATGCAGTTGCAAAAAAGGCTAATATAGTATTGGGAATGTTGCATGTAAGACCCAGGAAGTAATTATCACATTATACTCAGCATGGTGAGACCTCAGCTGGACTACTCTGTCCAATTCTGTGTGCCACACTTTAAGAAAGACATTGTCAAACTGGAGAGAGTCCAGAGGACAGCAACAAATTGATAAAAGGTTGAGAAAACCCAACCTATGAAAAAAGGTAAAAAAATATGGCCATGATAGCAAGAAAAGATGGAGGAGAGACCTGACCAAGGTTCCCTCTAATTTTTCCCACCCATGTGAGGAATTAATTCAGTTATGTGGAACAATATGGAGGCCATGTGTGACACATTGCCTCCATTTTGGTATACATAACAAAATCCAAGTGGTGGGGATAGGGCCGAGGGGTTAGGAGTTGGGAGGGGCTCACAGCTGGGGCAGAAAGTTGGGGTGCAGTGGGGTGAAGGCTCCAGTTGGGAGTGCAGGCTCTGGTGTGGGGCCAGGGATGAGGGTTTTGGGGTGTGGTTTGCCCTGGGGCTGTGATGGAGAGAGAGGACTCCCCACAGCTCTCTCTCCCTGCAACAGCACCTGGGCTGAGGGGGAGGGCAGCCTTTCCCCACTGCAGCAGCTCCAGGGCTGGGGACGCAGGATAGGCATCTCTCCCCTGGCCATGGCAGGTCAATGCCTGGGCTGGGTTGGGTCCAGGGCTGGGGGATAGGAATCTGTCCCGCTGCAGTCCTGAAGCGTCTGTGTTGCACTTAATAGGCTGCTGCGTGACTGTGCAGCTTAGGGGGTACTGAGGACCCAACAACAGTCTTCAAATGTGCTAAGGGCTGTCATAAAGAGGACTGTGAGCAGTTGTTCTCAGCTTAATCTGTGGCAAAGGAGATTTGGATGAGATGTTAAGGAAAACTTTCTAACTACAAGGTGGTTAAACTCTGGAATAGGCTCCCAAGGAAAGTTGTAGAATCTCCATCATTAGAGGCTTTTTAAGAACAGATTGGACAAACATGTCAGGCATGGCCTAGGCTTAATTGGTCTTGCCTCAGCACAGGAGGATGGACTTGATGACTTCCCAAGCTCCTGTGCAGCCTGACATTTCTATGATTCTATATATACCCACATATATCTCTCATCACATTAGAATAAACAACCAGGGTCCAGATCCCTCAAAAATGTAAAGTGGTGTAGCCCCACTTATATATATTGTCAAAAGTTTTAATAAATACATTTTCCTTTCCTTTTTTGGATAGGTATCTTTTTGAGGGCTTACGGAAGTAGAAATAGCTCAGTAAATAAAGGATCTGAAGCTCCAAACTTCTCATGGTAACAAATATCTGGTCCTACATGTCTGCTGGATCATCCTCTACATTGTTAGATACTTTGATTAATTTTTTAGCAGTTTCTTATTGTTATTGCTGTATGATCTGTGCTCCTGCCTAGCTGAAATTAAAGCCAAATAAAAAAGCAATGTCTTAGACTATTTCCAATTTTAATTGCTTATGTCTGCAATTAATAATTCAAGTACCCATATATATTTGCAGGCAGCTTCCTTAATTATTTCACATTCCATTTTTAACTTTGACTCCTTCTCATGTTTATTATTATTGGTATTTTTGCTGCCTCATTTCCCTGAAGTGGGTAAGTAAGGTCCCATGGAATCGTTTATATGCCTGGGCCCCTTCTGCAGCAAGGGAAAAGCAAAGTCTTATTAAAAGCAAGGCAACTGACTTTTGCTTACTGACAGAAACCACTTGAAAATCAATGAGAATTAAGGTCTGCACATAAAAATATTATTAGAGTTAGTTGTATACGCTTTCTTTAAGGGCACTTTTCATTTACTACGGCAGAGAGCTGCAGTTTTTGGACACAGTTTAAAACTGAAAAAAAAGATTCCACATTTAATAAAATAGCTATTAATAAAGCAAACTGGCTTGCAAGGGACATTTCATTTGATGGATAAAGTACTTTGGCCCATGTGAAGTAATATAAGGTTAATTGAGGAGAAAAGTAGAGATGCCTGGATGGTGAAGACGGAGAGACCAGAGGAACTTAAGAACTGAAGCTGTTCAGTGCACGGAACTGCATGCAGAGTAGGCAAAGTGGGTAATGTTGGGACAGTGGCTCCAGGTTCTCAGATATTGTGTGTATGGGGGGCCATGATAAATACTGAGACTGAGAGACAGCAGAAGACTTATTTGCACATCCCTTGTTTAGGGCTCATTCTTCCCTCCTGGTCCAACTTCATCCTGGAACTCCCTGGAGCTCTCAATGCCTACTCCTTTCAGGATGCTCCCCAGTGTGTATCTGGCCAGCTCTGCCAGCTGGTGTGGGAGGGAGAGTTGGAACCACATTCCTCCCTCCTCCTCTCCACCTATGCTGTGTCTTATTTAGAGATTCACAGTTTGTAAAGCCAGAAGGGATCACTGAGATTATCTGATCTGACCTCCTGCACAACCCAGGCTAGAGAATGTCCCTGAATTAATTCCTGTTTGAACTACATCATCCTTTTTAGAACAACAGCCAGTCTTGCTTTAAAGCTTTCCAGTGATCGAGAATCCGCCACCACCCTTGCTAAATTATTCCAATAGTGAATGTCCCTCACTGTCAAAAATGTGCCTCTTATTTCTAGTCTGAATCTGTCTAGCTTCAGCTTCTAGTCATTGGATCTGTTACATCTTTGTCTATAAGACAGCAGAGCCCTCTTTGATCAAATGTTTGCTGTCCATTTGGGCACTTGTTGACTGTGATCAAGTCATCCTTTAACCTTCTCTTTAACCTTCTCAGGAAGGTTTTAAAACCCTTTAAACATTCTCATGGCTCTTCTCTGAACCTTCTCCAATTCAACAAGAGACTTTTTGAATTGTGAACACCAGAACTGGACTCCTCAGGAGGCTCAAAGAGGGATCAGTCCATGTACTGAGTGAAGAGCAAGGACTGCTTTGTGCATTGGGAGGGGTGTGTCCTGTAACTATGGTGAAACATCTCAGAAACTGTTACTTTCTTCTAAAACTGAACAGAGAAGTGTATTAAACTAAGGGAAGCCCTATTACCTCTAAAGCTCCTCTTTCTCACTCCATCATTGCTATGCTTTTCCCTTGGACCTTCCCTAGCCCCACTCCTGCCTGGTTTCCCGCTGCAGGTTTAAAAAAACAACACCTATATCCTCAGAAGGTGCACAAGAAGTTTTTTGGGGGGGTATTTTTGATCTTCAATTCCCCTAATGCATTTCTGCAGCAATAGGCACAGCCAGACATGCTCCCTGGTCTGTTGGGAAATAGCCTTTATCCTACTTGATCTAAATGACGAGGAACCATTTCATGTTTAGCAACAAGGTTGGACATAATGGGTCAGATCCTTAGCTTTTGTGGATAGATGGTGACAGCTGCATTGAAGACAATGGAGCAATGGCAATTTACATCAGCTCAGCATCTGCTCCCCGCCCCCCACACCACTGCTGAAAGGCAGCCACCATTGTGACAGAGAGCAGCAACCAACTGGGATGTTACAAAACAGTCAGGAAGGGGAAATTCCAGACTGGACATGAGGACAAACCCTCAAAGGATCTCTAGTGCCCATGCAGGGCAAGGAGGGCCTTTCAAGTGGAAATGGTCAGAAAAAAACTCTGACAACACATCTTTTCGTTCAGAATTTGCCCACTTGTTAAAATCACTGGGGAGACACTTTGATTTTAAGAAAATTCCCCTAGAGCCCATGAATTCCATCCGAGGCCATGCAGACTGCCACTGAGGCTAGATGTAAAGTAGGAGCTCGGCATGTGATTCCTTGGCTAGCATGAGTATAAACAGCTGCCTAGCCCCATAGCACGGGTAGCAGCAGAGAGGACACAGCTGAACCATGCTGAGTACAAATCTGCCTGAAAATGGTGGGCAATAATCTGTGTCACTCAGCCAGGCCTCCGCTGCCATTATCCATGATGCCAGGACTATGCTGCTATTTATACTCGCACTAGCTCCACGAGAGACAGCTAGCATGAGTATATGCTAGGCTGGATATTAGGAAACACTATTTACCTAGGAGGATGGTGAAGCTAGAAAATGGGTTATCTGGGGAGGTGGCAGAATCTCCATCCTCAGAGGTTTTAAAGGCCCAGCTTGACAAAGCCCTGGCTGGGATGATTTAGTGGGGTTAGTCCTGCTTTGAGCAGGGGATTGGACTAGATGACCTCCTGAGGTCTCTTCCAGCTCTACTGTTCTATGATTCTATGTGCACACTGCAAGGGATGATACCCTGAGCTTGTAACGAAGAAGTAGCCTGAGTTAGAGACCCTGGAGCTTCAAGAGTGTGCAGCTGTGGGGCAGTCCCACCATGTGGACTGCCTTGGAGTCTGTGATGCCAGGGGCTTCCAAAGGTCACGGCTCTGGGGAAATCCCACTGCGGGGATTGCCTCGAAGCTTCCATTCGCTTTGGCAAAAAATGTAGAAAATTTTGGTTTTGGGTCCAAATGGAAATGAAACCAGATTTCAAAACACTGAAATCCTTCATGAAAGAGAATTCCCTTTCTCCACCCAGCTCAGTGCAAAGGTATCTTCTGACAGGCTCCCATATCCACTAGGGAACTGCAGAAAAGCCAATGTTTCTACTTTGGAAGAATGAAAGATTTAGAGTGTTCAGACTTTGAGCTTGATTCTCATCTCACTTACACCAATTTGACACTATTCCAACTCCATTGATTTCTGCTAATTTGCAGCAGTGTAAAGTGAGATCAGAGTCAGGCCCTGTAAATGAATCCTCGGATTTCAGAGTAGCAAGGGTTCTTAAGTCACCATGCTACACAGATCAGAAATGTAAATTCAAATAACTCTGCTCTGGATAACCTAATAGTTGATGCAGGATTGACAGTTCAAAATGATTAGTCTGGGAACTTTCTCACACTGACATTGGTGTGTCTGAGGTCAGGCTCCAGCCCAGAACATTATTAACAATGTGTGGTCAGCTCACTCCCAGGAGAGGACATTTCTTCTGGAATAAGGGCCTGATACACAGGAAAGCTGGGAAGAAAATGTATTTGATTTTCCAGACCTGGAATCTGGACTGGGTGATGGGCATTAATATCCGTACCTGTGACCACTGACACCAAAGCCTATCATTGCATTAGGACAGCCTCTATTTTCTTATAGTATAGATCTGTTTTAGTACAGATCCCCACCTCCCTTCATGGGCCTGGGCTGCCCTCCAGACCCTCCATTATCCCCAGTGTAACTGACGTGAACCATCTGTGAATGAGGGAGTTCATGATCTACCAGGCTTTCCAGACTCTCAGCCATCCCTTAGAAGCCCAAAAGACAGGCAGGTAGCAAGGAGCAGGTTCTATCACCAGCAGCCTGAGAACATAACTTACTCTCCTGCCCCTGTTTATATTTGTTACAGCACTAGCTCATTTCAGTGCTGGGTTCGCCTCTTGAAGAAAGGAAATGAACAGTTGGAAAATTTTGGTGCCCAGACTGAGTCACTGAATGACTAGGTGCATTCTGGTGGTGGGACCTCACCTGGTCATATGTTTTGATAGGTTAGGTCACTGATCGGCATTAGGAAAATAACCTCAGGGGCTTGACTACCAAATTCTTACTCTGGGACTTGCTGAATTCATCAGGTTCCAGCTCGTCACTTTCACTGTTAGCCTGTGCCTGGGTATTTATTTGCCTGTGCCTCACAAGTAAAAGTAGTTCAATGGGCAAGTGCTCCAGTTTTCTCCAAACTCTAGCAAGCCTGATGTGATGGAAATGACCAGTCCCTGTTTTCCAATATTGTTCAATTAAGTCTGCAAAATGGCCTCAAACACAATTGAATGGTGTTTTGTCCTGTGGATTCATAAGGAAGCACTGTCTGGAATTGAAGAAGCAAGACTTTATTTGGACTAAAACAGAGTGACATAAGACAAAGGAGAGCCAGGTGCTCCTAGCTGTGCATCTGGTGAAGATGACTCTGAGCTGCTTCCAGCCCGTTCCTCCTAGGCCAATGTCCTTCTCCCTAACATGTGCTCTTCTCTTTACAGCATTGTACACACTCCTAACAAACAGAACACGAGACCACGACTGGGTTGGGGTCTCGAGAAGAATAGCAAGTGCACTGCATTCATTTGCCTCATATGGACAGATACAAGGCTTTCCTAATCGTTTTTTTTAATCTGACTTCAAAAGACTAATTCTAACGGTAGCTACTGTCTTCAGAAAACCAATATTTTGTAAATATTAGATTAATAGGGGAAGAGTCACAGCGGGTGCAAATTGGCATAGTTGCACAGAAGCCAATGGAATACTCTGATTTCCACCAGCCAAGATTCTGGCCCATGCTCTCTAGCTCTAGGTGTAAAAATAAATCTGCTAAAATAGGGCAGCTGATAATGAGAAATGGCTTTCCCATTCATTCCCTTCATTCCCCTTCTCGGGAACTGTAATAAAGCTAGATCAATGAGTGACTGTTCAATCCTAATGGGAAACCCCATACTTCGGCTCAGCTGCACATAGGGTAACCATTTTGCACCCCACCATTGAGGCCATGTCTACACTTGGCACTGGTGCTGGGATTCCTAGCCCAAGTAGACATACTTGTGCTAGCTCTCATTGAGCCAGGGCACCAAGTACAATACTGTTGCCATGATAGCACAGGCAGCGGTGAGTGGAGGCATGGGCTGGCTGCCCCAAATATGCACCCACTGGGTCCAGCTGGGTTGCTACTCAGGATGGCTAGTCCCACCACGGCTACACTACTGTTTTTAGTGTGCTAGCTCGGTGCACATTAGCATGAGTATGTCGGTGCAAGCTGGGAATCAGAGCCCTAGCTCACAGTGTACATGCAGCTGGAGTGTCGGCATTCAGCTAAAGACAACACAGGCAGGAGAATGTGAAAAGAGAGACAGAAAGAGAGAATTTTCCAAAGCTGCAGGTGGATTGAAATCAAGGTGTTGCCAATAAGATTGGGACGTGTGTCTGTACAGGAAGGCAATGGACTTGTTTCCAATCTCTGTCACACTGGTTTCACATCACTATCGTTCCTGTTCTGCACTGGTGTGGCTGAGATCTGGATCCAGACGTATATCTGCTCATTCCATTTCTCTTCTAAATTCCCTATGAATTTAAGGGACTAGCCTAAAGTCCTCTGTGACAATGGCTGTGGTCAATGTTACAGGGTATGACAAAGAATGCCAACCAATCACTGCTTCAAAGGATCTCATATTACTGTCCCCATTGTACTAGCACATAATAAGAGACAGGACCTGCTCTCAAGAGCTTACAATAGAAATAGACACCGGATGGGAAGGGACACAGAGGCAGAGAGAAAAGAAACATCAAACGGCCCTTGTAAAGAGTAGACTTCAGATGAATGATAAAGGGAGAATGGAGATGGGGCAGTAGGTGGAGAGGCAGGTGGGGACAAGGGTGGGTCTAAAGATGGGAGAGACTAAAACATGCTTGTACTGGGAGCAGGGCCACCCAGAGGGGGGAGGCAAGTGGGGCAATTTGCTCTAGGCCCCACAGGGGCCCTCACGAGAGTATTTTGGAGCCCCTGGAGCGGGGTCCTTCACTTAATCCAGAGGTCCTGGAAAACTCTCGTGGGGCCTGGGCCCTGGATCTTCTTCTGCTCCGGGTCTTCGGTGGCAATTCGACAGCAGAGGGTCCTTCCACTGTGGGACCTGCCACCGAAGTGCCCCGAAGACCCGCAGCGAGGGGTCCTTCTGCCCCGGGACCCACTGCCGAAGTGCCCCAAAGACCCACAGCGAGGGGTCCTTCCACCCTGGGACCCATCGCCGAAGTGCCCTAAAGACCCACAGCGAGGGGTCCTTCCACCCCGGGACTCGCCGCCAAAGACCCCAGGCCCCGTGAATCCTCTGGGCAGTCCTGACTGGGAGGGGAGAAACCCAGAGGAGAGGGAAAGGCTAAGAAGAAAAGTAAGGGAGTGGGTGTGAGGAAGACTAGGAGATGGGACAGGGTGCTGGGAGACGTGGAGGGATTAGAGGAGGAAAGCAGATGATAAATGTCTGTGTCTGACAGAGGAGGAGGAAGCTAGAGTTGTAGGTGGGGAAGGGAAGGTGAGCCCAGGGGACAGTGAAGGGAAGGTGAGCCCAGGGGACAGTGAAGGGAAGGCGAGCTCAGGGGAGGGGGAAGGGAAGGCGAGCCCAGGGGAGGGGGAAGGGAAGGTGAGCCCAGGGGAGGGGGAAGGTCACATAATAATTTGTCAGTTTTCTCTTGGAAGAAATCAGTGAGATCCTGCACAGAGAGAGAAGTGGTGGCAGGTGCTGTGGAGGGTTTGAGGAGGGAGTCAAAGGTAGAGAAGAGGCAGCTGCGATTGCGGGCTCAAGGCTCCATGCAGTTGGAGCAGTGGAATTGCTTAGCAAGGAGAGGGCAGAACAGAAGGAGGAGAGAAGGAATTGCAGTGGGGGGAAGCCAGCCTGGCAAGGGGGTTGCACCAGAAATGCTCTGCAGCCCGAGAACAGGCGGGGAGGGAGCTGACACCTCCAAAGCCCTTACTGATGCTACACATGTGCAGGCCTGTCACTGCTTCCCCACAGGCCAGTCCCTCAAGCTAGGCCATTGCAGAATCTGCCAGTGGTAAATTCTGTGCTCTGCAAAGTCCCTTCCCCCAGTTCTGCTGTTCACCCCCAGCTGTGTACCAAGGCGACGCCCGCGAGGAAGAGGGAGAGGGCTGCCAAAGTTTTGTCCAATAAGAAAATGATTCTGTGCTAGATAGTGCCATGGACAAGGTGCCCACAGAACCCCCATCCCCATACATGGGCTGCCTTGCCCAGATGTGCAGGCAGGCAGGAGTAGGTGAGTGCTGATCTCCTGCTCCTTCCTTAGTGGTTTTTAAGGTCTGGCTTGACAAAGCCCTGGCTGGGATGATTCAGTTGAGGTTGGTCCTGCTTTGAGCAGGGGGTTGGACTAGAGGACCTCCTGAGGTCCCTTCCAACCCTGAGATTATATGATTCTATGATTCTCCACTCCTCCTTGCGCACTTGCTCTGGGCAGGGAATAAGCAGGTGAATAACCCAGTTGCACACCTCCCTCCAGTGTACGGGCAGGACTCTTCAGGGTTCACTGGAGGGGTCCTGTTTCCTTTTATTCACCTGGACTGTCTGACTCCCAGGCCAGGCCTTTATTAACTTGGGCCTTTAATACATACTCACTGTCTAGGCATACAGGCCAAGTTTGTCACTTGGAGCACCTTCCTTGTGGGGTGCAGAATTTAGCACATGTTAAAGGTTCTGATTTTAAGGAAATACTGAGCATTTCCCTCTGAAAAGCAAGCACCTTGAAGGTATCCCAAATCAGGCAAACATGGCGCCTCTGACACTCGTCACAGCTGAAAATTTCATCTTTATTCTCTTGCTGAGTTTTACTTCCCTCTCAGCTTTGAATCTTTTCTCTAGGAGTTTCTTTGGGTGCTAGTTTTCCTATGTCTGCCTAGCACATACCTGCAATAGACGTATGGTGCTGCTGTTTGAGCCAGCCAAGAGTTTGTCTCCTGTCTGCTTCGGCTACTGAGCAACAGCTCCTTGTTCCATGTGTCAGGCAATTCTCCCTGGCATTGCAGCCTTGCTCCTGCTGATGTTGCAATCAGCCATTACTGAATGAGTTCCTTGCAAAGCCAGAAGGGAAGTTTGCTTATCTGCATGTGTTAACTAAAGGGGAAGCCAGGATATTTGCATTAAGATTTTACCCAGCAAATATGACTCCAGATGATTCACAGACATGTTGGAAAGTTTCCTTTGGGCTAAACAATATTTTTAATGTGTTGATGGTGTTTTCATTTTCTCATGATGAAGCAGCATTGGAGTGTAAGGAAGGGTCAAGAGGCCATTTAAAAGGAAAGATTTTGCTTTTCTTGACTAAAGGAGGCTGCTAATTAGCCAAACTAGAGAAAGAGAGGTCAATCATTAATGTACAAACTGTAGAGTGCTTGCTATCAAATACATTGATTAGAAGACTAATCATAATCGAACCCTTGGCTTATTAGTGACTTTGTGCAATAAATTAATACTGGTATTTATCAAATCACAGATGTCTCCAGAGCACAGGAAATTCATTGCAGTATAAATCTGGAGATAATAGATGCTAGATTAGACACAGGGAATGAATCCCTGGAAGTTTAACAGCTAAATTGTCCTGTGCTTTCTGGATTTTTTTTGGTAAATGGGTTGTTGAGCATGTTGCTTTAATTCTTTCTTTGTTCTGTTTGTGTTTGAATGTATTTACAGCTGAGAACACATTATTCTCACATTAATTTATTAGTGCTTTCTGCACAGCTACTTGGCTCTAGGGGTCTAGGTAAAAACTTCTTCCCCTTGGGGCTAATGATCATTTTCAATAGAGTGAAATTACGAGTGGCAACTTACAAAGGAAAATGCGGTGAGCTTTCAGAGGAGCTCACCGCTTTATTACTCTGGACTGCAAAGCTGTTTCTGATTGACGGGTCTCTCTTGATCCCCAGACCAGAAGTGGTTGGAAATGCTACCTAAGCTATGTACTAAGGCCCTGAGTTTTTCCACTGAGTCTTTCTTATAACTTCAGTGGGCTTTGGATCAGGCCCTTAAGCCTGGATGATAGACGGTGTGTTTGCATCCTGCGGTGACCCTGTGTGGACCAGCAAAAACCAGTAGCAATAGACTCTTGACAGATTTTCATGTCAAATTCTTCAGTCAAGGAAGGTTGCTGCTACAGGGGCTTGGAGGAGTGGGGAAGGAGAAACCTCTGGAGTCCTTCCTTTATATCCTGCATACAAAACTTGTTGGTTATCTTCATCTAGAGCAAAAGTCAGTGCAATGAGAGCCTTGGGTAGGAGGGGAGGGAGAAGTGATATTTCCTTCTGAAAATACATTTGTCACATGTTGCCAAAATTAAACCAGCTAAGGCTCAATCTTATGCTCCTTATTCATTTGCTTCAAGCTGAATATTGTCTGAGCAGGTTGTTTAGCACCTGGCCCTAAAATCTGAACATATCCCAGTGCAGAGATGAAGCAGCTGGGTAGATCTTCTTCTCCGTCACGAATGAAATTTCACAATGGTAATTGTTTAGCTAGGACTTCATGGGGAAAGGTGAAGTTGTGGGCCACAGCCTCAGCAGATATAAATTGGTATGGCACTGTTGAAAGGCAATGGAGCTACTCACTCACACCAGGTAGGGATCTGACACAGTGTGTACAAAAGAAGCCACAGTTTTGATGAGTTTTGTCTGTTTTCCCCCTTCATTCACCCTGCTCACTCCCACCAACAAAGAGGTTTTAAATCTCCATCAAAGCTCTTCTTATAAGCTTCTCTAGCACCACTTGAAGGGAGCCAGTTAACCCTGGAAGAAAACTTATCTCTGTGCCAGCAATCATTTATTTTAGAACTCCAATGTGTAGTCTTTTGCTAGGTTTAATGGATATTTAAGTGAATTGGAAGCAGATGGCCTGGACACAGAGGTGGGACATCTTCTCTCCTTTCAACTTGTTATACCTCTGAAGAACAAGATCCTTCAGCCCAAACTGGCAAGATACTTAATTTCAAGCACACAAATAGGCTGCACAGTTCCCCAGATAGCTTGCTGGGCAGCTGGCAAGCCAGCCAGGAGGGAAGCCGGCCATCTGCCTGATTGCCCAGCTGCCCGGCAGGTGGATGGGCTGCTACATTGCAGAAGTTCCTGTGAAACGGAACAATGTCAACATTTTGTTCCAATGGAAAAGTAAACTAGGCAAAAAGTTACTTCATGGCAAGGTGGGGTACAAATCTACCCTGTCCTAGCCTGCTAGGCACCGAGTGTTCACATGGACCTTGCTGCTGTGCATTAAACGTTCCTGAAGTTTCTTTCATCCACACCACTTTGAAATGGGAGTGGACTTAAGTGCACTAAGAAACATTTAATGTGTGGCAGCAAGGTCACACCAACACAGTGCACAGCAGGCTAGTGCAGAGTAGATTTGCACCCCAGATTTCTGTGGACTAAATGTTTGTATAGACAACCCTTTTGTGGTAAGCTAGCGACTGTGATACTGGATAACCAAAACAAGAGGGAGGAGCAAGCTTCACCATCATGGCTGCTATCTCCACCATCTTCTGAAACCCTGCACCTTCTTTGTCCCAATCATGAGACATATCCAGACTGGGCCACAGAGAGGGACCCAGACAATGATCACCCCCTCCACCAGCTTCAGCTACATTCCAAACACCATCAGCGATGTAAGGCTTTGTCTCTCCTGGGCTCAGAGATTAATTTAGAAACATCCCCATGTGTCTTTTTTTCCCCCCATCTTTAGTTATTTTTCCTCTCTCGGTTTGCCTTCTGTTTAACAAGACTGTGGCATAGCTGGCCAAGACTGCACACTTTGCAACAGTGCTGTAAGCCTTTGACCGGAAGAGCAGCTAAAAGCAACACTCCAAACAGCTCAATGCTAGTAGAAGAGTGTTGGGTCTCACACTGGTTGATCACGCCATGTGCTGGATCTGTGTTTCTCCAGCAGTGAGGCTGCAAGTGAGAGTCACCACCAGAGACAGAAGTTGCATTTTCTAACTTTGTTGGTCTGTTCTCTTCCCTCGTATGTACATTTCTCTTGTTTTGTCTTGTAGGCCACAGGAGCAGACTTTGCCTAACAATGCTGACAGCTCCAGTCCGTCTCAACTAACTTCTTCTCCTTTGTCCAAAGAGGATGGTTATTTCCATCTAAGATGGAATAACAAGGGTTTTCGGGTTTTTTGGTTTGTTTGTTTGTTTGTTTTTCCTGCTAAAGACCCTCTCCAGCTAAGGGAAAGGGAAGTTGCTAAGAGGGAAGCTTTAATACTTTACATTTCAAAGGCCTTAACTGTTTTTTTCTTCTTGTCTGTATCGTTAACAAAAAGGTTACAAGGATTTTTAATGATGCATTTGCAAGGTACTAAGCAGGCTGAGGTCTTTATATATCAAACTCCAAACCTTGTTTAACACTATTTAAAGTTGGGCAATGATAGGGTTGGGCCCATATATTCCATCTCAATTAATACAACGAGCCCTAAATGTCCACAACCCAGAATGTCCTTAAAATGGAAATTACCTTTTCTGAGCTTCTAGGGATGGTGGGCAATGACAGTGCTGTTACCTTACTCCCCCAATGTCCAAACTTATTTCACTTAGCCACCAACCAGCCATCAGATCGCAGTGATTTGGGACTAGACTGGGCCTTGTAGGCATAGGCCTATTGTAGTCAAGCGCAGACTCACCCGGCGTCACCTTTTGCTGGTCATCCTTGGGAATTAGCTCACCGGCCCTCTGGAGCGCCCCCTGCCAGCAGGTGATCCGCTACCGCTGGGCTGCAGTGTCCCTCCCAGGACCCCGGTGCCCCTTTAACTGAGTGATGCCCCTTGGCAGTACCCCCACAGTTCTGGGGAGTCTCCCTCTCCCAGGGGAACCCCCCCTCACTATCCCCACTTCACCTCAATATTAGGTTACTGCCAGTCCGCATCTAGCCCCCACTAACTGGGGTGGACTGCAGTGTACGCCACTCAGCATAGGCAAAGGGGGGTTCAGACCTGCTGCCTCTACCTACCCATGGGCTGCCCCCTGCAACCCAGTACCTAATAGGCCTTACCAGGCCTGCAGCCTGGGGCTTTACTAGGCTGGAGCTCCCCATCTCCCTTGGCCTTTCCCTAGCCCTGCTCCAATCTAGGTTCCCTGCTTGGCACCTTGCAGCCAGGCCCTTCTCCCTCTACAGACAGAGGGAGACTGCCTAGGCCTCTGGCTCACAGCCTTTTATAGGGGCCAGCTGGGCCTGAATGGGGCATGGCCCAGCTGCAGCTGTTTTCCCAATCAAACTAGGGTTTTCTCTTTCTCCACCCCAGCCCTCTCCAAGGGCTGTCTTTAAACCCCTCAGAGCAGGAGCGAGTGACCACCCCGCTACACCTATACTGAGGGCAGGGTGGAGATGCACCCTCATCCCAACCTCAGAGCACCAAAAGGGCCATTAGATGCATGAGGGAATGTTCACTGCTACATCCCTTTACTGGTGCAGCATGCGCCATTACTCTCTGGTGGTCGGTGCATAGGAGTCATGACTCCACCTCTCATCCCCCTTTGAGGCACCACACAGCACTGAAGAGTAATTTGGGAGCACAGAGCCTGCAGTTCTTACCCTTGTGCTTTATGTTAAGCATGTACTTTAAAGGCTCGGTTCAGCTCCCACTGAAGTCAACGTTAGACTTTTTATTGATGTCGCTGGGAGGTGGATTTGGCCCAAAGACTGCGATTTTTAAAGGGGCTTAAGAGAGTAAGGCACTCAGACTCTGATACTCAATATTCAAAGGTATTCAGGCAAGCATCAGCCACTGAAATCAGTGGGAGTTAGCCACTGAAATACCTCTGGGGATCTGGGCGTCTGTTCCCATTGGAAGTTGGGCTCCAAACTCACCTTTGAAAACCTGCGCTTAAGCGTTTTGCTGAGTCAGAACTCCCTGTTTGGAAAGAATCCATATCCCATTAGCAGTCTACCACGCCATCTGCTCTGCCTGCCTAATCACTTCTTTTCCTGATAGCAATACTACACAGGTTAAAAATATATAATCACCAGCTTTGAAAGATTTAACAACTTCTGTGAAACCAAACCTGCATCCATCTGTCAAATGGTGAAAAGTAGCAAACATAGACAAAATCACATGAAATCCCACCTCGAAATCTGGCAGCATATCCGCTCTGGTAACATTTCAGCCTTCATAAAGAAATAAAAGAGGTGCAGGGGCTGTGATGCAACAGCAAACCATTTTATGAAGTTCCAGGCCAAAACAAATGAGAAGTGAGCGTATATTTCTCAGAATCATGTCTAACAATTCTCCTTTTTTATAGTGCTTGGCTTTAAATTTTTCCATCCGTAGTACCTAAGGACTTTTACTGTGCACACTGTTCAAAGTCATATAGCACTTTTTATTTTCTGGGTAGTAAAACATATCGACTGGAGTATCTCTTCCCTTCTAAGGACAGAAAATAATGCAGAATCCCTTTGCAGAATATTTGTCAAACTAAACACGATGGTTTATACAACATCTGTATAATTATTTAGCGCAAATGTATCTCTGTGTCATTTTGCATCTGCCAACTCCCCTTTCTAACTTCCTACCCCTTGAGTGCACTAAAAATGCCCAGAAAATGTTCATTAAAATTGATTTTTCTGTCCAATTTTATAACCAATGGAAATGTATGAAAAATTTATTTCCTTTGAGTAGCCTGTTTGTTTCTACCATAACAGAACATCCGTACTAATCTAGTCAGGAATAAAGGCAGTCCACTAAAATGGAAAAAGACAGCAAGGGCAGTCCATTAAAATGGGAAAAGACAGCAAATGACTGTTTACAAAACTGAAAATAAGTGAAGAGCACATACGCAGGAAATTAAAAAGTGTTAAGGGATCTATGGACTTATTTTTGAAAGAATGTGGATACATAGTTTTTGGTAATACAGCAGGATAATGTAGATCTTACAACAAGAGAATGGAATGCTCTCTGGGGCTATAGTCTTTGCAGGTGGGAGGGAGGCTACCTGGTAAATATAACAGGAGTAGCAGGGATTGTCAAAGACAAGGCAGGACTGTCATAGATGACACCCTATTTAGAGTCACTTATAACACTCCCACAATGTCCTCTTTCGAGATAAACTTCTCCATGTTTAGCCCCTCACAACACTTCTCTCCCCACCACATGTCTTCTTTTTATAAAAACTTCTTGCAACTCCTTGCTCTCCTGTTCAAGAGCTGGAGATTGAAAGTGGAAATCGGCATGGTGAACGCTCTCCTGAAGGAGAAGCTCCTTTGAGTGCTCCAGTGAAAACTGGGGACAACTTGATCTATTTTGAGGGCCACTTTAACTTAAAGCATCTTTCGCCTTCTTCTGTCTCCTTCGTATATATGATGGGTCAATCAGGCCTTCTCTGGGCCTGGCTGGAGGGGTTGGCACCCTGACATTCCCCGCTAAGGAAAACAGACTTAGACCAAGCTACCAATGAAGCTTGGGCTTCTATATCTACACTATGAGATAGGGGTGTGATTCCCAGCTCATGCAGACACACTCACACCAGCTCCCATCGAGCTAGCATGCAAAAAATAGTAGCTGCAGAAGCACAAGCGGGGGCAGCAACCCACCAGCCCCCGTAGGTATATACTCATGGCGGCTGGCCCATGCTGCTGCTACTTGTGTAACTGCAGGTGCACTAATAGTTTGAGCACGCTCACTCAGATGAACATTGCATCCCATGCTGCAAGCCAGTTAAAAAGTGCAATGGTAAGTGAGGCTGGAGCAGGAGAAGAGCTGCCAGGACTGCTTCAGGGACAGGCCAGGACTGGATCAAGTCCTTTGCTTAAACACTGCAATTAAACTAATCGACACAAAAGGTAACTGCTTAAGGCACAGACGACCCAATCTCAAGTTTGATCACTAACCATTTCACTCTCAGGCCAAGGTCACAGCATGGGCCGTTCTGCTCCCTCCTGGCTGCAACAGCTTAGTATTTACGCTATTTTAGATTCCCTGCTGGGATGGGTGCACATAGGTCTCAAGGAGTCTGCATGTAAGGGAGTCTAGGGGCCTGAGACAAAGCCAGTGGAAAGACTCCTGTTGACTTCAGTGGACTTTGGATCAGGCTCTAATCAAGTTTGAGAGAGTTTAATTTACACCTGTTTAGCACTGATTTTAGGCCAGTCTGTTACCTCTGGGATCAATTATTCTATTTTGAGACTACTTAAAATATTTTTAAATTGATTTATTTGAGAAGGAGATCGCTGCACAAATCTGTGGTGAATGGGGATTACAAATCTCATTTCACTTCAAGGAAAGGCAACCATCAGAGGCATTAGGTTGACATTAAATTACTAACTATTCATGCCAACACATCGGTTTTTTTGTTTAAACTGTACAGTCTTAGACCAGGGGTCAGCAACCTTTCAGAAGTGGGTGCAATTAGGATGGTGCAATTTCTCTTCACACTAATATTCCATCTAACCCAAAGACGAGCATTGTGCTGTTATAGTATAATGTATTGTAATGGGGTGCACTCATCTCTCACAAGTGTCCCCTGTCGCAGTGCATGTGCCTGCACACTCTCTCTGTGGTGGATCTACAGCAACTCAGCTAGAGGGCTGAGTCCCACACAGTCTCAGGGTCTTGTCCTGGTGGAGTCCCAGCAGCCAGCACAGAGCTCCTTCAGGTTCCCCTCAGCCTCTGCTAGCACTGCTCTGTCCAAGGTCCTGCACCTCCCTCAGCCGGCCAGGCACAACATCTACTCTCCCCCAGGTCTATCAAAGATCTGAACTTACTCTGGACTTGCAGCTCTTCTTATACTAACCTGCTGGGTCCTGATTGGCTGCTTCCCACACAACTGCTCTAGGCAGCTTGGAAGACCTCTCTACTGCCCTTTTCTGGGGCAGGGTGTAGCATGTCGGTGAGGCCTCCAGCAGGGGGCCTCTGGACCTAGTCCGCCCCATCACATATAAGTTTCTTGATAGTGGCAGCATATTTCTAATTGGAAAGACTCATGCCAAGTTTAAACACAGACTTTTCTGATCTTCATATATACACAGATTTTATAGCCAGAAGGGATCATTATGAATATCTAGTGTGACCTCTGGAGTGACCGACCACAGGAATTCACCAGTGGATCATGCATGAAACCCAAGTACATCGGGCTGAGATAGAGTGTATCTTTCACAAAGGCATCCAGTTGTGATCTAGAGACCCACCTCATCCTTGGATAAGTTGTGCCAATTGTTAATTACCCTCACTGTTAAAAATAGGCCACATATTTCCAGTCTGAATTTGCCAAGCTTCAACTTCCAATGAATAGACCTTGTTATGACTCACTCTGCATGTCTACAGACACCTGTAGTACCTGGTGTTCATTCTCCTGAATGTCTATTTATAGACTGTGATTAAAAAGTGAAAGTGGTAATGTACAAGGGTTAACCAGGGCTCGACCCTCTCTGGGGCGGCGGGGAGCCACACTGCTCACTACACATAGTTGTCGTTTGGGGGTAATTAGTCTGTCCACGGGGGTCTCCCTCAGCAGCCCTTGCGGTAACTGAAACAAACACTGTGAGCCCAGGCCCTGGGTCAGGGCGGGCAACAATGAGTCAGAGGCTCAGGCCCACGGGCAGGACTGAGCAGTAGCAGTGCACTTAATAGCAAGCCCAGGCCCTAGGTCAGGGCGGGGCAATAGAGCCAGAAGCTCTGGCCCTCAAGCAGGGCTGAGCAATAGCAATAGGCCCAAGCCCCCTCAGGCTTGGGGGAGGGGGAGATGCCACCCACGAATTGGGTGGCAGGGGGGACGTAGGCCCACCCACTTCACTGTGTCCCAGCCCAGGGCCCTAGCAGCGGCTGAGGATCCGCTACTCAGTCAGTGGAGATCCTGGCCACAACACACTGACATGGGCTCTGGCAGTGCTGCAGCCAGACTGGAGTGGGCTGCCCCTGGGCTACTTCCTACCTCCCCCTCGGGCCCTACCTGGGTCCAGGTGTTGTCCTCTGGGAGGGTCCAGGACCATGGGTTCTTCAGGGCAGTGGGCAGTCAGCAGGCCCGGCAGCTCATCTGGGTAGCGGGCGCAGGCCCAGCCAGTCCAGGTGGCCGCCTTCAGCCACAGGGTTTTCCCAGTCGTGGGCTAGGCTGAAGACGTCTGGTTTCTCCGGTGGCTGGGGCCTTACTGAACTCTGAGGATGAGCCTTTATACTTCTGGGTCACTGCCTGAGAGCAAAATTATGGCAATGTGTATAATGGGGCCACCCAAAGGGCAAACACAAGTACACAGGATATTCCTGGATCCCCTCTGTATAGCAGCCTCTCTCGCATTGGCCAAGAGCTTCACAGCACTTCAGCCATGCACATGGGTATGTTGGAGCCATACAAAGCGGACCCAAGCACTGCAGAAAGTGATTCCTCTTTGGATCAACCCCATTGCAGACTCCAAGCCAGCCTACCTCCAATGTGGTGTATGGGTAGGGGGTTGTTACAGAGTCTGTAATTATATTCTTCTAGGCACTGGGAAATCAGACTCTTAGTCCTGTTCTTGCATGACCCAGCTAAACAGACCAAGTTCACAGTTTGAGCTTTAGTGACCCCAAGGAGGACAGCACCAGCAATCCCTTGTGCAACAAGTGCATTCCCTTCAGAGGAGCACCCAACCCACCCAAGGTGTCCAGCCCAGAGATGTGTACTGGCTGCAAGCTTTGGGGCATGAGACATCTTCCAAAATCCATTCTTTAGAAAGCAGTGCAGAGGCCACAGATGCCTGAGGTTTTGGGACTGGGATCAGGTGAGATGCACTGGACTGTGGGGACAGACAGTTCTAGGAGCTGGAGAGTGCACAGTGGAAAACATTCTCCCAGTGTTTACTATGCTGGAGTATCGCTGTGAATGCAGACCCTAGTGGGACAGTTGTCTAGGAAGCACACTGAAATTAGATGTTGCACTCTCATATCCAGGGTAGCCTCCTACCATGGCCTGAAGTCTGGGCCCAGAGACTCAAAGGGAGCTCAGGTACCAAGTAAGGTGGAGACACTAACCTCTTCCCCAAGTTTTCCCATTGGCTTCAATGGGAGTAGGATTAGTCCTCTAGGCCTGGATTCTTCTTCAGCATTTAGGAATAAATTTTCAGAGGACCTGATTCTTCGATGCCTGAGTTTCCTCCCGCAAATGTCATTGCCTAATGGTAGACCATGTTGTCAGGCAGAGCATGGGAAACTCTGAATGGCAAGAAGCAGCTTTTGAACTTGGAGCCTTTGGTTAGCAGACTCTATCAGTTTGGACTAGAAGCTAAGCGTATTTCCTTTCTCCAAAGGATCACTGAGAAATGCACCTAGCTTGAGGAACTGAGGTGAGTTCACGAAGTGATTTCAGAAAGGATATAACTCCTGTCAGTCTCATGCATGAAAAGAGTACTATGGTCCTCTGAAATTGGGCTGGTCAATAGGACTGCAGAGTCTGGTAATTACATAGAGACCCAAAGGTAGACAACAGTCAAATACAATTCTCCCCTGGGACACACAGACTGTCCACCCCCCCGGAAGTCAATTGGCTTTCAGAGGGTGAATATCAGGACAGAATTTAGCTGTATATGCCTCCAGTGAATGAGATAGCTAAAAATAGCAGCACGTGCACAATCTGACATACCGTTCTGTGCCCTGCTGCATGTGACAATAACCACATGTTGGTGCTAGGGCCCATTCAGACATGTATCCCCTACTGGGAGTGAAGACAGAAGGTACAAGAATGTTAGAAAGATTTAAGCCTGGTTTGGAGCTTACACTGTGCATTTTGTGATACGCTGTATACTGGCTTCTTGAAGTGCATGAAAATTCCTAGCTTGACTCCAATGACACAAGAAAAGGAATGTCCCTAACCACCAGCATTTCTCCTGTACTGACTCTTGGTCCTGGTCTGTGTCAACTTATTTGCTGGTGCTTGAAATACCTTGGCTAACATAACTAATACAAGAGAATCTAGGGTGGTCAAATGTTATAATACGATATTTGATTAACCCAAGCACCTCCCCAACTTGTAGTATACAGGAGGTCAGACTATTTGGCTTTAAATTCTATGAAACTTCTCATGAGAACACATGGAATGTTTACATACAAGCGGTTCTCTAGGTTAACCAGAGAACCTGTCTTGAATTTTCAGAAGGGCTTCTTCTAGTTTCTCTTGACCTTGCAGGGAGACATGGTGAAACCTTTTCAAAAAGCAATGACCCCTTGTAGTCAAGCAGAGTGGCCTCCCACTGAGCCAGAGGGAGAGGACCACTCTCTGAGCCCAGGTGGGCGGAGCCAGGCCATGCCCACCCCTCTCACCAGAAGTTAAGAGGCAGAACAGGAAGTATAAATGGTAGGTCCGGGAGCTCACTTGGGCTGCAGCTGCTGGAGGAGACAGATATCTCCTGCCTGCTCCTGAGGCTGGAAACTGAAGAGGGGCCCCGCCAAGCTGAGGACTGACAAGAGCTGCTGGAGCCACCAGCCAACCAAGGCACTGAGGAGTCTCTGGGACTGCTGCTAGCCATCTACCCCATAGAAAACGTGGACACCCATGAATCCACGTATACCCTGAGGGGAGGGGAAAAAGTGGCCTAGGAACAGCTGACTCCAGTCTGGCTGCATTGCTGCTTGAAGTGTTGTGGCCAGGATCTCCTCTGACTCAGTGGCAGAACCCTCCACCACTGTTAGGGTCCTAGGCTGGGACCAGGAGAAGGAGGTGGGCCTGGATCCCTCTACCTCCTGCCATCCTCACCTGGATTGGCAGCCTCCCTACCTTTAGGCCAGAGCCAGGCAGTCTCACTGTTTACTTCTTTTCCCTGCCTGAGGGCCTGAGCCCTAGACTGCTTGGTGTTTTACCCTGACCAGCCTATAGCCTGCCCGGCCTGAAAGCCAGACCTCCCGAAGACTGCTCCACCCCAGATCCTCATGCCAGACTCTAACTCCCGGACTGTGGGCAGTGCCCACTGACGTAGTGGGATGCAGTGGTGTCCCCAGGGGGGAGAGACCACCGCGAACCCACTACACCCCTCATACTAGTGTATTTACCAGAATATCACAGAAATCCACTGAGGGAAATATCAAAGTGAGACAAATTGGCACATTTAAATTGCCAGACTCTGTTTGCCGATTTCATTAATACTATGATTGCTTTTCCCTGGTGAATTATACAGTGATTCCCTTATTGGTTCCCTGAGAGGGTTTTTTAAATTTGGTTTGGATCAAACTCCCTTGACAATTAATATTTACATTTATCAAAACTTCCTACTGGCTGGTCTGTTCTTTTATGTTTAATGTGGGCACGGATTCAGCAAGGAAATTAAGCATGTGCCTAGCTGTAAGCACATCCATAGCCCCATTGATGTCATTACAAATACTCTCATGCTTAACGTTAAGCAGCGGCATAAGTGCCTGGCTGGACTAGGGCCTTAAATGCTGACCCAAATACCAATGTATTACTTCTGCACCCCTCCCACTTAAACATTACCTCTGCATTTTGCTCCAGAGCCAAATTATTCGCAAATGGAACAGTCTTCAAAGTTTCCCATGCAGTGTCAGCAGCTCTTTCAGTGTACAGATTTTACGTATGTGCATTAGCTTCTTCATTATTAAAAAGTGTTATTAAATATGGAATTAAATTTTTATGCAGTGTGGTTTTAAATTTAAAAATCTTAGATCACAAGAGCTTTCTCTAATTGAAATTGTCTTCAAGTGTAGCTGGATTCCAATTTAAACTCTGCCTAGCCTAGTTTAAAACTTAAAACGATTATCATAGAAAATTAATGACATCGTATCTGTATCACTTTTCACATATAAGTGATTATAATGCGATCAATTATTTACCACATGCAAAATTAAATGAACAATTTCAATGCAATGTATATTTGCATTTGCACGTCTTCATTGCTTGTTCATTATGAGAAGATCTGACTGGTTGTATAGACAAGTTGAAATTAGCTCTGATTAAGGCCCAAATTCAGGAATATATCTGCGCCCATGCTTAATTTCAAGCACATGCCTAACTCTAAGAACTTGAGTAGTCCTATTGGTGCCAGTTTTGTCTTCTTTGGAGTCAAAGTAACAAGTCACTTGCTTAAAGTTAGGCTAGTGCTGAAGTGCCTCACTCGGTCAGGCAGAGCCATAACTAACCCCATACAGATGAACAGACCTTACTGCAGGTGCACCCAAGCTCGATATAAAATACATCCACAGTCCAAGGAGGAAAGTCACCATTGGCCCCTTCTCCGCTCTCAAAGAAGTTTACCTTTTTAAATGAAACCCTCACTTCTCAGCCAAATGAAAGGACATTCTAATTAACGAGGCGCATGCAGACAGGACAGTCTGTCTGGAAAGACTTCAACAAAGATCTTTCCACTCACACAAGAAAAAAGCTAGCCCAGCCTGGCTGCTTCAATGCCTCAAACAGAGACAAAGAAGGAATTAAAAAAAAAAGGAGCGATTTAAAGGGGAGAGCAACAGAAGCATTAGAAAAGTGCAAGCAAACAAAAACAAATGTCATGTGTAGTGCAGGAGTGGGCCAGTTGTAAGACAGCCAAGTGTCAATGACCCAGCCAAGGGTATTATGATATTATGTCCTGTGAGATAGCATGAAATATCCCACTTCGGGCTAGAGCCCCATCCGGTGTCAATTGTCTCCATTCCGTTGAAGTCACGGAGGTATGGTATAGGAAAGCCCTTCTTCGGGGTCCACAAAACCCCTGGTCTCTCCTCAGTGCTTCTCAGAACTTGGAGGAACCGTTCATTTGAATAAAACATTCTTTCCATTTTCCTTACAAATTCAGGGCCAGGTGTTCCATTGGTGTAAATCAGTGTAGCTCCATTGGCTTCAAAGGAATGGTGATGTTGATTGACGCCAGTTAAGAACCTGACCCAATCTCTTGAAAATGTAAAGCAATGCAACCCATCACTAGGATTTAAAACATTGCACTGAGCTTCCCCCCTATAGATCACAGGCTGCTTTGCGTACTTGCATGCTCTAATGTGATGCATTCTTCTGTGTTGTTTGGGGTGGTCATTCATAACTATGGCACAGTTGCTTGGTGGCTGGGATCCAAGTCAATGAGATCCCACTGTCTTAATCTACATAATAAACTGGTTTCTACTTACGGGTAATATACTTCGACAGTAAAGAAGCAGTTGTCAAGGGTTTCCGAATGGACCCTGCTCCAGCTGGCACTGGAAACTGAACCGATGTTGCCAATGAGCCAAAAAGGGCAACATTTTTCAAGAAGAAAAGAGGTGAAAATTCTATTAAAAGGAGTTACAGCACCTAGTGACAGTGGAACCGGATGAACAGATTTATAGCTGTGCTAAAACGGTAGTATACAGCACCTGAATATCTTTTGGACCAGAAATGAGTCCTTTTCAATTTCCACTGTCAGGTGCAATAAATTGTGTTTGGTGACAACATTGCTATTAGCAGGGGGGATCTTGTAAACGGCAGGCAGGGTGCCTATCTCTAGTACCTCCATTGTCAGAGCAACGTGCTTGTGGACTATGCTCAAGGACTTGAAGCAGACAGTTGGTAAATACATGCACGTGCAAAGACCTGGGCAGATAAAGCAAGGCAGATTTGCAAATGTAAGTCTTAAGGTCTCCACCTTTCTTGGCCAAGCATGGAAATAAAATATGGTAAACCAAAATGTGGTTTACGACACAAAAGTAATTTGAATAAATTCACACTCTAGTTTCTCCAGAGAGAGAGACATCTCAGAGTCAACTTGGCCATGGGCCTGGTCATGACCCTGCTCTCAAAAGCTCAGAAATCCCAAGTTTTAAGGAAACTGCCCCAGTGACTCAGTAAAGAAGATGCCAGAACTCCAAGATCCTCAGATTTTACCCTTTCAAATTTAGGCCCGGTGTACACTGCCACTTATGTCGCTTAGGGGAGTGAAAAAACACCCCCTCGAGTGACGTACTTTTCTCCGGTATAAGTGGTAGCGTGCACAATGCTCTGTTGGCGGGAAAGCTTCTGCCGCTGCCATAGCTACTGCTGCTCTTTAGGGGTGGTTTAATTATGTCGACGGGAGATCTCTCTCCCATCAGCATAAAGCAGCTATGTGAGCAAACGGGTACCACTGCGCTGCTGTCAGGTGTCTAGAGTAGACATGGTCTAAAACCTTTCTGTCCCTCTGAGTGCTATTTTCCTTTATCAGGTCTGCAATCAGCCCTCCCCTCCCTTTGCACCCCGACAGTTCCATACCATTACTGGCCGCAGCCACTTTAGCGGCCAACTGTATATGAATTTCTTATGGTTGCTGTAACATGTCCCTGTCATGCATCCAATCATCATCCTATTACACCGAGTAATCATAGCTGAGAGCTCTTGCAGGTTCTGCTCAGTATCTATTACTGAGACCTCTACTGGCACCAGTGTCAGAATAGATTGCTGGAAAGAGGTTTGCTGCTCCAGGCTTGATTGCATCTTGTTCAGCATTTCCCAGAGATACAGGCCTTGAAAGCTTAACCAGTTGCCCTATCGACTAAAAATAGCCAGAAAATAAAGTCTGGAGCACTTCACCGCTTGCTTCCAGCAAACCATCCCTCGCCCCACTCAGTGCTTCTTACGCTCAGACCTGACATGCTGACCACCTTTTAGCAAGAATCTGAGACCAGCACTGCCTGAAGCAGCTGAGAGTTCGTGCATTTCTGCTCTGGAGGATGAAGCAATGCTTGTGTTTTTGCTGATTTTATGAATGGTGCAAAGTCACCCATCTGCCTTACTCCATACCTGCAGACAGATGTTTCCACTGGCACAGTTGTAAATTGTCTGCCGTCCATGTAGCTAGTGATTACTTGTATGGAGGAGGATTGAACAATTGCAAACTCTGCCTGCTCAGGGGTAAGTCTTTCAGAATTTCCAGATGCATCCCACTTATTGATCCCTCATTTTGCACCATGATGCAGTTCTGGAAAGTACAACACCAAGAGCAGCAGGGTACCAAAATAATGTGAGTCATCTGAGGACATGGCCAGAAGGTGCTAAGCCGACATCTAAAGGCATATTTTTTTTAAAAGCCACATTAAAAAAAAGCATCAAAAGCATGTAGCTTGACATCTTTTCTTCTCTCTTGATTTGTAGTCATTCAAATAGCCCATATTAGGAGCAGCAGCCTGTTCCTATAATGGTCCTTACCCACTTTTATGTACCTCTATGCTTGAGAAAATTTTCAAGATGAAAAGGAATTACCCAAAACGTACAGTTAAGCTTCCCACACCAGTGATAAAGCCTGGGGTTTCTAAAGCAAGAATGAGAGAGAGGGGTTAATATTAAATAATGACACCCCTTTCTTACAAATAGTCTGAGACAATTTAGCAAAGGGGGACCTTAACATTGCTCCATGGTATAAACAGGTAGAGCATAAGGAAGTTCTGAAGGCACGCTGGTCACTGAGAACAGTTCCTATAAATATAGGCAGGTATGAAAAATCACACTTTTGCTGCCCCCTTTGCCAACAGACCCTGCAAGTTCAGACTTCAGACCTGTCAGAGCACTAGACACAGCCTCTCTAAGTAGAAAATCCTTACACCCTTCAAATACTGCCATTTGTAAAAGAGATAAGATTTTCACCCTAACTTAACATAGCTCCGCCAGTGAAATTCCGGGTCCTTTCCTGTGTTTCAGCACAAGTAAGGTGAGTGGATAAGGAGACTGAGGTGGCTAGAAAGAGGGGGAGGTCAGGGGTTCTAACTGGGGTCCCTGTCTATGCTCCCACTTTCAGCCATCCCATCCCTTCCCCTTATTAAAGCCTATTATTCCCAGGGAGTAGGCTTCCCAAACCCATACCAGGCCCAGTCTGATGAGCTCATGGGACTTTTTCAAACCAGAACTTACCAGCCCGTGATTTATAGATGGGTGACTGGAAGAGGAACAGGTCTCAGAGCTGAGCTGGGCGTACGGCTCCTCTAATTACTTCATGAACAAGCCCCTCCCTTTTCGCTGCATCCTCCCAGCTTTGCAAGAAGGCAGGAAAAGAGTAAATTTCCCAGTGACGCTTTCTGAGGATCTGAGCTTCCAACCCAGCTCCTGAGACAGCTTTCCCTGTTGGTTGTCAGAGGAATTTGCGGGTCATGCCACCAAGGATACCAAACCCTGTGCAAAGCAACTTCCATTTGGCACAAATAGCTGGTCTGGCAAACCATCCTTATTTAAAAAAACAACACAGACGCCAACAATGAACTCTGAAAATCACTGAAATTATATCAGCCAATCAGCCTCCTGCCTTCTTGTGCTAAACCATGCCTGTGGAAACCTTCCATGGCTGGTGTACATGGACCTACACACCAAGGCAACATGCTTCCACACTTTGCCAATCTACAATATTTTGTTTTCTTCATATGCAACTCGGCAATAGCTGCATTATAGTGGTTAGTGTGAATCTGACATGCGGGTAGAGTCTTCCCACAGTGGCTCTGTTTCAGGCATGATCACCTTGTTCACATACGTAATCCAGATGAAGACAACAGGACATATCATCTGAGTCATTCTTCTTATTTATATTTTGCATTACAGTAGGGCCAAGAGGGTCAAACCAAGAGCAGCACCAGTGAGTGTTAAGAGCTGTACAAGCACATCCTTAGAGAGAGGCCTGCCTTCAGGACTTTACAGTCAGAGACAGGAAGTATCATTACAGAAGCTGAGGTACAGAGATACTAAAGGTATGTCTACACAGCACTGCAAGCCTGGGTCTGTGCGGGCCATGTCTGCAGACCCAGTGTTTCTTCAGCGTCCACACTGTTTGAGAAACTTGGATCTCACAACCCAGCTGGCACTCCCGTACTGCACTAAGCAGACCTGAGTCAGAACTCCAGCTTCTGTGGGCACATCCCTGAGTTCCTCGCACCCTCTCCAGTTGTCATCCACCGCTCTAGGGCTTGGATCACAGTGGGTTGTGGAAGAGCTTGTCTGTCCGTCCCTCAGGAATTGACAAGAACCATTTTGGGTGGCTTTTAACTCACCAGTACATCCTGGTGAGCCATTTTGTGTTCGCACGCTTCCAACTGCTTGAGCCATCAACATGGATCCCAGTGGAAGAACTTCTCCACTTCATGCTGTCAGTTCTATTTCGGGAATCAAGTGGAGCATCTGCGAGATGCTGGTGGACATTTTGGTGGCAGTTTTTAACCTGCGGAAGGCAGCTCTCAGAGGGGGAAACTCACATGCCATCTGTTACCCAGATGATGCTGTTCACGCTTGTTGCCATAGCTGCAGATACTCCCTATGAGGGCCAGCGATTCTTGAGCAGGGCCACAAGTGCAGACTGGTGGGATAGCAGCATCATCGTGAACCTGTGATGACCAACCGTGAGTCCAGAACTTCCATATGAAGAAGACATTCCTGGAGGCTTGTGTGCAGCTTGCCTCAGCCCTCCAGTGACACGACACCCACATGAGGGCTGCCATACTCATCCAGAAGTGGGTCATTATCGCCATCTGGAAGCTGGTTAACACAGGCGGTTGCAGGACCATGACTAACCAGTTTGAAATTGGCAAATCAATTGTGAGGTCTTTGTGGCAGTGGTTTGTGAGACAATCTGGACTGCGAGGTACCCAAAGGTGGTGAGCATTAGAAATGCTGCTGAAGTAACTGCTGCTTTGAGAGAACGGGCTTTTCAAACTGTGGCAGGCCCTCAGATGGGACTCATGAGCCCATAATTTGCCCTCCTTATAAAACATGTGAGTACATCAACTGCAAAGGGTGCTTCTCTATTGTTACGCAGGCCCAGGTCGACCACAGGGGCACTAATGTGGGAGGAGTTGCTAGGGTGTTCTGGAGCTCTGGCCTTTACCTCCATGGAGAAGCTGGGACATTATTCCCAATGAATGACATTGTTAGACATGGAGTCACTGTCCCCACTGTTATTCTGGTGGACCTCGCTTACTCCCTGTTGCCGTGGCTTATAGGACCATTAGGACCTGGCAAAGTAGGATCAGCAATACACTGAAGGAGCTGTAGGATGGTGGTGGAATGTGCATTTGGCAGATTGAAATCCCATTGGCAATGCCTTCAAAATGGTTTGTGTGCCAGTGTCGTCAATGAAGTCTGCATTATTGTGGCCTGCTGTGTTCTGCACAATGACTACGAGGAGCAAGGGGAACTTATTTGCCAGGAGTGGACTCAAGACGATGCTGGATTTCTGAACCGCTACACACAGCGAGAGAGTGCATCTGTCATAACTGGCACTGGATTCAAGCACACAACAGAAATCAGGGATGCTTTGTGTGCCCGCATAATAGGTTTGCACAGTCCTGTGCATGAGGGGAATGCAATGGTATTTGAAGTTGTGCTGTGTATGGGTATGGGGAGCTGTGGGATGCTTTTTAAATATATAGGTGTTGTGTATTATGAATTTTATAACCACTTTCCTGAAATACACGGAGTTCCAACTCACATGCCTTAACTACAAGCCCAGTCTTCCTCTTCACATAAAAATTTGGCCCCTGTGTTGTCCAACTCTGTTGGTGTGTAAGAGCGATATAGCCTTAAAAACACTGGCCTGCCCTGGCCTCACTTTCACGATGATATGGTGAATTCTGAAAACTGGGAACAGTGATGAGAAAGCCAAGTTTATAAAAGGTCTCCAGAGCTAGAGTCAGATCCCAGGGTTCTTGATGTGAAAGACTCTAAACCGGTGAGCTTCAATTATTGCTTGGGTAATACAAAGGAAGGACCCAGACATATTTCTCCCTCAGCGCTTTCTAGAGATTTCAGGTAAAGGGAGTTTGCCTCTGCTTGCATTTACATTTGAATTTTCAAATAGAATCCGTGTGTGTGTGTGTTTTTCAATCAGAGCACAGCTATTAGCTCAGACTTAAACTGGCAAATCAAATAATTCATAGTTCATTTTATAGACTTAAAGAATATGGATCAGAGCTAGGGGATATGTGCATATTATATTAGGGAGAGAGGGGTATTATCTCTTCGCTGTGTTTAAATATTTAGGCATTGTTTGCTCCTACACTTGCTGTAGGATATTGAATCATCTATTCCACACTGACTTTTATGTGGCAATATTCCTTAAGCACAGAGGGCTTTCATCTACAAAAATTATATCAATAACTAAGCTTCTTTTCATAAGTTATATTAAATCAAGGCATATGTTGATAGCATTGACAATTATGCACAGCCTAGATTAGGTAGGAATTATAGCACATATTGCTCTTTGTACTGTCAGATGTAATAACTCATTTGCCCAAATACTCTTGCTAAAATCCAAGAGAAAACAATAATTCCTGAGTATAAAACAACTTAGCTGTATGAACACAAGTTAAACCCCAGTCCTGCAAATGAGCAGTGTAGGGGTACAGAGTTTACCAGCCTGGAGCTGGAGGAAGGACCAGGGATTTAGACAGCTGAACATGTCCCCCAGATAGTTAACAACATGGGGTTGACATAGTGGATCTGCCCAGTGGTCCATCTAGTCCAATATCAGTGGCCTGCAGCTTCATAGGACGGTACAAGAAACACTGCAGTAGGGAAAGTTTTCTCCTTGTCTCCAATAGTTAGAGGTTGGTTTAAGGTCTGTAAGCAGACAGGTTTATGCCTGCCAAACATTTGACTGTTTTTAACTCTTTACTGTTCAAACTCTGGATATTTTTGCTATTGTCTAATGCTTTAGTGACAGATTTGGCCACCCTCACTCACGTGAAGTGGTACCATCCTCCATGGGTTGGCCCCTTCCTTTCAGTAGGATTAGTTATGGAAGAGAGACCATGATGCATCAAAGGAGATGTTGTCCAGCCAGGGAGCCCTGTCCATACGGGTCATGCAGCAACTCAACTACAACTCCCTGAGTTAAAATGGCAGCATTGCCAATGCTAAATATTTTAGGGTTTGGCCAGAATATGTGGGTTTCAGATGAAAATTTTCAGTATTTTGAATTTCTGCCAATTTTTTTTTTTTTTTTTTTAGTTTCCAGGGAGATAAAAAAACCTTTTTTTCGGTAAGCTCGAAAGGTGGTTGGATCTGCCCTTTATTGAATCCTGCTAAGCCATTCTGGGTCAGAACTGTTAACGTCAACCTGTCACAAAAGAAAATGCTTGGCAATATTGTATATTTACTCTTTATTGAGCCCAGCTCTGACAAGGGAATATTTAAGAAGACACAGTTCCTGTCCAAATTACTTACAGTCTATGAAAGCCAAGGAGAGTTTGGTCTTTTTCCTCAAGGGGAGCAGAATCAGGCACTAAATTAGACCAAGAGCGCAGACGAACGATGGTGTAATTCCACTGACTGAGATGAAGACACAGTCCCTGCATTTGTAAAGGTTTGCAGGACTGGGCTGGGGCCCATATACTAGTGGTTGCTGCTGCAGCACTTTTGCTGCTATGGCGACAGAAGCAGAGATGGAGGACCAGTCCAAATTCAAACAAGGGGGTTCCTCTGCTTCAACGGATGACACATACAACATTCTTGAGTAAAATACTCTCTGTCCCATATTCCAAAGAATAACCTATTGTCTCAGTACTCATTCACCATCCTCTAGAATCTAGATCCATCACTCCTTCCACCTCAATCCCGACCACATTTCCCACTCGCTAACGCCTCAGGAAGGCAATTCTAGGAGTCTTCCCTGCCCAACAGCAGCAGCAAGCAATGCTACCACAGCCCTTGCTGGAAGCCCACAGATCATCCTGTGGGAGGGCTGGTGGGGTGGGGAGTGGGCACCCTCTGATACTTGGTTTGATGGGAGAGGTGGGGAATGGGTCTCCTTTGGTTCTCAAGATGAGCAGGTCTCCTCGTGATGGTGTAGGAGGACAGTTAGGGGAGGAAGTTTTGTCTGGGTGATGGCAGGGGGAGCAGGGATGAAGTAGGATCTATCCCCACTCCCCGTCCCAGCCTTCTAGACTTTGGGCTGAAATTGTGCATTGGCACGGGCCAGCAGCTGCAGGACCTTCCATCTGCATTGCCTCCAACCCAGCCTCCTCTCACTCCTTCCCCACCTATGCAGTGATGGAGTGGCCTGGAGGGGGCAGATGCAGAAACTAAGTGGCACATCCCCAACGCTCTATCAATGGCAATTTCTGGAGGATACAAGCATGGACCAACTATGGTGGTTTCTGCCTTCATGTTCTTGCGGGATGAGCCTTGGATGCTATCCAGCCAACCGATGCACATTTAGTTCTCTGAATCTCTCCCTACAAGCCATGCACACCCTTCCTCTAAATGAGTTGGTTGCTCTCAGCTGAGTTGTCTCCAAGATGCTGACACTGGCACCTGTTCAGGTGCCCTGGTCAGTATGCAGAGTTGCAGGTGCGGTCTCATCTGTTCTGTGCAGGGAGGGACAGCTACCACATCTCATTGAGAACTTGCAGCCCGTTTGCTAATCGCTATCAACCTCAGACAATTTTTTCTTTAATTACTGCTTTACAAGCTCTTTCCCTCTTGTTGAATATCTGCGTGCAGGATCATTTACCCACAGCTGTCATCTTTTGCATTTTTCCAAGCTGAATCTCATTCTGGTTTGGATGCCCATATTTCCACCCCTCATACGTTCTACAATGGCAACCCCTTATGCATGGGGCAAACACCCTGTAAAATACACAAAGGGACTGTCCTATTCCCCTTTCATAGTCACCACTACCATGATGCCTACAGAACCCAGCTACTAGGAATAGTTAGGAAAGGGGTGAGCTCTCATTGTTGCTTCCTAGGCAAATAAGTGGAAGTGTTTGCAGGATCAGGTTCTAGGCGTTTGCCCACAGTAAGATACCGTATTGCTCTTCTGCTGTTACCATTAGCCAGTTTTCAGTCCTGGGAGACAATTCACTGCTACAGACTAGGGACTAAATGGCTAGGCAGAAAAGGACCTAGGGATTACAGAGAAGCTGGATATGAGTCAGCAGTGTGCCCTTGTTGCCAAGAAGGCTAACGGTATTTTGGGCTGTATAAGTAGGGGCATCGCCAGCAAATCGAAGGACGTGATCATTCCCCTCTATTCAGCATTGGTGAGGCCTCATCTGGAGTACTGTGTCTAGTTTTGGGCTCCACACTACAAGAAGGATGTGGAAAACTTGGAAAGAGTCCAGTGGAGGGCAACAAAAAATGATTAGGGGGATGGAGCACATGACATACGAGGAGAGGCTGAGAGAACTGGGATTATTTAGTCCGCAGAAGAGAAGAGTGAGGGGGGACTTGACAGCTGCTCTCAACTACCTGAAAGGGGTTTCAAAGAGGATGGATCTAGACTGTTCTCAGTGGTAGCAGATGACAGAACAAGGAGCAATGGTCTCAAGTTGAGGTGGGGGAGGTCTAGGTTGGATATTGGGAAAAAAAAATTCACTAGGAGGGTGGTAAAGCACTGGAATGGGTTACCTAGGGAAGTGGTGGAATCTCCATCCTTAGAGGTTTTTAAGATCAGAGTTGACAAAGCCCTGGCTGTGATGATTTTGTTGGGGTTGGTCCTGCTTTGAGCAGGTGATTGGACTAGATGACCTCCTGAGGTCTCTTCCAACCCTAATCTTCTATGATTCTATGATTCTCATCTGCAAACTCTGACAACGCAAGTTTCCTAACTGCCTCATCAACATGCTTCCATCCAGATACTAGTAGATTTTTGTGCACCGGGAAATAGAATGAGATAGACAGCAAATGGTAATGATTTCCCATCTCTACCAACTCAGTCTGCATTTGAAACAGGCACCACATTTAAATCTGTAGATATTATATATTCACCTTTGGAAATTTTCCCTGTTCTTTTCAGAACCTATATACATTTTATGGAAATAACTGTTGCTTTTTCTTTCGATCCCCTCCTTTTTTAATGTAGTTTTTTAACAAAGGTACAACATCATATATTGACTAAGGAGTTGTATGTATTTTGTGAAGCTGACCAAGGAATGAGACATTTCCCTCTTGTGAAAAGTTTAGTGCTCAAAGTCCAAATGAACGTGTATTGATTTATTCAGATATTCAGGCATGCAAATCTAGGCACTCTAAGTACAAACACAAAGACTTTTATTTTAATCTCACTTCTGAAAATTAACATAGTCATGTAGTTTTCAAAATTAAAAACTCAAAGGATTAAATCCAACAGGCAAACATGGTTTGGAAAATCATTTTTGTGGCCCAAATCATAAGATTACTAAATGTAGATGAAAGAGGCAATTCCATGAGAAAATTCTGTTCCTTTACAAGGAAAGAAGATAAGCTTTAACTCTACGTGCATGCAAAAATGTAATATGATTTATTTTCTAGCAGGCAAATCTACTGTATACAGCTCTAGGTCACAGAGCAATGTGGCTGCAATATAAATACAGCTCCTGAGGCTGACACGTTGATGATGGTTGTAATTATTGATTAATACTACCATGGCAGGCTTGAAAACAAGTCCATCTTGGAACGGACACTACTACAATGCTTTTTCATTGCACGAAACTAAAATATTACCCACTGAGGCTTTCAGATTTGCCAAGGGATAAATGTCATTTCTGGCAGGGGGAAAATGAAGTGAATGCCTTTTAACTTTCTGGAGAGAATTTTAATAAAGATTAAACCAGGCTGTTAGAAAATCAAAAAAATGTTCTCTAACCTGATGGCAGCTGCAACACTTGAGTAGCTTTAGGAGTGAAACACAGCCTTCCCTTCATCCTCTTCTTGTTCTTAAGTGTATTGATATTTCGTGTTTGTCTTGCAGTAGTATCTAGAGGCCATGGCCCCACTGGGCCAGGCAGAGAGCAAACAGATAATAAAGTGATGGTCCCTTCCCTAGAGAGCTTGAGATCTAAAATGAGAGACAACAGGCTGTTCAGCATGGCTCAAACCATTTTGGCTTGGTGAAAACTCTTCACAACTGAGCTGATCTTTTGACTTCACGGAGCTCTGCTGATTTTCTCCTGCTGAGACCCAGTCCTTTTGCTTTGTGAAGGGCTTAGTTAGCACCTTCAGGATACTGCACGCATGCTTGAATGATTTATATATGCATAGCATTGATTGACAAAGGCTGAAAAAGACTTCCCTTCATTAATTATTATAGGGAGCAGATAATGAATACTGGGTAAATTCCATGGCCTGCTATGTGCTGTTGAGAGCGGTGCCTTTTCTCCATGGAGAGCAGAATACAAACTCAAGACAAAACTGGGAGAACAAACTCTTATGCGGGCAACTTTGGGAGTACTAAGAAAGGGTCATAAAAATGCAACCCAGTGTGATACAAATGGAAATCATGTATTACCCCAAAGGAGTTCCTCTTGTGGGTATCCCTAGCTAACTCAGCCTGTCTTTGGTTGGCACTGATGCCCTAACAAAACTGGCCTAGCATGTCCTGAGAGGATATAGTCCCACAGTGGGCAGCTACAGAAGTCTGCTAAATGATTGATATGGTCTGAATTGGTGTGACTGCAGGGTGGTTGAGAAGGTGGTCAGTCTTTGGCTTAATCACAGCAGCAGGGGTTGGGAGAGGGGGAGGAGGAACTGCTTTAGTGCTGAATTGGATCCCTCCTGAAAATCAAACAGTGGATCCTGCCCCCAGATGCTGTAAAAGCAAGTTTTGCGGGGGAGGGGGGGGAGGGTGTGGGTTTGCAGTAGATAGGACAATAGCAGGACACACAGGATAGCAGGCTTCAGTTCTTTGCCTGCTTACTGTCTTCCTGAGTGTCCTTAGGCAAGTCATTCAGCTACGCTGCACCCCAAGCCTAAAATAGAAACAATCCCTCCCTAGACCAGAGGGGCCCTGGGGGGTTAGAATCCCGTAAGGCTGGTGAAGTGTTTGATGATGTGAGTGATGACTGTGCTGAGGGATCTAGCTAGATTCTGTCTCCTTTAACCCTCTGATGGAAGCCACAGCACAGCTAGCTGAGAGTTTGTCTTGCAGGACAGCTGGGGGACACCACCGAGCACTGCAGCAAACACAAACTTTGTGCTTTGTTGCGAACAGAATCCCCCACCCTTAGTGCTGTGCAAGAGTCAAAGTAGAAGCTGTAGCAACTTGCCCTGAGTTCCATCCTGCTTCTAGAATTATGCCCAATGCAGCCAGAACATGGTATCTTTGAGCAGAGGGTTGGACTATATGACCTCCTGAGGTCCCTTCAACCCTGATATTCTATGATTCTATGATTCCCATTTTGGGGAAAGGGTTTGCGAAAGCCAGTGACTGATATCTGATGTGTATTAACTCACTGGTGTCCTGTCACCATGCTAGAGAAACCTGGCACAAAAAATATGGGCAGACCAAAGGGTGAGAGACCCTTTAGTGTGGCCTCCTGGATCTCAGTCTTTAACAATTGATGGGATACTTGTAGATTTCTCTGCCATTTCTGAACAAATCCCCCTCCCTAGCAGTCACGTGGGCTTGGGGAAAGAACCTGAAGGGTGAAGGTATATCATCTAACACACCAGGACCTTCAGTGCCACTGTCACATAGATAACCACTGTCATTTCACCTGCCATGTTCTACTGGGGAGAGACAAACATGGCCTGGCAGCAGTGTAGGCACACACACACACACATCAGATATGAAGAGTCAGGAGAGGAGAGCCCAGCACAATGCAGAATAAAGGCACAACCCAACAGGATTTACCGGGGTGGTGAAAGGGGCAGTTATGTGACTCAAATGCAAAGTTCCTCAATGATACACACATAGGCTTGGAAGGATTTGATTTTTAAAATCAACAAATGTTGATTTCACCATACACACCAACCAATGAAAATACATTTCCATCCATGCTAATCAAAATTTACAAATAGCCAAAGTCAGAAAAACGCTGCCTCAGAACATGAAATTTGAGTTCTGGATATTTACTTTGTACATTTTGTCATGTGATATTGGCAATTTATGCTCTAATGGTTATGAAGCTTTGACTTTTTGAAATCAGTGTCTACTCGTTCGAATATTGTTTGAACCGACCCTTGTTTCCCACAATGGTGAACATTTAAATCAATAAAAATAAAAAAAAATTCTTAAAAATAAGCATCGGCATTATCAAATAAGCATTGATGTTATTCATCAAAATTATAACAATCAGGTTCGGTCGTGCCTAAGTAAGGTGGGACAAATGACAAAGCCTGGTGCGAAGGTGCAAGGTGATGTTAACGAGGCCAATACACAGGAACCGGGCTATAGCCGGGGGAGAGGAGGTCGATTCACTTCTGTAGGTATCTGTCCGAATAATTTAGGGAGATCACAGGGATTGGAAATCACTGCTGCCATCTGCACAGCACAGTTTTTGAGTACCAGAGGCGGGAGGACTAGACTAGTTTAGCAGTTTTGTGTCCACTGGAAAAGACACAACTGCCGTATGCGGATGTTGACTTATGCTACGACTTACTGACCCCTTGTGCTGTCTTCCAACATGAGTCTTCTCTTAGTGGCTTCCCCTTCTCATCTCTCCCCTCATCACATTTTCCTCACCCAAATCACTGACAGCTGTCTTTCTTATCCATTTTCACCTGTTACTAGTTAGCATTGGCAAGGCGCTCCATGCTGTTCAAGACGCCAGAGTAAACAGCAGGTTCTGACAATAAATGCAGAAGCAAACATAGGTGAGTATTTCAAAAATAGCTGTAGCCCACTTCTTTGTGCAGAGGGAGCTGAGGGAGACCAGGACACAGAGTGAAATTTACATGAAAAGGCAGAAACGAGAGAGCTGAAAGAGAAATACAAAGGAATGGAACAATCGCATCTGGCAGTTTTGAATTGCTCTGTTTCTTCGGATAGTGAAAGGAATGAGCCAAATCCTCAGATGTGCACCACACTGAAGACAATGGAGCTTTGAGGATTTACAGCAAGAAGGACTCTGCAGTGCCTGGGATGTCTCCAACTGTCTTCACAGGACCCCTGTAGCATTAAGCCTGTTCAATCCACATATAACTCCCAGAAATGGAGCACTTCCCAAGGCAAGAGCTTGGGCAACTGCCGCTTGCCAAACTGTGCCAGATCATTCTTGAAATCCCCTTGGTCCAGAGGGGGAACTTTGCAGCTGATGTAAAATGATGAGGACTAGGGAAACATTGGGCGTCCACTTGTACTGAAGTATTGAATGAGCACTTATGGGTTGTGAATCTCCACATCTTATGGTATCTAGTCCCACGACAGCCTGGCCATTCATGTAGTTGTTGAAGCTCGATGTATAGAAAGACAGGCAACCCTCCCCCGCTCCCCTCAAAAATGAACATCTTGAGCTGGAAGGCTGGGAGTTTCCAGGGGGCCTCTAGACTTAGTGAAATTCAGTGGGATTTGTCCATTTAACGCCCTTTGGCTCCTTTGAAAAACACAAGCCTTAATGACATTGTTCCATGCCAAACTGCTAAGTCAAAGGGAGTTACATTGAGGGTCGTGCTAAGTCTTACGGTTACTTAAAGGATTGCACATGAAACCTAACAAGGGAAAGCAAGAAGAACTTAGGACAGATGCCTCAGAGCGCTTTCTCCTTCAAATGTGTTCACAGCTGTAAGTGGTCTCTGGAACTGTCTCCCAAGCTCACTGTTGAGTCAGAGGCACTAGGGACTTAAGCAATGGATCGTTTTAAAAAACAGAGCAGTTGAAGGTAGCTGCTCTGCACACTTGCTGTATTAGGTAATCGGAGGTTCAAGCTGATGATATATCAGACCTGACTAACACTTCAGGACCCAGAGTGTCATGGGGTGGGTTTGTACAGCATCAGGTCCTGATTTGGAGCTTTGGGTCCTACAATAAATACGTTGGTTAGTGCGTATTGTTTCACGAGTCTATCAAAATGTGTCAGTAATGTAAGAATCTGCCTGTTTGTTGCCAACTGGAAGACCGAGGATGATACAAATTACAGGAGAGGGAAAAAAGGAAGAAACTGTCAGCCATGTATCTATAAGCACTAGCTGCCTAGTGCAGTGCATACTATAGGGAACACAGGGCGGGGATGTTAGAATTAGGGCAAGAACTTGAGATTCCTGAGGTCCAGCCCAGTAACCTAGCCACTGAGTCATGTCACTTCCCCTAATATACATGCAGGGTGCTTTATAGAAAACATCCATCCATTTACACAGCGAGAGGTGACTCAGAGGACACTGGGGAGAGTGTTTAGCTCTGGGTGATCTTTCTCTCCAGTTGGTTTGTATGTGCACATGATTGGTGCCTTCCCTTTCATGCCTGCGGCAGTTCAGTGCTGCCCGTGTGAGGCCTGGTACCAGCACAGAAGACTGGCATTCTCTGTGTCTGTGTTGAATGGGCACATGCTCACATCTGACTCTAAACCTGGAAGCACCACCAGAAGGGAGGAGAGGTTAATTCATTCTCTCTGTCTTGATCCTGAGCACCTCAGGGGAATAGGCTAGTTAGTACACATTGGCAATTCTGACACATCTCCACTCCCTGCCTGAGGCTGGCTTTTTAAAAAAAATGCACACTATCAGTGTTCTCTCCATCTTTGAGTTTTCTTTCAGTGCTCCCCACACTGGAATTTCCTTTACGGATACAGAAAGACTTCTCCTCCTTCCTAAGCTATCAGAAATTCACCCACTGCAGCCGGTTGCAAACCACGTCCTTCTTTCTCTTTGTGTGAAAAGCCTTTACATGTGAGACTTATTTCAAACAGGAGCTGTACCACCGGTAAAACTCCCCAAAGAACTGCAGTATACTGCCAGGCTGTAAGCTTAATTTGTACCTGCCAAGCCAGAGAAGAGACAGGAAATATCTTCACACAGGAAAATTCCTTTATACAGAAGTTTTCCTGGAATTCCTAGCTCAAGAGAGTATGCAGAGAAAGCCAATACTCTATTTTTTTTTAAACATGACATTAAGACAGTAGTTAAAAGCTTTTAACGATCAAACAAATACCTAAGCTGAAGCGTCACAAAACTGCAGGCTTCCCATCAGGCTGCCAATGGATTCAAAGATGGCCTTCTACTCCAGACACATCAATCTTCCCTCTTGGGGGTTCTCTGTGTATCCTCCTGCCATCAGGATGGACGAAAATCTATACACACACACACACATGCAAAATATCTAGGGGAGTTTGTCCATTCATTTCAAAAGGGTCCAGAGAGGACAGATTTAAGGAAACATGGCTCTGGGAGACAGGATGAAATTTAACTGCAGCCACAACAGGGGGAAAAGGAGAGGAATAGGAACAGGGCCATCCAGAAGAAGTTAACATTCTTCAAATGGTAAAATTCAGTGAAATTTCTCACAGAAATGATGTGATGTTCTTAGAACTCCTTTTATCAAGTCACACTTCCACTGCCTTCCTGTGGAGTTCCAGCAGGCCTGGAATAGCTGCCGCTGGGACCGTAAGGTTGCTAAATGAATAAGTCCTTTGCTCTGGATTATTGCTCTTGACCACACAAAGAGCTTTCAACCCACAATGTTGTGTTTACCTTGAGCTTTTTAAAACTGAAGTTCATTTCTGAATAAAAAGTGACTTTCAGTAAAAAAAAAAAATGAAAACGAAAGGTTTGCCTTCAAAATGCTGAAACAAAATATTCTGGTTTTCCTCTTGTTATGTTTCTGAAACAATTTGACGAGTCAGATGTGAAATTCACAAAATATTTTAGTTGACCCGAATCTGCATTTTTGGCAAAAAATGTCCAGTCTGAAAAATTTCACCCAGCTCTACTGAATACTAATCACCTCCATATTCATCACAGATGGACTTAAACCCCCTCTCTCATTCTAGATTAGCCCTTTGGATATGTTGTAGAGTCCATACATTTCCCAGGTGTTTGTGGAGTGGGTAGGATGAGGAGTTAGAAAGATTAGTCATAGTGCTGTTAAGAATATTATTTTTATGGACAGTAAATAGTACTTGAATTGGAATAGGCAGCTAATCATACATTTTTATTTCCCCCATTTGTAATTAATAGGCAAATACAATTATAGAGACAGAAATACATATTGTCGATACGTTGGGGAAAATACTGTTAATATCCTAATCAAAGACTGTGACAAATCTGGCTATTATGTCATTGAGTCTAATTACATCCCCTTAAATGAAAGTGAAAATAAGATCAAAATTACAATGAAATTCCATTCATTTCTGATAGTGTTTTAATTACTGAAAAAGGGTCTAGAGCTTTGATATAGATCTAAATTAGTTAATTACATATACATTTAAAAAAGAAATGAGAACATGTAGTGATGTAAGTGCAGAACATTTGTTCCACACAACAGCAAGATTTGAAGCAAGCACAGAAGTCATGCAGCTATTAATGAAGCATTGGCCTTATATTTGCAGAGCGAGGCACAAGGGAAACATAAGTGTCAACTGAATGTGATTTATCCTACAAGCTTTGGACTCAGACATTTAAGCCTTTTCAGCTAAAAAGGACCGTAATCTGGTAAACAGGAAATCAAAGTTGGCTTGAATGCTTGAGGTTATGAGCTCCAGAAGCTGTTTTTAGATAAAAAACAAACAAAAAGGAAGAACCAACAAAACTACAACATAGATTTTGTATCTGACCTGTATAGACAACTATAATTTAAAAATTGGTGTCTTTTCTCCTGAGAAACTTTGCCGAAGCTCCCTGATGTTGACAGGGTGCGAAACTGTAGATTTTGAGATCTTCTCAATGATGAGCAAATATTGATCTTAGAGCAGAGATCATAAAACAGATAGACACTGTGGAACCAGGAGATGACTAGCTTAGGGAATTCATACTAGGAGCTACACTGCTATGCATCTAGGTCACTAGCTGGAATCCACATCAGAGCAGTAGTAGTGATATGTGAAATCTCCTTATGATCTGTGTGGTTCCCCTGGACAAGGCCTTGTCTGGATTAGGATTTGGAAGGTGTTAGGAGTGCCATGCTTGTGCCAGTTAGCACCCTTGCTGGCAAACTTGGCAAAGAGGTAAAGAATGCAGCTGGCCTGGACACTGAGCTACTTCATCCTGAGAACTGACTCATTGAGCACATGAGTGAAAAGCATGCTGGGACAGACTGGGAAAACATGCACTGCTGTAGGAATGATGAGGTCTTACACAGTGCACTGGGTGACAGATAACTTCATCCTTGGCGACTGTCACAAGCACTCAGACAAAGAAAAATATTAAAAAGGTGTCTGGCCCAAATCCACCATGCAGACTGCTCTCAGTTCTAAGGGCTATTTGCCCTTTGATCGCAGCTTTCATGTTTTATTAGCCTATGGACACCAAATAGCCATTTCTTATCAGGGACAAAGTCACCTGTTTCACCCAGCGTTATTGCTTTGCACAGAGTTGCTGAGCAGGTTCAGAGAGTCCCTTCCCCATGTCCTGTCTAGCACGAGGCAAACCTCAGAAGATCCACAGTACAAACCACTCCTAAAGCCAGGAGTAGCCAATCAGCAGACTGTGGGACAAATCTGGAGCACCAGATGCTTTTGAATGGACCACGGACTCTCTTTATTTACTTATCATTAATGTCATTATTTCTGTATTATTTTCTCTGGAGTCTTGACCTTGACTATACTTTGGCCAAGAAGTTTGTACTTTGACAAAAAATAATTGAGTGCCCCTGACTTAAGCTGAAGGAAAAGAACTCCATTAGCAGGCAGCAAACATTGGCTGCTGTGATGTTGCATTCCATATGGTTTATGGAACTATGCTAATTAGTGTGAATATAATGTAACTGGAATATGTTTCACGCAAAAGGTCTCTTGTAAGGTATCATTACAAAGCTTATCATCTACTGAGTGTGGCCATCCTATTTGTATGTATGTATCATTCTTGTATCTAAAACTAGAAATATGAAATATAACTCTGAAGTCGTACTGCAATTATGCAAAGTGTGGGCCATTAATGGTGGTTTAGAATCTTGATGGCTCCCATTGATTAGGACAATTGATTGTAAATGGCTCTGTTTACTTGTAAGCCTTCCTGCATTCCTGTGAGTCAGGCCAGGAAGAATGAAGGCTTGGGGGTCTCACAGGACATGTGACCATGTCACCTGGCACTGAAATCCACTTAAACCTAGTGATTTTCCATTTAGAAGGAAGAATGGGGACCCAGAGAAACAAAAGATTCCCACCTTGTGCCAAAGCTATAAAAGGGGGTGGAGAAGAGCAAAGGGGGCTGCCAGTCATGAAAAATCCCCTAGTTACCACCTGAACTGAAACTAACAGTACCAGGGGAAAGGATTGGGCCCAGACTAGGAAGGAGTCTAGTCTGTGAAAGAAGCTGATTGGAACATCTCTGAGGGTGAGATATTACCTGTATTCAGTTTCTTAATGTATTAGGCTTAAACTTGCATGCTTTGTTTTATTTTGCTTAGTAACTTTGTTCCGTCTGTTATTACTTGAAACAACTTAAATCCTACTTTTTATACCCAATAAAATCATTTTTGTTTATTAGTAAACCCACAGTGATTAATACCTGGGGGAGCAAACAGCTATGGATATATCTCAATCAGTGTGATAGAGGGTGGACAATTTATGAGTTTACCCTGCATAAGCTTTATACAGAGTAAAATGGATTTATTGGGGGTTTGGATCCCATTGTGAACTGGATGTCTGGGTGTTAGAAATAGGTAACCGGCAGAGCTGTTTTGGTTAAAGTCTGCAGCTTTGGGGGCATGGACCAGACCTGGTTCTGTGCTGCAGCAGGCTGGTGTGTCTGGCTCAACAAGGCAGGGTTGTGGAGTCCCAAGCTGGCAGGGAAAGTGGGCTCAGGGCACATCAGGTGATAGTCTCATGGGGCTCTCTGTGACTGAACTTATCACAGCTGCTATTCTCCATGTGTATCAGTCAGAGGAGGACCACACATGTTGCAAGACGGCATGTCTACACTGCAGTAAAAAACCCATGGCACCAAGTCTCAGAGACAGGGCCACCTCACCTGGGACAGCCTCAGTCAAGTCTTTTAGTGGAGCGTAGACATGCCCTAAGTGAACTCCAGCACCCCCAATAAGTGTAAGCAGTACAAAGACTAAGATGCATTGCACACTAGTGGAACTAGAGCAGAGCAGGAGAACCAGACAAACAATAAGGAATTGTGCCCTCCATGTACCATCCTCTTCCTCAGGCTGGAGGCAAACACAGTAACATGGATGAAAACAGTGTAGACAGAACTTTTGTGTCAGTCAAGCCTGCCCACGTGCTTTCATGGAAAAAAGCATTCTGAACAGCAGGGTACAGAAGGGAGATTATTCCCTCTCTCTCCTCTGGGACAGCAAGCCAGGCTGGTGTTGGAAGTAAACACAAAACCTCATGTGTCAAAGCTTGGGACACTAAAATCTCAAAGTACTGTTGTTCCAGGGGATTAGAATAATGCAGGGACTTTGCTGGCTGTCAAGATCTGCAGAAAGCTGCTGCTCTGTGTCAAACCTCAGCCTCCAGGCAGGAGTAAGTTATTATGAGTCTTTTAATGCTCTTAATTCTTTTGTATTCCTTAATCTTCTTCAGATATTCTTGGAGCCCGGCCAGGCCAGAATGTATATTCCAAATCACTGAAAGTTATGCTTCTCCGTATATTTCACCTGTCAGATTTAAAGGCTGTTTTGGGAAAGCTGAAAAAAAAGTCTTAGGATTAGCGTCTACAGAAACTCTATTTTGCAAAGCGCACTGGCAAGAACCGTGCAAATGAGCTCATCTGGAGCACCTAGCACGTGCACAAAACAGCCAGGAGAGATCACATAAGGCTGTCAATATCTTGAAGCTACAGCTGGACAAAAACAGCTCAAGTTTGGATAGGGCTGAATGGATAAGGGCACAGATCTTGCTATTGTGTCTTTATTGAAGCCAAGAGGACTATCCACATGAATAAACTCTGTTTGCAGGATAGAAGCCAAAGGCTCCTGTCCTGCAGCTGGCTCTGCATGGGTGCAAATGTCCAGCCACACGGGTCTGTTTGCATGATTGAGGTCTAAAATGTTTTACATCCTCCACCCTTTGTCTATTTAGACTCCAATCCTGCAAATACTAATGCATGTGCTTCTGTTTAAACACATTGTCACAGGGCTGATACACCCTGTCACCCTTTGGGGCAGGAGAGTGGTGCATTACAGCCCCATGGTTGAGTCTGTAGGGCTGCTCCCAGGCTCGGGGCTGCATGGCCCTTTGGCCTTAGACTGTAGCCTGGCCCTTGGGCTCAGGGCAGTGTGGCCCAGTGACCAGAGTCAGCAATACAGCCTTTGCTCTCAGGGCAGTGAGGCCAGAGCCAATAGTGTAGGTGAGCCTGGCCACCACCCCAGGATGGCCGGTGGCCAGGACAGGGGGACCCGGGCCCACCCTCTTCACCAGGTCCCAATCCAGGGCAATGTACGTGGCAGGGTTGCTGTCATAAACAGATAAGTAAGAGTTAACAGAACAAAACTGCTTCATATCTCTTTTGCCTGGAAAGGCTTAACAAGAACAGTGAGCCTGGTTGTCACCTGACCCGAGGACCAATCAGAGGACAGGATACTTTCAAATCCTGAAGGAGGGAAGTTTTTGTGCTGTGCTGTTAGTTTTTGGTTGTTGTTCACTCTGGGGGCTCAGAAGGACCAGATATGCAACCAGGTTTCTCTCCAATCTCCCTGATACAGGTTCTTATAGATCCAGAATAGTGAGTACTAGATAGATAAAACGAGTTAGGCTTATGGTTGTTTTCTTTATTTGCAAATGTGTATTTGGCTGGAAGGAGTTCAAATTGGTATTTTGCTGAAAAAATTCTAATTTGTACTTGTATACTTAGACTGGGAGGGTATTCCCAGTGTCTATAGCTGAAAGATCCTGTACCTATTCCATTTTTTTTTAATTTACAAAGATAATATTTACTGTTTTTTCTTTCTTTAATTAAAAGTTTTTCTTGTTTAAGAACCTGTTTTTTTTATTCTGGTGAGACCCCAGGGGACTGGGTCTGGATTCACCAGGGAATTGGTGGGGAGAAAGGAGGGAAGAGGGAGAGAGAGGCTGATTTCTCTCTGTGTTAGGATTACTTTCTGTCAGGAAGAGTCTGGGAGGGGGAAAGAGAAGGAGGGAGGAAGGTGAATTGTCCTCTCTGTTTCATGATTCAAGGAGTTTGAATCACACAGTGATCTTCCAGGGTAACCCAGGGAGGGGAAGCCTGGGAGAGGCAATGGTGAGGGAAAGGGTTTACTTTCCTTGTGTTAAGATCCAGAGGGTCTGGGTCTTGGGGGTCCCCAGGCAAGGTTTTGTGGGGACCAGAGTGTACCAGGCACTGGAATTCCTGGTTGGTGGCAGCGCTACAGGTTCTAAGCTGGGATTGAGCTTAGAGGAATTCATGCTGGTGCCCCATCTCTTGGACGCTAAGGTTCAGAGTGGGGAATTGTACCATGACAGTTGCCCACCATCAACTTGGAGGAGATCCTACCAAAACACACCAAGCCTGTCTCTGGTTCTACCATCCCTTTTCCTCCAAGTTTCATTTCCTACCCAATCCTCTGCAGTTTCCTACCTCAGGGTCTCCACCATCTTTCCCCCTCTGCAGTGTCCGGAGCCTGTTTTTCGTGGTCGGTCTCCGTCTGGCTGGCCTCTGCATCCTGGAGTGCAGGCGTTCCTCCCCCAGGAGTCAGCAGTGCACTTCCTTCCTCGCTGACAGTCAGCCCAGACTGAGCTGCTCTGCTGTCTTTTATATTCTGTCTCCAGCTGGAGCATGCCCAGAAGATGAGAGGGTGTGGCCTCCTCAGCCAAGAGAGAAGGGTTAACGCCTGCTGCATCAGTGCAGAGCTGATACACTCCTTCACACACAAATAACTTCAATGGGGCAACCTACGTGGGTAAAGTTCAGCATACAAAGTACTACAGTAGAATCTCAGAGTTACGAACAGCTGGGGAACGGAGGTTGTTCATAGCTCTGAACAAATGTTCTGGTTGTTCTTTCAAAAGTTTGCAACTGAACATTGACTTAAAACAGATTTGAAACTTTACCAGGCAAAAGGAGAATGGTGCTTTCCCTTTATTTATTTTTTTAGTAGCTTATGTTTAACACTGTGCTGTACTGTATTTGGCATTTGGTTTTGGTTTCTTTGTCTCTACTGTTGCCTGATTGTGTACTTCTGGTTCCAAATGAGGTGTGTGGTTGACTGGTCAGCTTGTAACTCTGTTTTTTCGTAACACCGAGGTTCTACTATTTTGAAGGATCAGAGCCTCAGAATGTAAGATCTTCTAGGCAAGGACTGACATGTATTGTCTTTCTAGTACCTAGCACAGCAAGACCTTGATCTCAGTGGAAGCCCTTAGCCAGAACCATAGTAGCAATATTTGTCATGCAGAGGTTATGCAAAGAAAATAATAAATAGAGATATACCAATCTCCTAGAACTGGAAGGGACCTTGAAAGGTCATTGAGTCCAGCCCCCTGCCTTCACTAGTAGGTCTAAGTACTGATTTTTACCCCAAATCCCTAAGTGGCCCCCTTAAGAAGTGAACTTTCAACCTGGGGTTTAGCAGGCCAATGCTCAAACCACTGAGCTATCCCTCCCCCCCAATGACAATGCAAGGACAAAAGGAGAAAAATCAAAATCAGTCCAACAGTAAAACTAAAAAAATAAAAATATTCCCAGCAGCTATGATCATCTCTCATAATATTAAAGACTGAGCAAGGCCCAAAAGAAATTACAACACACTACAGATTAAGCAAACTGTCTCCCAGGTAACTGTGCTGTCTCCTGTGCCACAATCAGCCATCATTCATTAAACCATAAAGTATATATTTATTGCATGGCAAAGGCAGTGGTGTTCATAAAGGAGTCCCAAAGTGCGCAGACTGTCAGCTCATACATAACTTTGTTGGTAATGAAGTCTATTCAGATTACCTGCTTGACTAAACCATGCCAGACGGCAAGAGAAGGACTTGGGATCTCTCCAGAAATTTAAAATAGCTTTACAGGCCCAAAATGAAAAATAACTGAGCAACAATCTGTCTCAGCACAACATCTGGGCTCTCTCACAGCACAGTGCTCAGAAGAATCGAAATGGGCATGTAGGGAGGCGCTCTGGCTCCCCGCCGCGCCTGAGAGGGACGAACCCCAGCCCCGGACTCTTACAGGGCACAACATCCAAATGTTAACGGTTTATTTGTGTTCTCTGTGACTACGTGTGCCCCATGTTTGCTACATCAAATAGACCTAAACGATATGCCCTGGTAATCCTTTTCTGAGGGCATCTAAAGCCATTCCTGGGTACCTATTTCTGTGAAATATAAGCTCTGTGCAATCTTCCATATATGGGCTAGATAATGCCATCATTAGTAGATTGAGATCAGTAGGTCTACTGGCAGAGTAAAGTACTAGGCTAGGGAGTAACGATGGGAGAATCTGAAAAGGGCCAGACCCTACTTGCCTGAGCCCCAGGGCCGGCTCCAGGCACCAGCGGAGGAAGCATATGCCTGGGGCGACACATGCTAAGGGGAGGCATTCTGTCCATTCTTGGGGTGGCACAGTCCAAGTGGCTTTTTTTTTTTTAATTTTTTTTTTGCTTGGGGCAGCAAAAATGGCAGAGCCAGCCCTTCTGAGCCCTGGTTCTGCAGCCTTTATTCACACCAAGTAGCACTTACTCACACACAAGTAGACTTTGCAAGTGTTTTCATTGAAGTGGCCTTTGCATCATGAAGTGCTGCTTCAGTTCAGTGAGTGCTAGGCCCTGCGAAGCAATGGCCAATGTCCGTGAAGGATATTTACCCCTGCAGGAAGGAGAACAGTGGTTTGGAATCCAATGACTCTTTCACTTCCACCATAAACCTGACCTAGTTTGATAGACTTTCTGGTCATGGAACAGGGAACCAAACAGTTCTTAATTTGTGCCAGCATTTGCCAGGACTAAGCCCTGGCATTTCTTGGCTTGGCAGTTCAGAGCCCCGGCACCTCTGGGCTTGTCGCAACAGTTGTGAAAATTAAAAAAAAATTGCTTGAGCCCCAGCACCTCTTTCATTAGAAATTAAGAATCTCTTGGCCCTCGTTTTAATCCCAGATCTTTTTAAAAAACTACCATTGGAAGCCAAAATGCTACCTTCAAATTTCAGACTCCTACAAGCAAGTTTCTTTTAAAGCCTTTACGATTCACCTTTAAGCACCTAGCAATCAGCACCAGAGCATGAAAGTTTAATTTGCTCTATTTCACCACAATGTCCTTGCTATATTGAGGCCAAGGATTAATTACTACCTGCTAATAAAACAACAAATTAAATGCAAACAGCCACCAGACTGAATTATTAAAGAATTACCCATTTCAGCCTACATTGGGTCTTACTGCCTGTTTGGTTTATTTATTAACATGTAATCACTTTATATTTTCACCTCTGTAACTGCGTGCATTAAGTCTACAAAGGTGACTAGACAAAAGTTGCATTAACTAGGACAGAGTTACATTTTGGGGCAGGCAGATCAGGTGTGCTTGGTAACTTTCAGCCAAGAACTTGGGTGGTATCCTGGACTTTGACTTCTCTTCCCATGTCACTTTGGTTCTTTAGCTGTCCCCTGATGCTGTCTATTATTTAATATCTCTGCAGTTTGTAAATACATAACCATTTCAGTTTGCACAACTATGAGCCTTTGCTCTCCCATGGCTCACCTTTGGATTGCTGCAGTAGAGTTTCAGCAGTTTTGTCTACACCACCATCCCATTGCTCACCTGCAATTGGCAAAGAGTACAACTTTTACAGCTTTCCCTGTTCCTTATTGCACTCACCGTGTGTTACTTAGTGAATTGCATTGCTTAACTGGGCTTTGGGCTAGTTTCAAAGGCTTGGTATTCTTCCATGGAGAATCTTGCAGGAGGGGAATCTGACATGGTATTTCCATTCCCTTATAGCAGCCCCTCCAGGTCTGTGGAAAGAGCACAGCATGAGGTCTGGCAGCTGTGCCTGGGCCCTGCAGGGAATTCTCCCTGTAGATATGTGGAGCTTGCTATGGAAGGGCTGCTTCTCCGTGGTGCTTTGTCCCTCGGTCCGTTGGCAGCATGTCTCTCTCCGTCATCACGCTGCTGTTGGCCTTCCACTCTGAGCACAGCAGCAAGTAACCTTAACTTCCAGTGGAACTTCTTCTGTAAATGCCACAGGATTACTGGGGGAAGATCACCTTCTGGAGCAGTTATCTTCTAGCCTGTGAAAAGCATCCCCATGAAGCATTCACACCTAGGGACTTCCATGTGTCCAGAGGGGTAAGTGAACATGCCAGCACGTTACTGTTTGCTTTAGTTCTATACACCTGCAGTTAAACAGTGCTATGCTACCTCCAGCATACTACAGCTGTTCCCTGGCCACGCTTCCCTCTCTTCAGAAACATCTTCTGATTTCTGTCTTGTCTTTTATCTGTTCCTCTCTCAAGGAGCTGAGTGCATGCTAATGACTGCTGTGGTTGCTAGTGGTGATGCAAGCACTCATGTTTTAAACGGAGCTCAATACTTTTTGCTAAGCATGGATGTTTAGCTTCATCCTGCACGGTGCAAGAAAGGAAGCCAGCAGGATTGTCACAGTGCTCCTACAGATCAGAGACAAAAGTGTGTCTCTGTCTTTGAGGTCTTTGCAGGTCGAATTTGAACTGGTGTGGAGAAGAGTAGCTGAGCTAATGCTGTAAAATCCAGCACAATCCTTCCTGAAATATTAGGAGACAAGACTTTACGGTGCTGCCAAAGGAAATAAAGCACCTCGTGGCAGCGTATGCATGCCCCGGCCTGAAAGAGAGGTGCCTGGGGGTACGCTGGTACTACCGTTAAGTCCATCTCTGACCTCACCATCCCAGAGTCAAAAGACCAGCAAAAAGTCAATAGCACAGCCCTTTGGTGCAGGGCTGCATGGCTTAATGGCCAGCACCCAAAGGACCACCAGCAAGAGTGGCTGGCGACCCAGGTAGGGGGGTGTGGGTCCACTCGACTCCACTGGGCCCTGACCCAGAGCACTGGCAGTGGGCAGTGAGGAATCCCATCAAAACACACTGAGCTTACCTGGGTGGGAGATACCACTCTGTCACCCTCCCTGGGTCACTTCCTACCCTTGTCTCTGGGGTGGCAGTCCATGAGGCTTTGGGGTCTCCAGGCTCTGCAGCACTGGTCACTTCCTGGGGCACCTTTGGTTACAGGGGTCCAAGCTGACCCTTGGGGCCTCCAATCTCCGCAGGCAGGTGACCATAACCAGTCCTCAGCAGGAGCTTCCAGTACAAGTCTTTCCCTCTTGCATCCAGCTCCCAATGAGCTGGGCTTCCTCCCTTTATACTGCTGCAGCATTTGGAGCATGCCCAGTCCAGCCTAGGGGCTGGACTTCCATTGTCCATAATGTGTGTTTAACCCCGTCTTGGCTAGTGCAGGGTACGGACATCTCGTCACACACCAGCAGAATGCTCCTCCTTATATCAGTTTTATAATTTGTCAGAATTAGCTTCATAATGTGAAGGAAAATGGTGCTGAAAATGTTTCCCATAGAAGTAAGGTCTTAAAATCCTTGAGTTATATCAAGACAGTAGCCTCACTTTATTGGGCATGAAATATCCAGGTCCTCCTAACTTCTACAGCCTGGAAGAATAGATTTACTCACTTATATAATGTAGCCAGAAATGATAAACAATTCCCTTGGAGAATTGCCAGAGTTTTTTCATTTCACAGGGAAGAATAAGAATCAGGGAAATCATATTTAATTCATCTAGAGAGCACTTAACAATTGGTGACCCTCCTGTGCTTGTAATTTTCAGAATTATTTTCCCAGGTTGTAGAATCAAAAAAAGATTTATAAATACCACAAGATGAAGAAACTAAACTGGAGGGGATTCTTTCAGGGTGAAATTCATCGTCAGGTGAATCATGCTAGTAAAACAGCAGCATAGGACTTAAGTGGTACCTGGAGCTTTGCACACTCTGAGGAAGTCTGAGAAATCTGATGAGGTTCAACAAGGACGAGTGCAGAGTCCTGCACTTAGGACAGAAGAATCCCATGCACTGCTACAGACAAGGGACTAAGTGGCTAGGCAGCAGTTCTGCAGAAAAGGACCTAGGGGTTACAGTGGATGAGAAGCTAGATATGAGTCAACAGTGTGCCCTTGTTGCCAAGAAGGCTAATGGTTTTTTGGGCTGTATAAGTAAGAGTATTGCCAGCAGATCGAGGGATGTGATTGTTTCCCTCTATTCGGCATTGGTGAGGCCTCATCTGGAGTATTGTGTCCAGTTTTGGGTCCCACACTACAAGAAGGATGTGGAAAAATTGGAAAGAGACCAGCAGAGGGCAACAAAAATGATTAGGGGGCTGGAGCACATGACCTATGAGAAGAGGCTGAGGGAACTGGGATTGTTTAGGCTGCAGAAGAGAGGAATATGGGGGGATTTGATAGCTGCTTTCAACTACCAGAAAGGGAGTTCCAAAGAGGATAGATCTAGACTGTTCTCAGTGGTACCTGATGACAGAACAAGGAGTAATGCTCTCAAGTTGCAGTGGGGGAGGTTTAGGTTGGATATTAGGGAAACCTTTTCACTAGAAGAGTGGTGAAGCACTGGAATGGGTAACCTAGGGATGTGGTGGAATCTCCTTCCTTAGAGGTTTTACGGTTAGGCTTGACAAAGCCCTGGCTGGGATGATTTAATTGGGGATTGGTCCTGCTTTGAGCAGGGGATTAGATTTGATGACCTCCTGAGGCCCCTTCCAACCCTGATATTCTATGATTCTATGAAGCAGCATTGAAAATGAGGTTCAACATGCTAGAAGTAGGTAGGGTACCATGAAGGGATGCAGGGACACACTTTAGAAAGGGAGATTTGGATGGAGAGAAGGTTAGTAGAGCTGCTTGGAAGAGCTGGTGATGAAACATTTTCATTGGATTTGACCAATTGGTCAAAATCTAAAAGTTCTGCAAAGACTGGTCAGCTCACTTGACTACCTCCTTGGCAACCTACCTGGCAGGATGCTGGAGAGCCCAGGGTCTGTGGCTCCAGGGTAGCCATTTGGTATGCAGAATGCTGCTAGGGTCCATGACCTTTGGGAAGCCAGACAGACAGACTGCCCCAGAGCTGGGGACGCCAGGGGTTTCTAGGGCCCTCAGCCTTGGGTCAGCCAGCCAGGTGGCTGAGCTGCTCACAAAAATATGCAGTCTCATTAAAAACAGCCACTGTCCCAAAGAACACAGTGTCCTCTTCAGGACACAGCCCTTCTGCTGTATCTCCCGCTGATTCCCCTGGTAGGGGGTTGAACATAGTCCACTGTCCAGCCACTTCCTCGGTGGCAAGTGGGAGTAGGAGGAGACCCAGGCCCACCCACTACTCTAGGGAGGGACCCAGTGGATGGCAGCCACGTGCTGCATCCCCTCCAACTCCACAGTCTATTCTCTGGGCCACTTTTCCTCAGCCCCAGCACTTTCTCTGCCCTTGTCTCAGGGACCCAGTATGTCAGCAGTTAGCCAGGAGCTTCCTCTCGCTCCCCCGATCATGCCCAGCACTGCTCTGTCCAAGGTGCTAGCTGCCCTCTGCCTGCAAGGCAGCCAGTCCTCCTCCTCCCTCCCTGAGCTCCTGGGAGTGACTGACCTCCTCTGCCCTGTGGTTCTTCTTATATGGGCCTCTCCGACCCTGATTGGCTGCTTCTCGCAGTCCTCTCCTATAGGCTGTCTCCTGCACAGGGCCCCTAGAGTCTTTTCCAATTGCCTGCCTGTTGCTCAGCCTCCCTAGGGTTGCTTTAACCCCTTTCAGGCCAGTGGGGGGCAGGTGCCCCAATACACACTGTTATCAAGAGGATAGTCATCAATTGTTCTATCCTCTGTGGAAGTGGTGGACATGAAGCAACTTAATCTGCATTCAGGGCTCTTTTAGCTTAGATATTCGGGGGAAATTGCCCCCCTCTGTGGATAGTAAAGCACCAGATAGGTTCCACAGTCTCGTTTGGAAGCCTTTGTCAATGGAGTGTTTAAGAATGGGCAGGACACGTGCAGGGGGTGGGGCATGCAGAGTAACATGCCCCCTCAGATTTGCTACTTTGGTTTGCATAGAGCGTGTTTCGCCGACTGGGACCGAGCATGCTCAGTAACATGGCTGAAGCCAGCT